>NW_015090810.1:18376095-18430324 GCF_001431845.1 Calidris pugnax | reverse complement strand
GGGGGGGGGGGGGGGAGGTGGTGGTGTGTGATTTAGCAAAAACGAAATTTTACAATATTTTACTGCATTTGCAGAAGTCTAGCTTGAATATTGAAGACGAGGAAGAACATATTGGTCCTGTGCTGAACACAGGTTCAGCAATTCTGACTTTCCCTCATTAACCCAGTAAAACATTTAATGCTACCTACCTGAATCATCAGCTAATCTGCTGATTCTCTCCAACACAGCAATACAATCTCTCTCATCATCACTGACTTCCTTCAAAGTGTCCAGCAAAGTTCGAGCCACCATTTGCCTAGTTTACAAGAAAGATTAAAAATTAGCATTATTTGTCTCCAGAAATACAGCCAAATCAAAAAGTTGTGCAATCATGCAAGTTTCTTAAACCAAACAGTAAAATTTTACATAGATTCACTTTTAACTCAGTACATTTAGTTAGTCCTGCTTTGGGAATTCTTAATTCTGATACCTGTCATAATCCTAAAGAATTGTTAACTTTAAATGACACATTAAAAGTATCCCTTTGGCTTACAAGGATAAGGGAAACCAGCCACAAAGATAAAAAATTGTAATGATCTGCCAAGTGGGCAAACAGAAACTGAATGTTAGGAAGCCAGTGTCAGCCTTTGTCCTTACCTCTGAATTCCCTAATTTGCTCCATACAAACCAAAACAACACCACTATTGTGAGAACATTTTAAAACAGAATTATTCACAAAAATACCACATCAATGGTGATGTTTAGAAGCTAAACTTCATTCAAATGCTATATAGAACAACAGATATATACTGTGAAAATAAAATGTACTAGTCACATGTGCCTGGGACATACATTAAGCAAAGTAAAAAATGAAACATTAAGAAAATATGAAACAAGTCAGAACCAACTCAGTTACTCTTTCTAATGCATGACCAATTTTTCTAAGGATTAAACTGTCAGTGACACGATATAGTCCAATCTGGGTTTTGGTCCTCTACGGTTCTGTTGCAGCCTGTGTTACAAAGCCATACCCATCAGCTACCTAGAGAGCCCTAAACATTCAGTTTTTAAACAATGCAGCTGGCAATGTGTGACAATCAACCCTTCTCCTCAACAACAGCCAGAAATGGCATCTCTTTTTTTTCCCCCTTCCTTTTGGACAATATGGGTGGAACATCAGTTCAGAGAGCTAGTGGGATTATCCCAACAGCGGAATGGGCCAAGAAACAGCGTCCAACACACTGCTAGCTCTTGTACTGCCCCAGAGCAATTGATCAAAATGCTGAAGCAGCAAGGGTCAAGTGCCAGATATTTCCAGAACTGACTGACAGAAACACTCTTCAGATGTAGCCTAGATATAAGCACTGCTGACAAGTGCTGTAGACAAGAGTAGAAGCATAGCTAAACTTTATTATGTTCACTACAAATGGTGAACATGAGCAATGGTCACAAACTGGTAAGAAACAGATGATTACATTCCTAGTGTATAGGGCAAGATTGAAAACTTTACAATTCCATGCAATTGGAGAAATGCAGTAGATTTTAATGAATTTCCAAAACCAAACAGGCATTACCATTTTCTCAAACTGAAAATCAATAATTCAAATGTTTCACACTGGCCATTTGCAGAACTATCTTAAACTAAACTGTTTTGATATACAGAGGAACAAAATCCCCTAAAAAGCAAACTGCAAAAAATTGTTTGCCTTTAAAAAATTTCCTTTCCCTCACTTGCTGAAAGTGCAACATCTCTCAGCAAAGATCTTGATATGTAGTTGGAGGTTCAGCTACCAAAATCCTAGTGGAGGGAAACAGACTATGTGACACACTAACCTAGAAGCAGAGCTGGCTTGGTCTTTTTAAGAGCTGGACACCTCTGAAAAGAAAAGAGGAACAGATGAGGCATATTTCATAAACCAGCCTGCCTGGATGCATGTGTCTCCTAGATATTAAATGTAATCTTGAAAAGCAAGAAACAAGTCAACTGACCCACTGAGTTGGTCTCAGCAAGCAAGGAACCACAATAAACAGCACTACATCCCATCTGGCTTCTGGGAACCATGGAATGACCCCCTACTACTCTGGGAGTTTTGAGAAGGCACTCATCTCCTCATAGAGCTTTCTTAACAGTATTCTGAACCGTGGTGGCTAGATCCCACAGTAAGCCTTTGCTAGTTCCTGTGGATTGGACAGATGGCTATGAAGAAGAAACCACCCTGTAAGCTGAAGGTCACAAACCTTATACTAAAGAGGCAGAAGTGAAAATGTGAATGAATCCTAACCTGAAGTAGATACGATGTATTTATTAAATCCACTCAAAGCTAAGAAGTGACATTCAACTTTTTCCCTGGACCAAAGGCATAAGATGGCCCCTACCTGCATCCAGGTGGTATTTCCCTCTTTGGCTTATAAAGGAATCAATGGATCTGCTTTTACATTTACCAAACTTCGGTAAAAAGCACTACAACAAAAGATGACAGGGCAAGCTAAACTCACTTTAGCAAGCCTAACTGGGTAGGCAGCCAATAATGACAGGATAATCTCTTAACTTCATCCATCCAGTGTTCTGGGAGATGATAATGTCCACTCACATCCTGCAAACATTACAGGCTCTGACCTAGTTCTGCCACTATGCCCAACAATCTGCTGAAATTCTTCTTCTGCCTCCAAGGCGCAAACCTAGGACACAAATTTAAACCTACCTCGCATTTGCCACAGGCTGAAAGCTTGCATGTAGGCAACTAATACAAAATGACTTGAGCCCTGCTGCAAGCTTACACTTTAACATGCTCTGCTTACTGGAAAGTAGAGGGTAAGCAAGGGTCCAGGGTGCCCTGTCTAGGAGTCTCATCTTCTTCTCATGCAAGCACTGGCAGTCGAGCTACAAAAAACCTTCAACAGAGAACTGCAGTGAACTATCAATCCATAGCAGTACAACATAAGGCAAGCAGTAGCTTGCCCAGCAACTTGCCAAGTGAGTACCAGGTGAGCACTTGGGAAATTGTAAGAGCTCTGAAGGATAACCTGTCTAGTCTAGACACAAACAAAACAACAAAAATAGGCAGACAAGCTTCATGGTCAAGAGACAAGAAGATACTTCCTGCAACAGGAAAAAAGAGGAGTAGCAGGTTTCCTCAATGGAGACATGATGTCATTATCCCTAAACTGCATTCTAACAGGGAATCAGACTCCTTCAAGTACATATGTGACAGAAATGATTCCACCAACATTAATGATGGCAATATAAATTATCTTAATGGCAAACATTCTGTTATTATATGTTACTCCTGGTTATCAGGGCACGGTGTGGGACTAGGATTAATGGATTCTTGCCATTTCCCTCCTGCCACTGGCTTGTGTTTGTGCAGTGCTTGCCTCTAATGAGATACCAAGCTCCACTAAGAACTTCGACCTTTACACATTCTCACTGCCAGCAGAGTTGTCTTCATTGCAACAACTAACAATTGCATCTTTTTGCCCATTCAGTCCTATCTCCTCCACGTCCAAAGAGACTTTTGCTACCTGCTCTGGCACGTGAAGCTTCAAACCAATAACCCTACAGCTGTGAACTCACAAAGAAAATTATTTATTCAGCATATTCATCCTTGGTATACCACCCCCACCTAAGGAGCAATTCATCTATCGATCCATTAAATAGCTTACAGGGCAAAGAAAGGGCAGAGGTCAAAGGCTGGAATGCAGCATACAGTACAAGTGCTTCAGCTATTATGTGCACAAATGGAGGATAATTAGCAAAGTTCAAGTTTTCATGAGCATGCATGGGGAAAGCATGTCCAACGGTAGAAAAAACAATAGTTAGGGTAACTTGTAGGCACACTTCAGGGCAATTAGCAGGATAAAAAGGGGATAGATTACTAACACCTTGCCTTTATGTTCACATGCAGGAGACATATTTTGAAGACTCTACATGCAAGGACATAATTAGAATTTGTGATTATACACTCCCAGAAGAGCTATAAAAATCTTTGCTTGGCTCATGCAAACTCGTTTTATATAATCCTTTGACCTTATTTGTAATCAATACTGGGAGTTCTAAGTGGTATAACTGCTGTGTACCAATCACCATCATTAGCCCTTTAATAAATTTGTACTGTAGACTTTAAACGAGCTCATCCACAAAAGGAGTGCATTTAGCTAGTAAGCATACGTTTAAAGAAAAAAAATTTTAAAAGATAATTTTTTCTCACCCATTTTTTGCAGAAGTTCTAAATCAAGATTTGTTGACATTTCATGTTTAAGTGAGCATTAGTAGTAGTAACTTAGCTTGGCACTGTTTTCCCCAAACAATCTCAGAAGATATTCTGAATGAACTGCCAATTTCAAAATCAACATCTTTGTACCCTTCTTAAGAAGAAAGGCTAATACACAAAGATACATTCAGTATTGTTGAAGTCATTAAAACTTCTCTTCCTGCTTTGGAAAATTCTGTCCTTTCATAGTTCAGCTTTGTATCACTTATTAAAGTGATTAATTTACAAGGTAAATTTTTTCAATCTATATTGTGAAAGAGAAATTTAACTAATTTATTTGGTATGCACATATCTGCAAATTTGTGCACAAAAAAAAAAAAAAAAAAAAGTGTTTTGAGGTTTGTTTCATTTTTACTGAATTTTATTCTTTGATGTACAGTGGGCTCCAAAAGACTGAAACATGAAAACGGAGGAAAGGAGAGTTAGAGATTAGGAGAAATAAGCTAATTTATCCTAAAATTATGAGAACCATCCTAGTCAGAATGAATGGCACTGTAGTTTCACCTGCGCGGGTTTGGTATGAGTTTAGCATTTCCTTATCATCAGTGCTTGACTGACAACTCAAAGAAGAGAAAGTTTACACTGGGTTAGGCTGCATAGACAGAAGGAAAGTGAGTGGGGACAAAAATAAATCTGCAGCTGTGGATAACCAAATCCTCAATTAACTTGTTGGTTATAATCTGATCATACCCAAATGAAAATAAGGCAAGGTAATTACTTACAGTTAAGGAAGGTCTTGGTAAGATTCTCAACTTCCCACCAAGCATACTGTTTTAAGAGGTTTTTGATATGCATTACAGCACAGAGGAATGAAAACAAAATTCTTCTGTTTCAGTGGAGGTACTTTCTGCATGCAAGTCCTATTTTTTAAATATACAGTAAAATAACATACATGACTCAAAAAGAGGGAGTGGAGAACTGGAAAGGCTTACGATATAGCCCTGATACATTTAAAAATGTACTGTTACCATTAATTCCTTGGAAATAAACTGATTTCTCAGTTCCTGAAACAAAGCATACATTCCATAACTTCTAGACTATTTTCCATAGCCACAAACATGTAAAACCTAGGTTTATATTGTGACTGTTGGAGTCAGGAATCAGATAACCACATTAAAATAATTAATTGCCACATGTGGTACAGCCTTCCTTCTTATGCCAATCTCTCTTCCATCTGGACTCTAGAAAGCAAGAAGGCAACCTTTACTGACCATAAGAGAAACCACATCTGTATCATGAAGTCAGAGGAGCACATCTTTTAGCCAAAAAAGACAAAGTTGTCCAGAATGCTGGGTAGGCCAAGTTTGCACCTACACTATAGATAGCAAAAGCACTACTGATAAACTGCATGTTAGTACACACACCTGATCTTAATCCCTCTTTGAGATCCCATATGTCCCCAGTTGCTGCTGAATGCTGTCCTATGAGTATTTTGAAGTTAAGGTATTAAAAAGAAAAAAAACACCACCAAAAACTATTTAAAAAACATTAGGCATTCTCCCAAAGGAATACCAAAGAAGTACTTCAGAACACAGAGCAATATGGCAAGAGGATATCTTAAAAATATCTACAGTGATATGTAGATAGTGTCTCGATAGCCAAGACCGATCATACTGATGAATGAGAGTCTGCTGCCAAGATCTGCTTTGGTTTGAAAAGAAAGGGTAACAACAATTCCCCAGAAAGTAGGCTGATCAGAAGGATGGGACTGTTGTTCAGGAACTGCCTCACTATTCTAACAGATCAATTGGTGAGTGTTTTATACTACTTAGCCTTCTTAATGAGGAATGGAAGAAAGTTAACAGCAATAAAATTAGGAAAACCCACAAAGGATTCTTAAAATGAGAAGAGACAAAAGCTATGTTCCAGCCTGTACCAGCAATTGGTTTTTAAAGCAAATAGCAAAAGGGAATCCTCATCCATACATGCATGTACACACAACAGTACTATCAGACACAAGGAGACCTTGTGTTTCAGGGCCATGGTCTTGGCTTTCTGCTCAGCATCTAATCTTGTTGAAATATGATATTGGATTAAGGCATATGCTAGAGATGCATCTCAAATCCAGTCTGGAAGCTGCCTCTTTATTAATAAAGCCATAATCAGAGTCCCACTTGCCTTGGTTTTCAGATACAATAGTGGTTATTTATTGTAATACTTGTCAGGTTCCCCTTCATTCTCATAAACTAAGCATCTGCAGTGCTGATCAGCAACATATAAACCATAACACGCCAAAAATTGTCACACAGCAACTCCGTCCATGATTTGGGAAGTTGTTAAATGATTCCCTACCTCACTCTCTTTTTATCAGTTCATCCTGTCGTAAAATCATACATATTTAAATACAGAAGCAATTCCTATTTGCAAGTTTCAAGCCTGATCTGCTAAAATGTCTTAGGATGCAGAGATAGATCCATTTCAGTCTCAGAGCAACTGGCTTTAGCCTTCATACACCAGCTGAGAAATATTGAGTGCTCAAGGAATCCACTCAAAGGAGACTACGCTTTTGTAGTAATTGTTAAAACAAAATCACTTCAATCATTCAATGTAATGACACACTGCAAATATGTGTGACTACATGATATATAGATAACTAACCAGACAGAAAATGATAATAAAAACAAATGCAAAGAGAAATAATACTTAAAATGAAATTTAAAGATTTTTTTTCCAAAAAATCCACACACTAAAAGCAAATTCATCCATTTAAAGAAAAAACAAAACACACACACAGAGCTTATCCTAATTTACCCAGGCTTAAATGATTATGTTTCTAGGGCTTGGGCATCTATAATTTAAAGCTTCCACACAAATGCAGGTTCAAGGTCACAGAAACAATGGAAACATTATTAACTCAATCATAATATAAAATAATGTTAAACTACATATAAGTAATTGGATGCAATTATACCATACTAACAGCCATAAATTAAATTACATTTAAGTTGTTTATTCTTATCTTTTCCCTACAAAATGCTCCAGTTCATCTGTCTAGCAAAAACCTCTCCAATTATTCCTGACACTGACTAATGCTGAATCATCATAAACTGGCTGCAATAGTTACTCACTATCACTAATGGCTATCGTATGCTATTTCCTATATTTTCTTATGCTACATAACACAGACAAAGAGAACTAGGATTAAACATGTTTATACCAGGAAAAAAAACCCAACCAAACAAGCAAACACAAAAATACCCCAGGGAGAACTATAGTTACTCCACCCATCTTCCCCTGCAGAAAAGCACAGGCAAGCACAGAATGCATAAAGCTGGACAGCATCATCAAAAAGATTTCAAGCTTATGCATGCCCCACGCCCCATGCAATCCATACTGAGAGACTCAGAGAGAGTTTTCTCTTAAATGGGCAAGTAAAATATTAGGACCACTATTCTTGTTTCGAACTCAAGTCACACAACTTGAGTTTCTGTGTTTGTTCTCTGCCCTACTGGCTTCTATTACATAACTGCCACCTATAGCCCTTAAGGCTCCTCTTCCCTCCCTCCCCACAAAAAGGTCAAACACACACAAAAAAAAAATCTCTCCTGGTTGGCACATTGCTGATTCCATCTCAAATTATAAAATACTACAAACTTTGGATTCCAGGAAAACAAAAAACTTTAAAATCAGGCGTTCTGGAACTGACTTATGCAAACAGATTTGTGCAGGTTATAATAAGAGAAACCATCGTATAATTGTTAACTTCAGATCAATCAGAATGAAAACCTTCCACATGAGGGATGGTCATACACGTAGTATGGAATTTAAAGTATATTTCACATAACTAAGGTTAAGCACAGGCCTGAATCCTTGCAGAACTCAAGCCAAGAACAACAACAAAGAGGTTAACCTACAGGGTGGTTGATCATAGACTTATCTTCCGCATACTAGTGAACTAAGAATTCAACATAAAAGCAAACATGCTTTATTAAAGATTTACTTGGTGCCCATATTAAACTACGTTAAAATAAAACATAAGGAAGCCTTAACCTTAACATATTTCATACATTTCTATGGTCTTGTAACTGTTTGCAGTTACAGTTAAAATAAGTGTTGGCTTTGAATTTCTCCATTCCATTGCAGAGTGTCTGTGCAGGGTACAGTGTGGGGGATGTATAGCTGTCTGCAGTATGCTACAGTATCTGTGCTTTTAAATGAAGAAACTAGATTAGTAGCATTACAGAAATAAAAGCGGGGAAATGCAAACCATGGTATTAACTGGATAAGCCTTTCTTTTCAGCAGTTTTTAGTTTTCAATAACCAGAAGCAGCAATACTTAAAAAACAGTAAAGTATGGATGAGATGATCCTGCAGAACACTTCTTGGATTCCTCTGGCAGTCTGCAGCGCTGTTCATTATCCTCCCCTGACCTTTTGTGAAGTATTTTCTTAAAGTCACTTTCCACACATAGTTATGGATAGTTTACTATTATCTTCTAGTCCTGTATCAACAGTAATGTTAGCATCCACATAAAAAACTAAAAGGATGTGGTGCAATTATTGAAAAAGCTCAGGAAGTCCTGAGCTACAGCTGCTTAAAAGGTAAGCAAATGTTCTTCTGTAATCACTAATAGTTTGCTCTCTGTAAGTAGAAGGAATATCAGCACACAAGAAGTGGAGTTGAAATTGAAGAATTTTGTAAAGTTATTGGGTTTTTAAACTATTTGTATTTCATGCAAATTAACCTCAGTCAGATTTGAATCAGATGAATAGTTTGCATACCATTAGCCAGACAGGACATTTAAAAAGCATACCTGTTAAATATGTTCTCACTTGCAGCGTACTTGTCCAGTTTTCCCAAAGGCGTCAACATTTCATCTTGTGAGACAAAGTCCAGGGCTGAAGGTATAATAATCACATCAGACTCTGAGCTGTAGTCATCCACACCAACTATCAGAGACATCAGAAATATTCCTTATAATCACAGTAGTTTAACACTAAAATGATGTCTGTTGCTGGCCTGAAATACAGAAGTCCAGGCAAGGTCCCACTGACAACATATTTACTAACTGCGCTATATCATGCCCACTACCTTTCCCCAATTACCGTAAAGCTTTTCTATACAAGAGTGATTGATTACATATAAATTGACCTAAATGGATTTTGAGTTATTTTATCTAAATTCCCAAAGATGATGTTTCACGAAACATCCAAGGTTCACGATATTTTTAGCTGACAAACAGTACCTTTATACCTTATATTTTTATTAAGCAAACGACTTTTAGCTAATTCTAAAGTCAGCTTTTTGAAGATGCATAGACTGAAATCATAGGAGCAATTAGCCCAGAGATAAAGAATTAATACATCACCTAACAAAACAAAAAAAAAGGTGATTTTTAAAAATAGAAAAACCTAAGTTAAGCATGTTAAAAAGTTTAGATGTGTGTTGCTATATTCGACTACCAACTAAAATAGGCACAATTCACCTACTGCAAAATAATTAATCAGCACATCAACAGGGAACTTTGTATAAACAGACACCTTTATCAACATGGAACCAGAACACCCTAACCTGCAAATGCAATCACTTATTTACTAGTATGGCAAATGCATTCACTTATTTGCGAGAACTATACCAGGTCACCTGCATTACTTCTGAAGATACAACACTACAGTAGGCTACAACTATTCTGTCTAGCCAAGTTTCTCTGAAAGCTTTTTGAAAACTGGCAAATAGTCGGACACAAGGACAGACCGATCTAGAAGTCAAGCAATGATTTTTTTTAAAAATGAAATATATAGAGGAAAGAAAATAAGATTACTGTCCTCTCACCTTCCATACAACTACACTATGTTATATAAATTGGTTATCAGACATTGTATCATTATCTTCACCACTCAGAATACACAAGTAACCACAATTTTCTGAACTTCTTTACAAACATATTTCAAATGTCAAAAGATAGAACACCAAACTTTCCACAAGAGTAATATTTTTAGACCTAAGCTGAGTTAATAGCATCCCTTTACCAATAAACTAATTCTCCCATTTTCTAGGTAAAGACTCAATGGACATTGTTTAATTAGTCATAAATAAATCCCACCCCTGGAGGAGGGTGACGGAACCCTGGAACAGGCTGCCCAGGGAGGTTGTGGAGTCCCCTTCTTTGGAGATTTTCAAGACCCGCCTGGATGCAGTCCTGAGTAACATGCTCTAGCTCTAGGCAATCCTGCTTCAGCAGGGGAGTTGGACTAGATGATCTCTATGGTCCCTTCCAACTCTAGAAATTCAGTGAAATTCAGTGAAATTCTGCAGTTGCTGCTAGGACATGAAATCCTTGCTAGAAATCAAATGTAGAAGTGATGGGAAAAGATCAAGGACATAAGAAGAATCCGCGAGATAGATGCAAGGAAGAAAGCATGCTAGGAACTGCGAGACAGAATAGAAGGAAGAGCAGTCTGGGGAGAGGAGTGGTCTTAGATATGCCTAAGGCAGAGGATAACAAACTGCAGGGAGGGGAAGGGAAAGCTCAAAAAAGGTCAGCTGCAGAGAGCTACTGCAGCACAAAGGGAAAGCACGTAGTAACCACAAGTTTACACAACTGTTTGAACCTGTGTTTGGTTTGAATTTGTGGGTTTGGTTGAGTTGGGTTTTTTTGGTTGGTTGGTTTTTTGCAAGAATTGGTTTTATTTTCATAGAAAAGGTGGGGGTAGGTAAAAACGCACTCACAGTGCAAGTTAGGATTTTATGCCAGGTTAAGTTAACAAGGAACAAGCTATATCCTTCGACAGGCTCATAGGCCTTTAATTCAACCCACTGATAAAACTAAAACCAGAGCTTTTCCTGTGTTTAAAGTTATGCCATGCACCTTTCTCAAAGACTAGTCTTTTTGGAACAGAATATTTCAGTTGAAGAGACCTACAATGATCATCTACTCCAACTGCCTAACCAATTCAAGGCTGACGAAAAGTTAAAGGCTGTTATTAAGGGTACTGTCCAAATGCCTCTTAAACACTGACAGGCTTAGGGCATTGACCACCTCTCTAGGACCACCCTCTCCATGAAGAAACACTTCCTAACATCCAGTCTAAACCTCCCAGCACAGCTTTGAACTATACCTACATGTCCTATCACTGCATCCCAGAGAGAAGAGCTCAGCGCCTCCTTCTCCTCTGAGGAGGGGACTCCTCAGGAAGCTGTAGGGAGCAATGAGGCCGCCCCTCAGCATCCTTTTCTCCAAACTAGAAAAACCCAAAGTCCTCAGCTGCTCCTCACAGAACATTTTATGGTATGCAAGCTCCTACTGTCGGAGGGCTGATTCAATACATACTTTGAAGCAAACACATTCTGCAGCATCCACGCATGAGAAGTTACACAGATGCAAATAATTCCAGGAAGTGATTTGCAATAGTTTTGGGGGATGTTGTATAATTATAATTGCGCCCTTCACTAGGGAACTAAACCACTGTATTCAGATCGGTTTTTAAACTACGTATCTTAAATTAATAGAGACATAATCAACTGGGGAATAAAAAACCACCACTTTAATACTCAGTGAAATTTATTCTGACAGGGTCCTCTTTTCCTATTTTAAAGTTTGTTGATCATACTACAAATTTAAAAGCATGAATTGACAACACTATGTCAAAACACCAACATGACTACTGTCACCAATATAATTATTTTTATTTAGCTATCAAATAGGATCAAATCAAATATATGAATATTAAAAAAAAAAGCTGATCAACCACCTTTAGTTTTACTTTCTCCATTTCTCTCCTCTCAACCTCAATTTTATGTTCCATTTTCCTCTTCCCCCCCCCCCACGTTTATTCTCCCCTAATACTCCTACAGTGAATGGTCCTATGTAATGTCATCTTAGATGGTTCAGAACATGGCATCTGATCACTCTATATGTCAACATGTAAACGTGCACCAAAGCTGACTAGATGTCTGATGCCTTTCATTTAGTGAACTGAATGTTCTGTTAATTTTTGCCTTGTGAAACCAGTTAAGTCAACCAAACTGCTAAATCCATTCTATAGCAGATGTAAATATCAATGATAAAAATATGAGCAGCTGCTTACAATTTACCTGTTTGATGTCTCCTATTAGTTCAAACAGAAAGCGAGGTGTGTGGCTTTGACTCTGCTGTGTTTGTGCACTATAAATTTAGTACTACATTGGGCTTAATGTGCTTCTGTTACTGATGCTGAACAACATTAAGTAATTCCAGCATCTCACCTCATAGTCACAAGAAAGATCATCTAAACGGCAGCATCCTGATAAACGCAACACTAACAGGGAAGAGAGAGGCAATAAAAATAAACCAATCCGTACATGAACAGTATAAAGTTCTTTTAAAGTACTGTTACAGCTGTCTTAGACATTCATTTTCACTTTCAACATCAGCACACCAATCCAAGTGAAAAGAGGCATCAGCCCAGTAGAATTCCCATTCTAACAAAGCCCCTCAAGTGGATGTTTGTCTTTAACTTGCCCCAAATATGATTCATCAACAATCTAACCACTCCTCATCTAAAAATGCATAAAGAGCATACTTCACATTATTCGATAAACCAAGTCACTTTGATATTCCCTACACTTGGAAGGTTATTCCAACAAAGCTATCCAAAAGGCTGTTAACTGAGTATTTCCTCTTAAGCCCTCCTCCGCTTTCCACCCAACTTTTATCACTTTTGAAACTTTACAAATACAAAAAACAGCCTTGAACACAAGTGTACTGGTTTTGGCTGGGTTAGTTAAAATTCTTCACGTTTTCAAACCAGTACAAATAAGTCCAGACTGAATGCTCAGAAGGCATCTAAGCTAAAAGATACTACTGAAAACTAGTGGCAGTTCAGGGCCTAAGTACCTTTTAATCTGGTCTTACATGTTCACACCAACATGCAAATAATTAGAGCTAAGAAATCAGAAGTTTCTATTAAAAAACCCCTATCCCAGCACTTTAAAGTCACTAGTGGTGATGGGAGGAGGAACGATAATTGGAAAACAGCGTGAAAAGCAACCACAATGTACCTATTTCCTGTCCACATAAGGACCAAGGCAGATCAAAATGAATAAATGCGTGAATTTATCTAGACAAAGTAGTTTGTAAACGTCTCTTCAAAACTCCACACTACTACCACCAAACACAAAGCAGCACTGCACAACAAGATAACCACTGAACTGTCACTGACCTGTTGCATGACACAAGTAGCTTCTGTACCTTCATTTTCCTGTCCAATCATTTGTTTGACTGGTTTTTGTATATGTTGTTCAGGCTTGTCTATCTATTGCGCATCTGGTCCATATTAGATCAAGAATATATTATCACCCGCTCTAAGTTCTCCTGTTTCCCATAAGTTCTCCTCTGTTTCATGGCTGTTTTCATACAACTGCTTACCACAATTACTAACTAACATGAACCGTACAGCAATCTCACTGTGACAGACTAAGTTTACAGGTGCTTAGTCGACCACTGACAAGCTTGGCTGAGCATACAACAACAAAACATAAGTCTATTTAAAACTCAGTCCCCTAAAAACCATAGTCTATATGCCAATTTTAAAGCAAGATTTTTCTAATACATATCTCATCTTCGTAGTATCTTTCACAAAGATCTTGATCATATTGTGTCTTTTACAGACAGGTGTACAAGAGTATGTTTCAAAAAATGATTACTATTTTTCTTTTATTTCTTAATGCGTGAACTCTTTGCCATACACTGTTCAGTAGCAAGGTCTGTATGTATTCTTTTTGTTCCTCTATATCTGCTATAGGCTTCACGGCAGAAACACATCCTCCCTCATTTTGACACGAAAACTCAGTAACAAGAAGACTAGAAGGTATTCTAAAAATGAGCAATTTTCATTTCTCAAAGCTGAGCAACAAAAAATTTTAAAAATTTGATTATTTCCAACTAATATTACAGTTCCCTCATTTAATCTTTTGCATTCCCAAAGCATTCTCAAGATTTGTTAATAAGTCTCTACGGCAGTTGCTACAGATATATCTAATAAAATGGACTAATTTTTATTCAGCTGTAGTACAGACTATTTGCTACAGTCTAGGTCTGTAAGTGTTCTCAGATTAATACAGCACTTATATGCAGAAAGGACTTAGTTCTGCTTTGCTGTTCAAGCCAGCAATTTTTCTGTTTAATTGTAAAACAGAAATAGTAGCCCTACAAGCCCAAACACTTGATACCATAATCACAAAATAATAGCAGCAAGTTTCATTCTAAGTCACCATCCTCTATGCTAGGAAAGAATAAATTCACCTTACATTCAGATTTCTGCAGAACACAAGTAGTGTTCTCAGCCTTTCAATATTGTAAATGCACTCCTTTCCATCTCATTTTCCATGAGAAGTATTGTTTTGCAACTTTATGTTCTGCAAAGAAAAATCTACCTCAGCATGAGCATGAAGCTGAACATCTATATTTGTCCACAGTTAGGAACTCGTTTCTCTTACCCTTTCATAGTGCACTACATTACAGCTCCAGTTCCGGAGTGACATCACACACCAAAGCGTCAGTTGTGCTATTTCAGCTTCATCTGCTACCGCAAATTTATTGCACTGCTTCAGTAAGATTAACCAAGACCTACTGCCATGACAGTTACACAAATATTAAAAAATGCCTTTGTAATGCTGAGTTCCACCATCTTGCCTACCACATCCAGGTATCGCTCACAGATTATCACAGGTCCCATTGTCAGAGAGTGGGAGCTGATTTTTCCAAGATACACTTTAATCTCTGTTCTCCTTCTGTTGTCTGAGACTGAAAATGCAAGCGGGATGCCACGAGTTTACCCTGATATTGCAAATGTTTTCAGAGAAAAATGCAAGTTTGACCACTGTGTGATTTTATTATGCAACATTACAAAACAGGTGAAAAAAAGCATAAAAGGAATCTGCAAGTGATAATCTTAGATTTACCTTACTCCATCCACCATATTAGCGGGAATAAGAACCACACTTCCCCTTCTCTGTCTCTCCCACTCCCATTTAAATGTGGAGCACTGTTTGCCTTAAGCTTCTATGAATGTGGTGAAGTGACCACACCTGAACGCATACTTTGCTGTCTGCACTCCAAGTTTGATGGGACTGGGTTTGGAGCTGGGAGAGGAGGAGGAAAGAGGTAAGAGCAAGAAAGAAGATGAGAAGGGGAAAGTGCAAAGCAGCTCTGATGCAAAGCTGCTGTGCTAACAGCAAGGCTTACCGCATTAGCCCTTATGTAGGACTTTGATAGCAGAGCTCGCTAACAGCTTGAAGCACAGAGCAAACCCTTTAAAATAAAGCTTCAGTACAGACTTGGGATCGTTTAGCAGATGAAAGAAAGATGCAAGAATCAAAATCAGCAGCTATTTACATACAGAATTTATGCAAGTATGGTATAGCAAATTTAAAAGACCCACTAGACTAAACATAACAGACTAAGAATATTTTCATTTAGCAAAGGCCTTCAAAAAAAGGTAACAGTTATCAAGCATGCAAAAGGAGTTGCATTTCTCATCAAATGTCAGAGAAAACAAGGGGTGATGCAAAATTCTTTAAGCAACAAGAACAGGTGCAGCTACAGACAAATTTGTCTCTTTGAGGCATACACAAGCAGCGCTAAAAATCCTGATTTATTCTGAAACAAAGGAATAGTTCCATCTCATTTGCTCACCAGTCATTTATTTGTACAACAGCTGAATATACCTTCTCCTGGTTAAGTCTGACCTGCAACAAAAGCTGGTCCAGAGGAAACTGAAACAAAGAGAAGGTCATCCAAGCTACCAGTTAAAACAATCAACAGTTTATATTTTGTCCGCCAATTTCCTGTTGGGAGCATGTCACGCCCATCACCATGGTGCTGAAGTCCCTTGCTATTTAAGTCCCTATCTTCTACCCATTCCAAACAACTGCATACAATTAAGAATCATGGAATGAGGCTGGAGTGAAGCAAGCGTCAGCCAGTGCAGGCAGGAAGTTCCTCTAAGTGACTTCTTTCTCCTCTGGAAGTTCCTTGCAGTCACAGAAAGGCATCCACCCTCTGTCTGCAGAGCACTGCTACTTACAGAGTTTTTTGATTGCCTCCATGACTGAAAATTTTAAAGCACTGCAAAGAGAATTTCACTTTCTCTTCAACCAAGATGGTCTCCCTGGTCCTACCATGACAGGACACATGCATTCACTGCGCCTGGAGCCATGCTTAAGTTCTCCCCCTAAATAGGTATTTCATAAACAAAAAGCCATCAAGTTCAAACTACATATGCTTTACCCTTGGACTAAATGGAAGGGAGAGCATTACGAAGTGAGCAGTTGAAGCTCAAACACCCTAAAGGCTCGTGCTAGCCTTGCAATGCTGATGTGACACCAGGAGTTATAACACATTAGCTATTAACCCAACTGTTCCACTTGAATCAAGTGTTGCTCCACCGTGCAGTTACTCCAATTGGCTCAGCCACGGTAACTGAAACACACTTACGTGGGCTACACGCAGCAGAGAAGGCAAGTTCTGATTAGTACATCCATAATCTATAAAACATGGCTTTGCAACATAAATCACTTCAAACTTCCTAACTGTAATCCTCCTCTCTCCACTTAAACCCCAGACAACACTCTTGAGATGTTGTTTGACAGCATTCAAAAACTTTGTGGGACAAGCCCTCATGTTTCCTGATCTTTCAGATGGAGAAATCCTTTCTGCAACTCTCCACACTTTTCCTGTCTGTGCTCAGTATAAAGTATCAAACTGGTCTACAGGAGAAGACTGAGCAGTACAGAATGCAGTGGATTCACTCTATGAAAAAGTGAGAACAGCTATGGGTGTTAATTTCAATGTTATTTAAAATAGTTTCCTATAATAAAACATACATACAAGCAAATCCACACAAGCACATATCCCTACAGACTAATAAAGCTATTCCTCATGCAGGCTAGAGAGGAAGGAAAAGGTGGTCTCTCTTCTATTCAAATATTTGGGAACTGTTCAGACACTATGGCAACAAGACAAAAAAAATACCTAAGCAGACTTGTTTATCAGAACACTCCCAACAGTCTGCATTAGCGCTCATATAGAATGACATTTTTATACATTACGATTCCATAAAAGCTAAAAATATTATTTCAGAATAATGCATATTTATCGTACTATTTGCCTTTCATTTTTCTTTACCTTAAAAATAGTAAACCCACCACCACCAAAGCAGTAGTCTCAACTCTCAGCACAACTGTTCTGCTGTTGCAAACCCTTCACAAACATATTTTGACACTTGGTTTAACCTATACATCAGACAGGATTTTAAAACCCTACTGCCAGAAAGAACCACACACAAACCAAGAAAAAGCCATATTAATTTTTCTTATGCTATACCTTCTAAAGCAGACAAAGAAGCCCTGATGATCTTTCTCTGTTCCTTTAGGGGCAGCTGTCCCTGCCTTGCTCTTCCAAAGACAGAATTTTTACTCCAGCTCTCAAAGCAGAAGCTATCCTTTCATCCAGTTCTGCTACTGTTACAAGTCATCTCTTGCAGCTACTGCTCTTACAATGAAAACTTCCTGCCCACACAGAGGGAAAGTCTCAGCAGCAAAAGACACACACAGGAAAGAGGCACTTTATCTTCAACACACTGCGGTCTGCCACCTCCACAATAGGTCAGCAGTCAGAAACAACTGCACTAACACCAAGGTTTCACTCAAGCTTAAGACTCTGAAAAATTCCATCTTTTTCCTGACTCATTCATGCATTCCCCTTTTTGTTTTTCGGTTGGGTTTTTTTTGTTTCATTTGAGGTTTTTTTTTCCCCTCAAAGTGTGAGAGAAAGGGAGAAGACCTGAAGCTCTAGGAGATAAGTCAGGAGACAAAGACAACAAAGACCAAAATTAAAAAAAAACAAAAAAAAGAGGAGCTAGCAACCTTAGTTGAGGATTCCTGCCAGAGACAGGAACATAAAAGGTGGCTCGTGGAAAGCACATTTCCACATCAGAAATGATGCTACTGGCCTTGAGAAGCTGAAAGCCTTGAAAATTAGCTCTTCAAATGTCTGCTAGGTGTAATGGAGAAAACACGTGCAGTTGCATGGGGAAGGTTCATTAACCTATACCAAATGCAGCACAACCCTTTTCTCACAGCATCTCCTTCTCTCTAGGATCCTAAGAGGTTGCTCAAGAAAAAGACACTAACCATTACCCACCCGAGACCACTAAAATCTGAGTTCCATGGGGAAACAGCCATTCACCTGAGTCTCCCAGTTTCTATGAGGGTAAATCATCACATTAAAAGACAAAGAAATAAAGTGAAGAGTCAGGAGAAATAAAAACTGATCTTCAGGGGAAACAACAGACTTAACAAGTATGCTTCATTAGCATTAAAAAATGGTTATTGGATTCCCAACAGAACAGAATCTCAGTCACACCAGAGAACTGAAACAGAAAGTCTGACATCAATTTCTGTTATTATTTATTGCAACGCAGCCATTAAAGACTGCAGACTACTGAAATGCCATCCCAGTAACTCAAATTCTCTCAGTGTTCTTTCATCAGAGCCAAGTCTCTGACGGGACCAAAAGGCCAGTACTGCAACACAGCTTTTGAACATTATGTTGGAAATTTAGCTATACTAGTGACTGGACTTGCAGTCTTTAGGTGACAACTAACAGCATAATAAAATTTGCTAATTCTTGTTCTGTGGAAAAGGAACAAAGGAACCACCATACAAAAGCTTCTGATATTACTATGTACAGCTGCAGGAAAAGTAAGGTGAATTTTAACATACTGAATGCATGTTATCCCAACATAATTTACTGCAAGGGAGTAAGAACTACAACACAGCATCAAGCTGTGCTTGTGCTTGTGATTTTTCACCACAAGGAAATACAGACTGATTTTATTTATTAAAGCAAAACAAAACCAAAACCCCAACCAAAAACCTTTTAAATTTAAGTGTTATGAAAAAAGGAAAAAAAAAACTTAAAAGAAAAATTAAATTGAAATTAGCTTCTATTTGGGAAGAGACTTTTGTGTTACACATGTTGTGCATAAAGAATAATTTAATTAAAAGCATTCAAACAACACGAGCCCACTGTTAATGCTAGATGATTTGTTGATCACCTGGAATAGGAACGTATCATCAAAGATAAACCAGCTTTTTGACACCTGCAGATGCACAAAGAGTGTTTTGTTCAGCTCAGCTGAATAACTGGCTCGCTCACAGTTGAGAAGCCCACTGGGGGGAGGCTAGAAAGACCTTTTTCATTGATTGGAAAGGGAGGACAGAACTCAATACGAAAACCAGAGGTATATTACATTATAGCCACTGCTTTTTTTTTAATCTTTGTAACTGTTTGATCCATTAGTAAAATCCAACCAGTAACACTAGATTTACTAATTGTAAAAACTATCTTATTGTTAAATCTGTTAAACTTTTATGCTAAGAAAAACAAGTTTACATACAGCTGTGTATATAAGTATCTACAAAAACTCACTTAACAGTTCAAACTAGAACTGTATAAATTATGCTTAGCTATTAAAATATTATTTTCTGCATTTTTAGTTAAAACATCTGAATACTATCACTCACTATTTTCCAACATAAAAGGTAAAGCTTCAGAATCTGAATGTTAAGCTACTAACCACCAAAGCACATAAATAGCACTTGCAACTATCAAGTCCAAAAGTTGTATGTAAATTCAGCTGCCAGTTACCAACAATAAATATTTTTTCAAAAAACACAAAGGCAAAGTAGTATTAAAACCATTTATTAGATCAAAATTTCTTTTCTATACCGATTTAAATCACAATTAAAACCCCAAGTTAAATAAAGCCATCTTCTTTAACAATCTGAATTCTAATTACAGATGGCTCTATTTTTCAGAATACTCATCCTGCACACATCAATGGACACACTGAAAGAAGTCAGCATCACGGT
The DNA here is from genome assembly GCF_001431845.1 of Calidris pugnax. NCBI lineage: Eukaryota > Metazoa > Chordata > Aves > Charadriiformes > Scolopacidae > Calidris > Calidris pugnax. Next base: position 18,410,219 of record NW_015090810.1, on the reverse strand, counting down.
ACATTTGATTGTATCTATCTGTACTGTTTTCTAAAACATCCAGGGGGATGAAGGGGTGTGGAACACAAACTATCTAAGAAGAGTCAAAAAGAACACTTTATTTATCATCAGAAATGTAGAATTCTACAGCCACCATGTTTGCTTTTGAAGCATTTTTGTTGATTATTTTGTTTTATACTTAGCTTAACAGCTATGTTATTCTATTTTGATTTTGTATGCACAAAGATTTGAACAATAGACAAATTTTCCCTGACTTCTTTTCATACACTGTGCAAGATTTTAGACAAAATACCAAAGAAGCCAATAGACCAAGTAGCATTATGAGTAACTGTCCAGCTGACACCGATACTTAGCTTAACAGCTATGTTATTCTATTTTGATTTTGTATGCACAAAGATTTGAACAATAGACAAATTTTCCCTGACTTCTTTTCATGCACTGTGCAAGATTTTAGACAAAATACCAAAGAAGCCAATAGACCAAGTAGCATTATGAGTAACTGTCCAGCTGACCACTACCTTAATTCTGACACATTATAGTGGCCAAATGGGATGAAGAGTCTTCTGCAGGCTTCCACTTTGAATTTTCACCCTACTGTCTATAGGGTGGGTTTTGTTTTTTTTTTGTCTTAACGGATATCATGCAAGGATTCTCATTAAATTCACCTTCACACAGATGAAATGCAAGGATATGCTGCTCATTTGGGGGATTAGAGTCAGTAACAAAGTTGCACTTCACAATAAGAACTTGCATTTAGGAATGAAATCTCTTTTATAACCTTATATATGTTCAGCCACATACATTCAGTGATTTTTTTTTTTTTTTACTTACTTACTTATTTCTACTTCAAACTACCAAACAAAGAAAAACTGCTGGCTGAATATGGGAGAGCCAGAATTTCTTCAGGAAATCATAGCCTCTGACATCAGGAGCTACCTCTACAGAAGGAAAATATTGACTAAAATTAAAGTACTGGAATACCACATGCCAAGCTATGTAACTACTTAAAGCAATCATCTGTGTAATGTACTATCAGGTGTAAAGTATGCATTCACCTGAAAAAAAAAAAAATTAAAAAAAATCAGAGCTTTCCAGCGGTTACCAAGCAACCAAGAGCAGAAAATAATATGAAGCTTTCAAAATAGAAATGCAAACCAAAGCCGAAATTAATTATTTAAAAGTCAATCCAGCTGGTTTATCAACTACTCTCTAAAAGCCTTTCTTATAAAAGCTCCTGTTTAATCTCTGACCTCTTAAACAAATAAACAAAAGGCAATTTTTAAATAGATGCCTTCCACAGCATATATTCTGAAGGTCCCCCACTATTCTAAAAGCAGATTTACTATTCTCTGTTGAAATCTAGGAATGCTACATTTAACCTAAATATTTACCAAAAGTTCTCTTTGGGAAAAGGTAAACTTTGTTTTACAAGCAACTATGAAAACAGTACTCCAAAGACATAATAATTTACCATTTTATATTTCAGTTCAATTAGCTTCCAATGAGTGAGCACAAGGAATGAGGAGAGGCACAAATTGTACAGTTGTACAAGTTGTTGGTTAAACTCCAGCTTTCCAGTAAAATACTTAATTACAGAGACCTTAAAGACAACAACCATACAACAGCTATTCTTAGTTTTGCTCATCTAAAAAGATATAGATGCTTGGTTCATTACTTTTAGCAGCAACTGTGCATTGTTGTTTGCCCAACTCCAAGATTTTCTCCTACTGCTTTAGAGCATGACCAATAAAAGATATCTATTAGTCACCTTAATGATTCTTTCATTTTCTTTTGTACTTTTATTGTATTAGAAAATGGTGAATCACATTGTAAATTATCATTATTTTAAAAAGCACATTTTTGTGATTCAGAATCAAACCTAGACTCACTGAGGAGCTGTAAAGGAACACCTAATCTAGCAAAATGTCCTAAACCATACGCCTAATCAGAGACCGAGTTTCAGATGTTCAATCCAGATCTGTACACATACACCTAGTCTCAATCACTGCTGGTTTCTCCAGCATACCTTATAGATGTTTTGCTACCACTTGATGTTTTGCTACCACCACCAATTAAAGGCCCAAAGATTTATCAAAAACTACTTAGTTCACTTTTCAAAATAGCCAAACAATTGATCTTATCTCAGACTTATAATTCATATTATTTTACATTTACCCAATTTCTCCTCCTAAATTACACCAGCAGGACTAGAAGTATGCCCGCACACCTTTTTCCTTGTTTGTCCTTAACTATAGCTTAGCACATTTAATAGCAAGACCACAGCTGGCAGAATCACACATGCATAAAAGCTGCCAGCACTTCCAGCTTCTCAGAACTGCATTACTGCTCCAGGAATATACCTCTAAACCAGTGTCTAGCTCTACTGCTCACAAGAACTGTAAATATTTGTAATATTTACAATACAGAGGTACTGTAAGGTGGGGTTCAGGCATGGCACAGCCAGGCAAAAATTGTGTCTGTCTTTTTTTGACATTGTCTGTTTCATATGTGCAACCATGAAATGTAATCCCAAACAATGCATCAACTGGCAACGCTTTCGTAAATTGCATAAGACTTCTTGTACATGGGTAGAAAACATGGTTATTTCAAAGAAATACCAATGTACAAGAAACCTTGGCTTTTTACCAGATAAGTAGTCTGCTTGGTCTGTATTATTTTTCTTTAACTCAAATCCACCTCACAAGAACAAAACCACATCAAATTCAGAACCATAAAAGACATCATGTGACTGAACTATGTCCAGACAGCAAACACTGATTCATACAGATTCCTGTTTTTTTTTCCCTCTTAAAATAATATGTATAAGTATTGAGCTATTCACTTTTATCTACTTCCATCAAATTCTCAGTAATTTTTAATGAGGTTTCAAATTCTTAGTATGGCTCCTGCCTTCAGGATGCTCTCATCTGGATTGAGTCATATCTCCACACATATATTATGCTTTAAAGACAAGACCATAACATTCAAACCATCACCAGAAACCCACGGCTTCAGAATCATCTCTGCAATGACTAAACTCATATCTTGCTTCAACTCCTGTCAAGAAAAAATGATGATCTATATGGAAATTTAAGACCACACTTTTGATAATTAAAAAAAAAAAGTGTGTTACTTCTGAGAAAGCTGTCTTGTGATCACATAAAGTTTTCAAACAGCTATACTATCAATCTGAATTTCAAGCAGGCAGAATTGAAAAAAAAAAAAAGCCTAGAGAAAGGCTCCCTCTTTGTGCAAGACAACACATGATAAAAGCCTTTTAGATGTCAGATCACAAAACTGAGGAAGATGTAAAAGGCTTACAGTAAATTCTGAAAAGTTAAAATAGCACTCCCCTAAAAACGTAAGACATAATATTACAGCTTTTTCTCCTGCAATCTAGTCCTGGTGAGCAGCTCGCTGTGCAGACTGCACATCAGACAAAATACCTTCAGACAGCGACAAGGGTCCGCACGCCCACGGCAGACTGCGAGGCAGACGCCTGCCTCACCAGCCACCTCCATTTCTCACTTTCCGCCTAAAAATTTATCCTCCTCCGCTTTGCAAGAAGCTCCCTTGGTACTGACATCGGCAACGGACGCCTTCTCACCTGAGCAACCTTCTCACAGTCTGCCCAGCCAGGCGGCATATACCCCTGAGTTAGTGATTTTGCACCACAAGCCACCACATTCTGCAATTTGTACCCTGACATTAACTCTTTTCCACACATCTCTCCAGCAAGGTCGGGAAGAGGGGGCCTGGGGAGGGGAGGGGGAGGAGGAGAAAGGAAGGGGGGGACAACAACAAAAAAAATACATAGAAACGTATAGATATGAAAAGAACGAGCAACCCACACGCTGCAACCTCCGAGCCGGCAGGTTTCTCCTCCCCGGAGGCGTCCGTCCCCCGCCCACCCCGGTGCCCAGGCCGTGAGGGGACGGCTCCCCTCAGGCGGCCCTCAGGCTGGGGGGAATTTGGGGTGCACACCTCTGCCCCCCCCGGGTGCCCCTTCCCAAGGAGGGGCTGTGCTCTGGGGGGGCTCGCAGGGGATTAGGGTTGGGGACGGCGAGAGGTGACCCATTCCTAAGCCGAGCGCTTTATCTGCGGCGGGATCTGTGCCGGGGCCGGACTCTCCCTTTGCCCTTCGCTGGGAGGGATCGGCCCCCGCAAACCCCATACCCCCCCCCGGAGGGGGGGCGCGCCCCCCCCCCCCCCCCCGCCCCTTTCCACGACCTGACCCCGCAACCCCCCGCGCTCCGAGCCGGGCAACGGCGGGAAGCGCTTCCGAAGCCGGGGCAAGGGGAAAAGAGGAGGAGGAAGAGGAGGAGAGGGGGGGAAGAGGAGGGCTGGCGCCTCACCGGGGAGGCGGCGTGTGCGGAAAAGGGGGAGGGGGGCGCTACCTACCCGCCATCTTGCTGCAGCCCCCGCGGGGCGCCCGGCTACATTGAACTCGCGGGCGAGCGGCGAAGAGGAGGGCGGCGGGTGCGGGCGGCAGGCCCCGCGCGGTCCAGGCCCCAGGCCCGGCGGCGTCTCCCCGCGTCCCCGGGAGAGTCGCGCTGGGAGGGAGGGAGGGAGGGAGGGAGGAACGGGCGGGCGGAGGGAGGCGGGAGGAGGAGGGGTCTGGGCCGGACACGCTGCCCCCGCCTCCGCCCGACGGAGCCGCGCTCGTTCTCTCGCTCGCACAGGCGGCCGCGCCTCCCCGCCCCTCGCTCTGACTCACACCCGGAGCCGCCCGGTCCGGCCCGGCCTGGCCCTGCCCGCCGGCGGTGGGGCCGGTGACCGCCAGGGCACGGACCGCTCACCTGGGCTCGCCGCTCCCCCTCACCACCCCGCCTCCGCCGCCATCTCGGGGCTCGGGCTCCTCCTGCCGCCCGCCGTGGGGCGGGGAAGGGCAGCGGGGCTGAGGCGAGGCCCCGGCGCGCTCCCGGCCCTGCCCGGAAAGGCTCCCGTTTCGGGTCACCCGCGGAGACGGGGATCCCGCGAGGGTCCTCCTCCCCTTGGGCTGGATGAGGGTCGCTTCCAGAGGGAAGGAGGTCCCGGCGAAGACAGCAGGGCCACAGAATTCCCCGCTTCGGGGCGTCGTGGGGTCACCGGGAGTGACACCGTGCCGCCCGCGGGCTGCCCACGGCCACCCTCCTCCCGTAAGGGCCGCGTTCCAGCAGCTTAAACCCCGTGGGGTTAAAAACACGGGGGGCTCCCCACTGCCGTGCGTTCTGGCTTTTGTTTTAAAAGCACCCGATATAGCTCTGCACATACGCAAAGGTATCCATCCTTTTCTGCTTCTGTTGGCTGTACCTCGTGGTCACTGCTGGGGGTGGTTGTCATTTTAACTGCTTTGATGGATTTCCCACTCTTAAATTGGAAGATTAAAAGCGCTGGATAACACAAATGCTCTAATTAGGTGATACCCAGAGCGCTTGATAAAAGAAAGGACCATTACTGGTACTGGTGCTACCTCAAGAGTTTTATCCAAGTTTTCCACGCCCTTATTTTTGTCTTTCTACTAATTGATGAAGTTGTTAATGCACAGAAAAGCAAACTAAATTATTTTTGAAAAAAGCATGCAATTTCAGTTATAAGCTGCTTCTTAACATCATACTTTTTTTTTTTTTATTTTGTAAATTGGACAAGGATTAAATCTCTGTAGTCATTCACTCTGTTTGCCATAGTGGCTGAAAACGTGTAATCTTCTTTTAAAATGCATACATCCCTTTCCTTACCCAACACTTGCTTTCATTCAGATATATAACCTCAAAACCTGAGTAAATCAAGTAAATTCACCATGACTAAGTTATATGAACCATGCTATTCTCTGACAGGGTAATTTAAGAGGAGATTCAGGGGAAATATTTGACATCACAAATCACTGGCAATGCTGGATGTAATAGCAATAGATCCAGAACAGAAAAATAGTGTACTTGAAGATCCCATTTTTATTACCTTTATTACTGCATATTATTTCCCGGAAGTTTTCTCTCATCTCCTCTCTGCATCCTTTGGGACAATCAAGGCCCAGTTTTGCTTCCTCTGAATTCAATAGCAACAGCCTAAAATGTGATGTGGTTCGCTTTACTGAAGGAATCGAGGGGTTTGAGGACTTTTTCCAGCTCTTTACAAAGAAGCACATTAACCACCGGTTACTGTGGTCTGAGACCATCAAAGCTACCTTGACCATTATTATTATCATCAGAATGAGAAATGGTACTTAATAGGATATGTCTGTGACAACTGGTTTTATACATTGGAATGCACATGAATTACTGCTCTTAAAAGTGTATTTATAGTGTTAATTATCGTCAATTAATTATGTAATGGTTTCTAGTGTATTTGGGATTTTTTTTTATTTCTATGTACATATTTGTTTAAAGAGAAGAAGTACAATTTATGTAATAAAGCAAAGTAAAATGGTGATCGCAAGAGATCATACTTAACATAAATTCATATAAATTAATTTTGGATCTTACTATGGGCATGTGATCTTAGGTGGTGGTTAGTTCTTTCTCTGTAGGCAGGACCGTGTGGTATTTAAATAGCACAGATAACAAGGATCAGTGTGATTGTTCAGGAATTGCAATTACTTTCCCTATATTACCCGTAGAACATCAGCCCGTGTTCCTCAGGCACAGTTGGTCCCAGCACCATCACTGGCAGGAAAGGTCTCTTCCTCTGTGAGTGGAAACTCTGGCAAAACCTTTGACTCACACAATGACACCTACATGGAGGGAGAAAATAAATAAATAAATAAATATTTGGCTTCATACCAACACACAATGCAAAATCACACTTAATGAATAAGCAACCAGATATTTTTAAACTTCTCAGCCTCAGTGAATCCCCAGGTACACCTTAAGGGCCTGACAGAAAGTTCCAGCTGATGGTAAGATTCCCTGCCAGTGGTCACAAGCAAGGCAGACAGAGATCCCGTAAGTCTAGGACAGACACTGACTCTTTCAGACAGTGTGATGAGCTGCCTTTCTAAAATAACATACCTAATGATGAAAGAAAATTTTCATAACAGACTTGTTTTATTAGACGAGGCGTGTTAAGGAGCAAGCAATGTAGCACCTGCCAAAACGTTCTAGCAGGTTTTGTGCTGGAGTTCTCATAGTCAGTTTGAGTACCCTTACAGGCACTGGGAAGTTAAAAATGCAAGAAATAGATAAACTCACATTCGCACACTCTATCTCGTGGAAAACCACACTACAAAGGGTGGAAGCTAAAGCTGTGGATGGAAGGGTACAAATGGAACACTCCTTGGCAAGACCCTTTCCATGTGATAGAAGACAGCTGTATCACTATTTACATGATGTATCGTATCATGTGTCTTGCAATCAGCAAGACATTATAGTATTTACATGAAGAACCTACACAAGTGACCGAGTTAGACACCAGATGCCCAACACCCATCTAGACATATTTGCTGTGTGTTATTCTGTAGTTGGATTAGTGATGCTTCTTCAGTCAAAACTGCTCCAGGTATAAGGACCTCAGGCTCAGAAACCCTGCAGCCCCAAGAACTCACCCATATTGTCTTATCATATTATTACCTAGCATATTATTATCTGTTTTCTCTCATTTGCTGTGAAGAAGCAAGTCTGATCAGACAACAATGCCAGCTTTCAGTGTCCACACACTAAGTAGCTTTACATTTCTCCCAGGCTACCCTCCGTGTGTGGGAAGAGCTCCCCATAAATATCTGTGCAGCCATTTTGCTATCCTCCTTCAGATTCCTCTGCAAAACTCTCTTTTCCTGTAAAGCCTACCAAAAAATGTCCGGGGTTAGATTGCTGGTGCACCAAGGCAACTGCTTATCCTCTTGAGTAATACTGACTCATAGTTTTCTTGTCCACCCCCTGGATTTTGTCTGCACACATATGTTGTGCTTTGTGGTTAAACTATACATTCTTAACTTTTTAGATGATCTTCTTGTTCTTCATAGAGTGCTTAACCAAAATTGACCCATGACTAAATATATAGATTAAGATACATATACACACATAAGCACAGGGGTATATCTGTAATATGTCTGGATACACATGAAAACCTGTTTGCTGAAGCCTGGGACAAGGTCAATTTGCATGTGAAAATATAGTAAAACATTTCCACTAAAAAGAGGTGTTTGTCATAAAACCTTTTCTTTCTTCTCCTTTCCCTTTTCCTTCCATCTCCCCTTCCCCTATTCCTGTTCTTTTTTCACCTCCAATAAAAACACTGGAAGGGTTTTTTTTGATACATCCTGCGTGGTTGTAAAAGTTTTTGACTGTGCACCACTCAGTTTTATTTAATTTTCCTTGTTCCCTGGGTAAGAGCTTGAGTTGGTGACTACCTGCAAACCTCGCACCCAGTGAAGGCCTCACAGAGGGATTATAAACACATTAGTATGCCAAACATGAATAAGTTAACACCTAAATTTGCTGACAAAGAGCTTGGTTAATACAAAGTTAAGTTTGCCTTGGGGGTTCCTCATGTCATTCCAGGACAGCAGCAAGTTCAAGTGATGCTCAAGCCTCTGAAAACTAGAGAATACCCACCTGAGGTTCATCCTGGTGCAACATTAAGGCTGCACCTGGAGCTCGCGATGGCTCTTGGCGTTAATTTGCAAGCAAATCCATTGCAGCGGTGGCATGAAGATGGTAGCTGTGTGGGCAAAAGGAAAAGAAGTGTGTAAATCAGGAGACAAGTCTCAATGCCTCATTTTGCTATTAAGACCACTACCAGTGGTGATATCCTCAACTCCTTTGGCTGTAGACACTGCGTGAGGGTGCTCTGTGATCTTTATAGCCAGCAAGTGAAAGTCTATGTCTGTAGATGATTCTATACGTGCTTAAGCTCACTGTAAAAGAGGACAAGGAATTAATGTATCAGAGGCTGTTTCAGGCAGCTGGGTCTCAGCGTTTGAATGCAGCATACATACATACAGGATTCCTCATTTCGTAGCGCTCACCTGGATGCCAGTTTTCCTTTAAGAGAGCTGTGCTACAGCTCTGGGATGCTCTGCTTCAGGAATCATGTGTCATGCATATGTATGCCAGGGGAAGACTGAATCACTGATCAAACAAGGCAGAGTTCAGGTTGTACCGATGTATTTTAACTCTGGATTTCCTGGTTCTCAGGGGTTTGTGTCTCACCGACATACTGGAAAGAAACAAGACGGGGCAACCAGAAACTGAATCATTTCCTCACTGAATTGCCTGATAAATATATATTTATTTACTTATTTTGAAAAGAGAGTAAAAAAAGTCCTGAATTTTGGCTATTTCAAGACACGTATATGTGCATCTGGGATACTATTGTAGTAGATTATGATATCCCCCAGCCCTTCATCCTAGATCTCCAAATTACTTTGAAAGGAAATAAAGGTCATTGTTCTCCTCTTAACGAGGTAAAGATGCAGAGACCAAAAGAAGCAAAGTGATGTGCCTAATACTTTTTGAGGCCTGAGATGGAAAATAGTGAATAAAATAGAACAAAGCACACCCCAAAAAGTCCTCAGTGCTATTTTTCACTATCTGATGCCACTACATATATGACAGGTACTGATCTAATGTATGGTTCCTAATGTGCCAGCTCAAAGTTGTGTGCCAGGCCAGACCCTGCCTCCCTGTTAGACTTGCCCTTGAGTCAGCCAGGCTTTCCAGCCTTTCCTCAGCCCACACAGTCTCCCCACCCAGCCAGTCCCTACCTGGCAATACCCAACCTGATTTTCAGATTAATATATTTGCATTTATTCACTCCTTCATTTCCTGGTCTACTGAGTTTAAATTTGCATATCTCTAGGTCTGCTTAGATATTGGCACATACAGTCAGTTCACACTCTTCTTCTTCTGAATCAGAGTCAAGTTATTCAGATTCCAGAACACATCTCAGAGGGACAAATGGCACCAAATTACCACTACTGCCAAACCTGCTTTTCCTTTTTTGCAATTGTCCTCCAACACCAGTTTCACATCCTTCCAACTTGTCCCTATGATTCTTTCTCTTCTTACCACAGCACCAGTACTCCTCACCCTCTTGCTCCCCCATCCCGAACTCCTCTCAGCAAGCTGCTGTGTACTACTAATTCTGTTTTCATTGACTGTTTTTGAACCTTCTTATTGTTCTCTTATACTCACATTGTATTTTTCCAAAGTAAAATAGAAACAAAACCCAAATCCTGGCTGAAGTGTGGTCTGGCAGCCTGTCTGCAGACCCTTTTCAGATTTCAACTGGGCTTAGGTCAGCTTCAAGAGTAACTCTGGTTCACAATCTGTGTAAATGCTAGCTGACTGAAAGTCTTCTTGATCACCCTGTTCAGCCAACAACGGTGTAACCCATTTAGTCAGGAAGAATTGGGTACATGCCTATGCAGGCAGCTAAGCTCTTTTTCTGCTGATCTGAAGGCTGGTAGGTGCCAGTGGGATGCGTGTCACAAAAATGATTGCTTTGGGACATGGCTTGTTATCCTGGTCTGTGTGATTGCTAGGATCTGTCAATCCTAAAAAATGCGAAGGGTGGAGAAGTCAAGGGGTTACATCCAGTGAACTCTTTGTTTAGATAACCCTGGCTCTTGGTAGGAAGCCCACTGAATTTCAGGGTCAGCTACACATGTGTGTTTTAGACCTTCAGAAGAGTCAGTCTTCAGATGTGAGTATTTGTACAGTCTTTTGAGGGCAGATTTGAACTCATTCTGCTTGTGTTCCAACTCAATCACCAACAGTGTAATTACAGTTCATATAGCACTGAGCCCAACCAGATGTATGGAAGGACAGTGGCACGTTTGGAAACCAGTCAAATATATGCAAAACATAGCAGAGGTCCATTCACTGAAGAAATAATTGAAATCAAAATTGTTGTTCCTCTAAAAGTGCAGGCTGAGAATATTCTAAAAGACTCAATGTCTATATTATTTACAGGGTTAGAAAATGATCTACAGACTATGAGCAAGGATTGTATAACAGAAGAAACAACCACCAAAAAACTACCTAAAATAAGGAGGACAACTGATGGTTCTGACGTGCCAGTTCCTACACAGAACTTTTCAGCTATTGAACTTGGAGGGAATCCAAAGAACAAAGTGTTTTATCTGAAATAAATGTGCACAAACCAAGAGGGGATTCAAATAAACATAAGACCCCATGTATAATCTCTTAATCTCTGAGGAAGATGGTGATACAGTATGAGTTACGAAATATGACAATATACAGGGCCAGATGGTTTGTAATAGCAAGTATCAAGAGTTTAAAGAGCTGTCTTGTCCCAAAATAGTTTCTCTGTTTAATTAAATTACCTAGATGTGAAAGGGCAATTACAATCTCCTGGCTAGGATCATTGTTTCAATAATTCCCAAATCAGCTTTGCTCACTTGAGATATAAATTACCATCTTTTTCCTTTTTTTTTTTTTTTTTTTTTGGCCATAATATAGGGCTTGAACCACTGGATGCCTGGTTGTGGTACAAATGTAAGCTATAGTATTTTTTAACCGTGGGAACAGTTAAAAGGTGTCAGGTATATTGAGAAGCTTTAGGTTACTGCATTTCTTGGATGACTTCTTGGATTCAAGCACTGGCAACATTTCAGGTTCAAAGGTTTTTGTTTAAAATGAGATTTAATGTATGTAGACTGTAGCATTGCCAATAATATCTTGAACTGGGTGTGTTTTATTGGGTGATTCATAAAGAAAGTCCGACAAAGTATGCACAGTGGTATTGGAATGTGGGTGGGATCAAAGTAATGATTTAGTGGAATATGTTTGTCCAGCACAGCATACAGGAAATCTTCTTTCTGAATAAAGATGGATTTAGCCCATGAGAACCTCAGTATATTTCCAAGTGTCATTTATTCCAGTGAACCCCAGTGAAAATATTAAAGCAAAATGAGAAAGCTGCATCGTTCACCCTCAGATATTCCATTGGCAATGAGACTACAGTCAGACCTGCTGGGAGTAAAGGGCAGGGAAACAGATAAAATTAATGAAAATAACATTGATTTAAAGGGACATTGTCTGCAGTTCCAACAGAGAAGAAAATTCTATCTGTCCTCTAACAGGGTGGTTGCAACATTTTTATTTAAATACAATTTTGCTATTAATTGAGCATCCATAAGCCTGCTGAGCTGGGTTTGTTGTGATTGTACATTTGCATGCATATACCTCACTCTCTCTGCGCTCTTCCTGTTTGCAGCCCTTTCCAAGCAGCATTTTGAAAACCACAGCGTTGATTTTGTTGCTGAGACTAAGGAGCAACTCGTACTGAGAACAAGGAGCTCTAAGACTGGGAGACTGAGTGCTACTTAGAGGGTTTCATACTGGTATGAGTGATAATGTTGTCCTGAGTTCAATCACTGAAAAGCAAGCTGTTACATTTATAAAACATCTGTTTAAATATATTATGTTTAATTTCACTTTGGCTGCTGATCAAGAATTATGTCTCTTTTTTTTAATACTGCTTGCTAAAGAGTAGGAACCTAGTAACCTGCTCTTATCCCTACTTTCTGCACGTTGATGCACTCAGAGGCCAATAACCACCTTGGAAGCCCAGCCAGGCTTTCCCACAGCCCCGCAGGGCTGAGGGATGTCGTGGTCCGATCAGCAGAACACCCCTGCTTTTCTGCATACCTGGAGCATGGTACAGCACATGCTGTACCATGCAATGTACATGTGCTGTACATCAGGAGCCAGAGCAGACAGGCTTTCTCCTTGCTTTGACAGTACCAGTGACATTTTTCAATGCCTCAAAATGATTCAGCGGCTAAACGATGTTATTACAGTAGTCCTAACTGCTTCCTTGGCAAAATCCATACATTTGTGAGGTGGGACAGCTTACTGGAATAAAAGGATAACTAGCAAAAGGAAGGCTGTGGATACCCTGTTTCACAAGGAAAAGTTTTGTGGAGGAGAGGGAGCTTGCAAGACGTACATTCCCACAAAACAAGGGCAGAAAGGGACAAGCTGAACTCTCCTGCGAACAGGAGCTAAAAGAAAGACTGTAGCCCTGAGCCTAGTGCTGGAAAGGATGCAGTATAGGACATATAGGTGCAGATATAATGTCTTCAGGGGCTTTCTACCTTTGACTTTGAAAGGCAGTCTGCTGTTTTTCAAGACCTGTGTATAGAGAATTAACATTCCACAGATGCTATTTAGTCCTCAAAATTTCCTACATCAACTGTGGTTTTTTTAAGGGTATGAATGCTATTAACCCATAGCTTAACGGATCAGCTTTAAATAATATATTACATCCATTTACTCAAATGTACTTTAAGATTTAAATTAGATTAAATACACAGGGAAGATTTTAGTTTGTAATTTGCCCCAGTGAGAAACAGATTAAACAGAAGGCTGTGCTTGCTGTGGTGTCCTTCACCTACCCCTTACAAGTTAATCTGTACAGTTCTCAAAATTGTCAAGGAACAAAACTTCAGGATATTAGGAAATTGAAAATAAAGGAAAAGTTCTTTCTCTTGTAAAGCTTTAGTTTATAGGCATTTATATGCATCTCATGATACCTTTTGGTAAGCAAACAGAAAAGCATGCCGAGTACTGCATGCTACTGCAAGTTAAGAGGAGAGGCAGTGAAAATTTGGCTTATCTTAAAAAAAACCCAAGCTGTTAGAGCGATTTTGTTTCTTTGATCCAGAGTTAGAGTTTTCATAAAGATAGAACTGGGAGCAGCATATCTTGCTTTAGGATAGACTTTCTGTGTTCTTATCCTCAAAAATCTCTGCATCCTTTTTCCTTCCACATTTACCTCCTTAGATGCCACTAGCACCGCAGCATACGTACATTGAGCTTGACTACTTGCCTATTTTACTTCTTCCCTTGGTATAGATAAACAAACCAACCAGCCCTCAGTTTGAGCTTAATTTTTAGGTGACAAGTCCAAGAATAGGTGTAGAATAGGTGTCCCCTCAAAGGGATGCTTATGTCCTCACTCCTGTGTTGGAATATATAAGATGTTATGAACTTGCTGTTGCTGTGGGATAACACACCCAGGCAGCTCTGCGTTTCGATAGAAGTCTTTGAGCTCACACAGTGTCATTTACCTCCCCTTCCTGCAGGGTAAAGCCAGCCAGGAATTCCATTTTTCCCCATCCTCTCTGCAAATCATTTGGGACTCAGCTCCCCAAATCCTCTCTTATTTCCAGAGGTCTGATTTTCTTACTTTCCAGGTTGTTGTTTGTTCTGCAGCCACAAGCAAGCGCTATGACCTAGGTCACCCAGATGCCCAAGTGCTCCCATACCCTGAGTAGGAGCCAAAGGGGATACTCCCACCAAGGTGCATTTCATCTGAGCTTTTTTGGAAGAGGGATTACAATTAAAACACACACCCAGAAGTTCAGTGAACAACAGTAGCTCGAATACAGTCCAAAGTGTTTATGGGCTAAGCTCCTCCCTTGCTAATGACTGCATGAACACAATGGACCGGCAGGCTGGGGACTACATCTCCATTCCAGCCACCTGTCTTACTGAAGGGGTTTCTTTGGCTTCAGGAGAACTATCTTGAACTCAGACTTAAACCAAGACTTGAAGAGTTCCACCAAGAGGTTATTTTTTGTTTTTAATATGTCATAACACCAAAATGAGACTTTTGACTCTTTCTGGGTTTTGACTGAGTGGTATCTTGTCTCTGTCAGTATGTCAGATTTGATTATTTTCTAATTCATTTTATCACCCTCCTGATATCATTAGAAAAATTATGACTGTGGTACCTTCTCTCCAAAATTGTCCTGCAGATAGATCTTCACTTTGTTTACTCCAGTACTGCAGATGACTAGTGCCAGTTCTCTTTAAATTATACCTTCACAACTGACCTTTCCAATTATTGCTTTATTACTTTTATTCTCACCAGTTCTTAAAACTTTTTTTAACTGTGAAGGTGAGAGATGTGATTTCCCGATCTACCTGCTACTTGATGGAGGTATGTCTGCATACCCTTAGAATGCAGGCTTAGTATAGAGCTTTGCTTGGCATTTAAATCACCCTAAATAACAACATTTAGAGACTCCTAGTGTATGCAGGATCTTTGGACCTGAAACACCCATCACAGTTCAATCATCTTTAAAGAAACCACAAAAAATGATTGAAAAGGAGGGTAAAAAATCTGGACTGATAAAATACACTGCATTGTGCATACTCCCAATTTCTGCTCTTCAAGACAGCCTCTTAGCTACTAGTTGTGTCAGGGGAATCATCATCTGTTGGTGCACTCAAGGCTCTGACAAGTTATAGCTTATTCGCTATATTATTACTCCTCATTACATAAATAAAGCTGTTGATCACGTAGTGCATTTTTTCCCCCGTTTAAATTATTTTATTACTAAATATTCAAAAACCAGCAAAACAAGGCATACAGACTTCTAATTTATTTTTAGGTTTGAATAAACTCATCTGTGTTGGAGGCAAATTCCATAAAAAAGTGGTACTACCACTAATGCACATGGAAATTGGAATAAATATTCAGCAAGGACTTCTCCTGAAAAGAAAAATGCAGACATCCTAACAGCAACAACTACAATATGTGAGCTCAAAACTTTGCAAACTTGCAGGTTTTGTTAAGGGTTAATTTGTCCTCATAAAGGACATAGACTCAAAGGATATTTGAAGTTTACATCAAACATCCTCCGGATTTCAGAACTGTTTAGACTGGTGGTGGGAAGAGGAGAGGTCACAGCCCCAAACTCAGGCTTCAACTCATTCAAACACACAAATAATTTACTCATAGCAGAAACAGGAACTCTATGTTTCATGCTGCAGAAGATTTTTTGAATTGATGAAAATTTATTGATCAGATTTTCCTCCTTCTGAGATTTCTTTCTCAGTTTGTTTTCCTATTTAGTGTTTGTGTTGCAAAGAACCACCTCACTGTTAAATCTAAACAAGTGAATCAACTTTAGTCCGTAAGATAAGTCTCCTCAGTTACCACCTGGCGTAGAACTGAATTTTAATTCCGCCTTTTCAGTTGCCTCATGATTGTCTACAATGAACACCCAGTTCCACTGATGCAGACAAAAAGATAGGAGGGACACCACAAGCTGGCTACGGACACCCTGCTCACCACCTGAACTCCTGTAAGACACATTTTCATTGGAAAATTTTCATTCGAGGCTTGTTTGGAAGATCCTTGTTTGGGTCTTCTGTAACCAGAGGAAGCACCTATCAATGTGCATTCACTGCCTGAGGATTTAATGAGAAAAATCGATGTGAAGTTCAACCTTCTCTGGCTGGCAGCACACACACACTGGGTGTATTTTAGACAAACCTGATGCCCACTTGGCAGGACAAATTCCTGACAGTATAAGAGCCCTGTTATCTCTCCTTGGCAATATGCACAATAGGAGCCTGCTTGCTTGACAATAAAACGTTGGCCTTAGTATAATACCCTTTTCATAGTTTACAAGGCTAAGCTTAATTAAAAGGAGAATTGTGGATGCCTTCCTTTCACTCAGTAGTAAACACAGGCTCCTTCACCCCATACAAAGCTAATGGTGGTAAACTGAGCAAAGTTAGCCACTAGATGCTACGCTATTCTGTATGAGAATAGTGTACTGTGGAATATACTGCTAGAGGGAGACAGTATTGCTATTCAGTAAATCCAGTTGTAGTTTATAATGAGCCCCTCACTGGGCTGCAGTGAGCTGGAAGGCAAGAAGGTATCGCTGTCCTGCTGCAAAGTCTCCCTGCATTTTGAAGCAGAGATCTCTCTCCAATTATAGTTCCAAGCAGACAACATCTAGTTGGGTGAATCTGATCTCTAAGTTCCCTTTTCAAGCAGCAACTAACAGGTATCAGCTATACCAGAAGCATGAAAAGAACGGAGAAAACCAATGTCGGCACCAGCAAAAGTAAACTGAGACAGTTCATGTCACCTCCATGGACACCATCATGATAATCATCATGCTGTCTTCTCCAAGTAACTCAAAACTGACAGTCCAAGGAGAAAACCTGCAAAATGAACCATGTTATAATAGCTATGGAACCACTGAACTGCAATCTTGAATGCCCACAGCCCCTGTTTTGAACTGTGCCTTGGTACGTGAAATCACAACAACCTCTTGTTTAGATTGCTGTTTACAATCCACTCACACACATGCTCAGGCATATTTTTGTATGGAATGCTACATGAGTAAGGACTTATCCAACATCATGGGCTCACATCAGTATTTTCATAAAGTTCATATGGAAAAGGAGATTGACAGTAAGATATGGAGCTTTCATCAGGAATTCATTGTATGAATTCAGGCTGTGTAAGCAATATACAGGCTCAAGCAGCTGGATGGCTTTTGCTGGACTAAATGAAATACATTGGTGATTTCAGTCTCAGTAGAAAGAGCTCTAACCTGATTTATTTGTGATGCAGTAGGCCTGATGTCTAACCCGAACAGTTGGTATTGACTGGCAAATTTACTTAGTGATTTAGACAAGTCATCGATTAGATCACCGAATCTTGACTTATTTCAGTTAATCTCAGAAATTTCTTATTACATAGATCAAGCTCTACCTTTAAATTAGTTTGCTTTTCCTTTGTTGCTCTGACAGCTACCATCAGAAAATGTTCCAAATCATTGGAAAGCCCACTCCTAACTTCGAGTCCAAATCCATCTAAGGCCAATTTATGTCTATTCTTTAATTGAGGTGATATTTTGCTTTAGCTAGTTCTTTTCCTTTCTTGGTGCTTAATTGTCTATAGTATTTTTAGTGTTCTCAAGTTGTACCTCAGCTTCTGGTTTTCAGGTGTAAGAAAAAAGCTTTTTTTGATTATTTCCCCATTTAACAGTCTCAGTGGAGAAATGTGCTATCACCAGCTTGGGGCTATGGCACACCACTTGCAAAGGATGAGAAAACTTGCATTACTTTTCCCTACCATTCTCCTGCGACAGGAGATTGCCCTGGGGATTAACGGTGAACCAGCAGAGTAAATTTGACCCTCCTGACAAACGCACATCTATTACTGCCAAAAATCCTTCCCAAGAACTTTAGGAACAGTGCATCTGTTACAAGGTCTATCAAGAAGCACGCCGGTAAGCTTTGTACAAACAAGCCCCAGGTTTTTTTCAACAGCAATAATGCTGCTTTTCAAAGTACTTGGCAGTGAAGCTGCAAGTAGGATCTTGCAGAGGTTTACTCCCCTCTGACCTTTCCCAGCAGATTTTCTCTTCAGGATGGAGTGACTGGACCATATAAATGCCACAAGCAAGAGCAGTGAAAACATGAAGCAACACTGCAATAAAATGAAGTAACAGGCAGCTGCAGATTCTCCTGGCATTAATGCTATGAAGGGCCTAACTCACTTTTTGCATGTGAAATGAAGTGGAATAACCCTGCTCAAGCTAAAAAAAAATAAATTGCAGTGGCTTAAGACCTATGTGACTGAAATTGGAAACAGGCCCTCAATATCTACCGGTCATTCCTGTTCTTCTCTGCTTCTCATGTCTCAGGAGTCTCACAATGCCTTTCCAGGGCAGCCCTTTTCTAACTTTTGTTTTGATTAAGTAAAAAAATGAACAAAAAATAGCATCTTCCAGAATCTTAGCCATTTCGTAACCACCGGATTTTGCACGGGATCTAGGGTCGGAGCTGGAAGCTGCTCCTCCTGCTCGAAGAACTGCTTGCTCAGCAGCAGCTGCTCTTCCTTTAAAGAGATTTTGGCAGTTCCTTGGGCAGGCACCAGCAAAACTTGTGTGGCGGCAGTCATTACTGTACTGCACGTTTGTGTCATTCACGGGACACAGAGGCACTTCTCCCCGGGCAGCGTGGAGTTAACTTGCCTCCTGCTCCCCGCCTTGGGAATAAGAGCTGGGATGGCAGCCCATAGTAGGAGGGCCCGGATTGAACTTGCCAGTGCAGAGGAGGGATAACATTTTTGTGTGTGGAAGATGCTTGCCAAGAAATGGAGAGGGAAAGCAACAGTGGGAGAAAGGAAGTAACTCATCAGGTGCTTGGGACAGACAACAGCATTTTTGGGAGCTGGGTACGCATCAAGGTCTTGGAGGGATCTTTCTCTCCATAGGTCACTCAGTGGAGACAGAAAGCAAGAGGAGGAAGGCAGATGCCTTCAAAAGCCTGTGAACATTGCCAGCACCTCACAAGCATCCAGTTTCCTACCCATCCAGGCCAGATAAATACCACTACACTACTTTTAGAGATGAAGAGGCTGAGGCTGTAGAAAATTTGACATGTAGGAATATTCCTCTACCAGCACAACCCGAGGAAAATGTGGATAGGGACAAAGAGAAGGGTGGCAGCAGCCCCAGCTACCATTGCTGGAGGACCACATGCAGATGGTACCCAGCCCCAGGTCTCACAGCAAAGCAACGCTGCAGGCAGGAGAATAACCCAGTTTTCCGTATTCTTGGTTTTGTGCCTCTAAGGAGGAGGCTGTCTTCCTTCCTCTGTTACATGCAATCAGTGGTGTTACACTGAAAAACTAGGGTGAGTGATGAGATAGTCCTGCTTTAGCTGTCTAAGCAAAAGAAAACCACAAAAAAACACAAAGAAAGTGAAGGATGAATCAATCCTACCCTCCCAAGGCAACTTGTACTACCTTGAATTTCCAGACAGAGACAGGCCTGAACAAACTTTCCAATTATCACACACTCAGAAACACCTTGAGCCAGATCGCATGTTGCTGGCTTAAGCCCAGCTCTGAGGACCTAAATCTCTCACACTAAGGAGTAACTAATTTAAAATCAGTGCAATTAAAATTAAAATAAACTAGAGGATGGTCCGGCTCCTCTGGTTTCTGGACACTGAAGCAAATGATTTCTGAGGAGAGAAGGGATTACCTGGAACTCTAAAGGAAGGCTGCTGAAGAAGAAAGCTGCTTGGATTTGTAATTCCCAAATGCAAAATACAGCTGAGTAGAAAGAAGTGAAGTAAATCATTGCTTCAAAATTTATAATTTATTATTTATTTAATAAGATGCTACAAAATGAAAAAAAAATAATAACTTTAGGATGCGAAGATTTGTTTTCCTTTGCTCTTAACCAGCCATTTGAAAACACTGCAACATGACCAATTCCTCAGAAATGTTTTCCTGACCACAGCGTCTTGCATGCAGACAAACACAAGGATTATGCCAGTTCCTGGAAGAACAAACGTCATTAGCTTTTTTTAATACTGAAGCACATGTCTGTTTGTATTGTTGTTTTGCTCTCTTCTTATCTCCCTAATTTTGGGGGATAGTAGACTCTGGTACTTCAGCCAACAAAGCAACATGCAGATGTCACACTTTGATTTTAGACTCCTGAATCCGTATTTAATTACTTAGATGAGTATCAGAAGCATTTGATACATCTTCATAATATTTACTTTTCCTTTTTTTTTTTTTTTTTTTTGGTTCCTAGACTCTTTGTTTAAATGAGTACAATGGGTTATTTTTTCCTCTGGTTGTTCTTTTTTTTTTTTGGTTCTTCAGACGTTTTGCCTGTGTAAGTAAAATTGCCCTTCCTTAACACCCTCTCTCCTGCTGTCTCTGCCTGAACAGCTTCCATTGGGTCATCTTCGTGCTACCGTTCTAAACAATTTGCTTGTTTGTAAGTAGCTAATTAGTTATTTGCTATCTTCAGAAGTAAGCTTTTGAGTTCTGGGCTTCAACATTTTTTTAGTGAGGGCTCCTGTTTCACCACTGCGTATTCGAGAAGAAGTTTCCCCAGATAAGGAGAAAGATGGGAATCTCACTTGTTTTCCTGGGCAGAGTTCTCAAGTGCTTTTTTTTTTGTATTATGGTGGTATTGAGTCAAGGCACCAATTAGGCATGTACTTGCCTTTGAAGTCAGTGGGATGTATTACTGTCTCAAAAATGGACTGACTTAAGCCAAGTGACATAAAGCACATTAATCTGCTGTATGGATGCTCTTATTACATCTTTGCAGCTTAGTGTGAGCGGACCTATAGACAAGCCCTCAAGCTGTGCTTGTGACACCGAACAGCTTTGAATATAGTGTGCCACTTATCAATCTCTTTCTGTAATCCACAAACTAACGTAGATCAGATTAGAATCGCATGTAATTCAAGTGTTTCTTGCTGAAATTAATTCAGCTTGTATACTGTCTCAAGTGTGCAATAAGCAAAATTTCCTGAACTTCAAGTATTACAAAATATGGACCAAAGAAAAGGGATAGGTGACCAATAGGACACATGAAAGACACGGAAATGTTTCAAGATGTGACAAAAGAAAGAATAATTTATTTATCCTGAACCATAACACTATCTGTGAATCTCAGTCCCTCAACAGTGGAAAAGTCCAAATCAAAGTTAGAAGAGAAACATTTTACTCAGATTTAAAATTGAAAGAAAGAATGAAGTAAGATGGTGTAAACCCCATAAAATTAATATCTACTGTCAATTTTTAGAATTAATTACTGGCTGAAATGTTGGGCTGCTTTAAATTAGCTGTGCTATGATTGCAAACTGTATTTGTTCTATGTTAGTGAGTGTATTCTATTTGCTTATTGAAAGACTTTATTGTATTATACATTCTTGTGGAAAGACAACGAGGAGAGAGAATCCTAGCAATATACTGTATTGGCTGTCTGAAAAACCTGCTGTGTTTTATTTCTCCTAAAAAAAAAAAAAAAAAGGAAAAGAAAAGAAAAGCTTAATTAAACCACAAGCATCACTCTGATGAGCCTCTCCTTTGATATCTCTCTTTTGATAGCGTCTCTCCTGACAGGCTGTGATACTCCACTAGACATGCTCTGTGTTTTCCTCCTTGGGGATAACAACCGCTTTGTTCCAAGCATTTCCTTGGCCTAGGATTTGGGAGCTCTGGAAGAGTGCAAACATCTTCTTCCAGCCTATCAATGTGAGAGCAGGACCCAATGTGGAACTAATTAGTGACATAATGAACGCCACAACAGTTTATTGCCAGGAAGCTCCTAATGACGTGGCAGTAATCTCACAATGACTAATCAAGATTTTCTTCATTTCCCTCTAGTAATTCTACCTGATAAATTAATGAAAAAAAAAAACAACTGTAAGTAGAACAGAACAGCTAAAATAGCTGACAGACAACGCTTTTCTGCATTCCTGGGGTTATGGCATGCAATTCTCCATAAATTCTAGGACTTGGGCTACGGGGAGCAGTGAGGAGCCGTTACGACACCCCCCAGCCCCTCATTGATTTTGGTGGGCTAATCTTAGCTGCAACGCAGCATTTATCGTAACTTTTTGACCTGTGGGGTGCAGCCCCACTACCAACTACCCCCACTAAAACCCGGGGATTACGAAGAGTGCCTAAAAATGGGAGTTACTCTTTTAGAGCTAAGGGCAGACGGGTGCAGATCCTTCGCAGCCCAAGCCGCCCGAACCCCATCCCTCAGCCAGCGCAGCGCCCGGGCAGGGTGCAGCCTCCCACCCCTCATTTTTTCCCCATCCCACATCAGCAAATATTCACCCCATCACCACACAACCCCCTCACAACACCCCCTCCCGCTGCGGGGGGCGCAGGGCTGGCAGCACCTAGCAGGTTCACAGAATCGCCTAGGTTGGAAGGGACCTTTACGATCATCTAGTCCAGCCATCGACCTAACTCTGACAAAAAAACAAACAAACAAACCCCCAAAAATCCCCAAACTATCACTAAACCATATTCCTGAGGACCATGTCAACCCGTCTTTTGAACACCTCCAGGGATGGTGCCTTGACCGCTTCCCTGGGCAGCCCATTCCAGTGCTGGATAACCCTTTCTGTAAAGAAATGTTTCCTAATAGCCAATCTAAACCTCCCCTGGCACAACTTGAGGCCATTTCCCCTTGTCCTGTCGCCTGTAACTTGGGAGAAGAGACCGACCCCCCCTCTCTACACCCCCCTTCAGGTAGTAATAGAGCGCGATAAGGTCTCCCCTCAGCCTCCCCTTCTCCAGGCCGAACCCCCCAGCCCCCTCAGCCTCTCCTCAGGAGACTTGTCCTCCAGACCCCTCACCAGCTTCCTTGCCCTCCTCTGGACCCGCTCCTCCAGCCGAGACACCCCCCTCCGTGTGTGTCCCCCCCCCCGCATCTCTCACCGACGGGACCCGGGAACCGTGACGGGGCTGAGGGGGACGGTTGGCGGGCAGAGCGCGAGGCGGGGCCGGGGCCGCGTGCATGTGACCAGCGGCGGCGGCGGCGGCGGCCCCGGGGGGAGGTTTAGGGGCACCCGGGGGGGGACATACACCCGCTTCCTCCCCTTCTCCCCCCCCCAAAACCTTTCTTTCCCGGAGGCGGGGTGCTGGCTGGAAAGGGGAACGCTTCCCAGCTCCGCCATCCTCCTCCTCCTCGCTCCCGGAGGGCGCCGCGTCTCACTGGCCTGGGCTGGGGGCTGGGGGGTCGGGCCGGCCGTCGTGAATTCCTCCCCGCCGAAAACTTGGCCGCCGCTCACCGGCCTCCCGGGGCGGGGGGGGCGGGGGGAGGCTTCGGTGATTTTTTTGTTTGTTTTGTTTTTGTCTTGTTTCGGAACTTTTTGAAAAGAGAGAAGTGGGGAGTGAGGGGTTTGCTTTGGGGGGCGCTCCCTATCTTTCCCCGTCCCCCTCTTTCCCCCCTCAACCAAGCGGGGGCCGTCGCCGCCAGAGCCGGCTTTCTCCGGCCGCGGGGAGCCCCGAAAGGGACCCGGGGGGGTGTTTGCAGCCCGCCACCCCCTCGACGGGCTTTTGGGTCTTGTCACCCGCAAGCGCTGGCTTCAAAGAGCCCCTGCCACAAATGGAGGGGGGGAAGCGAAACGGGGAGGGGGGGAAGCGGCGGCTCCGAGACGTTCTTTTGGGTGGCTCCTTCTCCCGGGTGCCTGTGCCCCGATGTGCTGTGTGGGTGCCCTGGTTATTTACTCGCCCGGGTTTATTGAGAGCTTCTTTCGCTCGACCCCTTACAGGAATGTCCTTTCGTTGCCTTTTTTTTTTTTTTTTTTTTTTTTTGGCGGCGGACCCGCGTGTGCGCCGTGTGTTCACATCTGGAGCAGCAATGTGCTTAGCTCTGCAGTTGGGCTCTGCCGGCCCCCCCCGCCTCCATCGCCCTCTCTGCCCGCCAAAACGGGCTCCCGAGTGGGTACAAACACCGCGGGGGGACAGGCAGAGCCACCTCCTCTCACCGGCACTGCCACAGCATCGCTACTTAATTAAAAAAAAAAAAAATAAAAATCAAGCTTCTCAAATTATCAGGTGCGATAATTTGTTAGGCTGCTTTTAGGTCCTTATCTCCATAAACATTCAGAAAAGCTGCATGGATGAAGGCGTTTTAGAGTGAATTCTCTTTCCACGCAGTACAAGTGAGGTGAAGGTTTAAAAAAACCCAAACAAATACAAACAGCCCAGTTCTTTCTGATTTGTGTTGACCCTTGCTCTAGGGCAAGGTACCCACTCCTGCTGGGTAAGTGCCAGGGCACTGGAGAGTTCAACCTGAGCTATTTTGCAGTTGACTGTTCCTCCTTTCTTGGTAAGAATTCCTGCTTTCAACTTTTAAAATGGCACAGCGACAAAATAAATGTGGTTTGTACAAACCTGAGGAGTCTGTGGTAGAGTATGTGGATATGTCTTTATTTTTCTTCCCCAGTAGAAAATCCTGTAATTTTGTAGAGATGAAGTGTCTTGTGGAATGACATTCCTCTTGCCCATTATTTATTGCTATTTTGTAACACTAAAGTGTACTGGAGGTTTTGGAAGGCAATTGTTTACTTCTTTTAAAACAGGAAAAGGAATTTATAAAGCAGTTCTGTGTTACTAAGAGTATGCAATTACTATGTAAATTCATTAAAATGATAGAGTGGCAGTGGGAACGCTTAGGAAGCTGTGTCTCTAGTTAGAGTAGTTAGTGAGATGTTCCTTCCTGAGTTTTAATAGGGTGTAATCCTAGAAAACCATCTACTTCTGATCATAGACATCTCATTTACCATGGAGGTTGATGTCATGTTTTCCTAAAAGTGAGGACTTCTTCATACGACACATCCCTTTGGGAAGCTCAAACAGAATTCCAGAACAGAGAGACTCTGTACCTGTCCATGTGAACAAGTGTAGGCATTAATCTTAACAACCCAAAAATATATTTTCTGTTCTACCAAAAAGAATCTTAACAGTTGTCTTTTCAATAGGTCCTGGTCCTGTAGGTTAATCTGTATTGTATCTAGTATCTCATAATCAATCAAGTCCGTCTTGTCCAAGTGTCAAGATGAGTTCCTATCCTTGTTAGAAATTAGGGCTTAAATTGGTTTGTAAACCTGTATTCCTCTCCACTTCTGAACAAAGCCCTAGATTGGACCTCTAAATAGGACAGGAGGATCACTGATGGTCTACAGCCCTCAGCTGTGCGAAGGGTCTGGGCTTGGGCTGTTTCTGCCAGCTCAGAATTCCCCAGTGAGGGAAAAAATGCAGCTGGTGCAATGTTTGCAGAGGCAGCTTCTCCATGAGCACCAAAGCCGTAGTTGTCTGTAGAGGGTCTAGATGGAAGGGTGAGGAGAGAGGGGAAGAGAAAAACCAGAGCTGTGCTCCGTGCTGCCAGCCCCTGAAGGTAACCCAGTCCTCCAGAGCGAGTACGACCAGGAGCCATTGCAGTAGCAATGAGGAGTCAGTTCTCAGCTCTTGGCATGGGCAATGCTGGGGGTACATCCATGCTGTAGCACAGGAGGGAACCTGGCCTTTAGTTTTCAACAGAAATCTATCGTAACTGGGACTTGGGCATCTGTATTTCACTTCCTCCTCCTCCTGAGTAGCTTGGGGTTTTTAAAACTCTCTCTGGGTGTGATGGGAGATTTGGAGCAGCTGGGAGTCGTGCACAGCAAGGGGATGGTCCTGGGGTTTATAGGAGTTGAAGGAGACACCAGCAAGAGAGGACAGAGAGGAAATGTGGGGCAGCTCAAGGCTAAGTGTGAGTCAGTTTGGAAGGTAGGCTTTGTTGATGGCAGAGCTTTGTTACCGGTGAATTTGGGAGGGCAGGGCTTTTTGAGGAGACATGGTTCTGGCTTGCCATGGGCTGGCAGGAACAGGATGCCTGCCTAATTGTGCAGTGCCTCACAGCCCTCCGTGTAAGAGCTATGGAGCTAAAATTTTAATAGCTCTCTTGAGTATGTTGCCATGCAAGTGGCCTCAAGCCTGCTCCTAAACTACTTCACCTGGTAAATTATTGCTGCTGGGTGGTGAGGTATCTCCCCATGGAAGGTGTTCATCTTCTTAAGTGTCAATGCTTGAGCATCTGCTCCAAATCCCTGTCTTGTCCCCTCAAACTCTTCCTGGTCTCTCGGTCCAGTCTGTTTGCTGCAGTTGTCCCTGTGTTAGAGGCCACCTGCTTCTGGGGCTGAGCAAGTTTTAGCTGCAGCTCAGTTTATGTGGCACAATGAACTACTGCTCCCATTTGGCTCACACAGTGTTTCTGTTTTGAGTGGGCATTATCTTGAGGGGGTGAAAGAGGAGGGGGTGTGTGGGGGGCCTGGTGTGTTCCTGAGCTGTGCTTAAGTGCTGAAATGTGGCTGGGCGTGCGGCTGGGAAGATCTGCCAGGTTTCCTAATCGTGTCTGTGGCTGCTAAATGCCATGTGCCTTGGCTCCCAACATTTTCTTTATGCAGGCTGGAGGAGTGATTTAGAGCTCTCTGCCAAGTCCTGACATAATTGTGTGTGGCAACCACAGAAGACATTGCCAGGTTCAGGACTAAGGCAAAGTTTCTTGTCTTTGTCACTTCCTGAGGAAACTTTGACAGCCCTTCAGAGAGACTTTGGGAGGTGGCTTGCTAACTGCCATCTACAGTGACCTCCATTACTCCTTTCCTTTTGTTTTTGTTTATTACATTTTTATGCTGTGAGCGTTCATCATAGGACCAAAGGAGTTAGGGTTGGAAGAGACTCAGAGGTCATCCCTTGGCCCTAAAACTCCTCTTATAACTTACCTGACATATGTTGGTCTCACCTGTTCCTAAAAAACTCACGACAAAGGTTTATCTTTTCCCCAGGATTATGTCCCAGAGCTTAACTGCTCTTACTGTAGAAAGTTTTTTCCCAAACGTAGTGCCTATGCCTGCCTTGCCTGAGACATCCTTTCTTCACCCTCCTGTTTGTGTTTCCATTTGCTTGCTTGTAAGAAGTCATTTGCTGGCATGCTTTCTGCTAGCATGTAGTTTGAAAATACTGTCTGAAGTCAGTAAGCCTACATTCGTAAAAGTAGTGACATTTCCTCTGTGGAGGAGAAGGAGGTTTCCTCAGGAGTTTCACCACAGCTGGATCCCAATTGCTGGGTATGGGTAGCAGTTTATTACCTTTGGTGATGTCGTGCACCTCTGCGTGGGGCATCTGCACGTGCAGGCTGTGGAATTGAGCTCAGAATTGTTTGATATTCGAAGCTATTGGGAATATGATAATAGTTTTCTTAAGGAGAAAATCTCTCTGGTTTTCCTGTCTTCATGCCATGGTAATGTAAAGGTCTGGGTTCTGTTGGGTGGAGAACAAATTCCTGTAGCAGAGTGTATGCATGCCTCAGACCTTTCAATGCAAAGCTTAAGTACCTGCTCTTCTTCTTTAAGTAGTTATTATACTGAACAGGTGGGACTGAGAATCTTTTAGTTGGTGTTTATAAAATACATGAATTTTACTTCTCTTTTGACTCTAATATGTTTGTCATTATTAATGCTCTTAGTGCCTAGATGTCCCAGCCCAAACAAGTGCCCTGCTGTTAAAACCAAAAATGCGTCCCTGGGTGGATTGTGCCACTGAAGGACCTTTCTTCTCACGGGCTGTGTATAAGGGGCTCTGCACGTTAAGATGAGCATCCTACTGAAGGCAGTAACACTACACGGGTGCAGAAGCTGTGCAAGCATCAACAGCTGCAGTGCTATAGCCTAGAACAAAACAAGAGGGACCAAAGTAGAGCGGATGACAAAAGTGGTTGTGAAAAGAAAAAAATAAATCGTACTGATATAAATGTATGCCTTCTAAAATTTTGTCCAAAAAGTATCCATCTGAGAGGAGAACACAGGCTGACAAACAGGTTTTGGTTTTTTTTCCCCATGTTAATGGTTCATCATTGTCTACTTACTCATTCATGGTTTATTATGTAAACAAGTAGCTCTATCGTGAGAGAAATTTTTTTGCATAGCTGTCTGTCTTGTGGAGTCACTGGTGTGAAACATCTATTGTTGCAACCTTTCCATCAAAGGAGCCCTCATCTGTGTCTCTTTCCTAGCTGTTTATTTCTCTGCATTGTAGTGAAACATCAAATCACATGTAAAACTGGACAAGGATTTTAAGTCCATGGGGAACTGAAAGGCAGACAGCCAGACACACGATTAGCGTGACTACATATGCCTCATTTCCTTGGGAAGTGGTATTCTCAGTATTCTTCCTTGGTGAAGAATACTCTGAAGCTTGCACTTATGTGTGCATATTTTCATACTCCATTGCCCTGCTTTACTGTTCGAAAGAACAGTCTACCAGGATACTGAAGAAGACAGAGACTGTGGTCATTTTGGTTTTGGGGCGAAAAATATTGCATTAAAATCCGGTTACATAGCAAGCGAGAAATGCCTTTTCTCTTGTGTCAATAAGTCAGTATGTTCAGAAGTTGAATCTACCCTTTTCCTATTAAGTTATAAAATGTTTAAATGGCTAAATCAGATTTTTTGCAATGTAAACATTAAATATGGAGGTAAACAATGTATCAGAATTTAACAGAATTCAGGATTTCATGTTGACTTTGGCCTTACTGCTTTCTTGATGTATCTACAAAACTTTCTTATTTACTCATGTATTCCAGAAGTTTTGGGTGGGATTGCTTAGAAAAGTGAGTAGACCGGGTTATGATCTGAATATCCTTCTAGGAAAAGATGAGTGCGGAGGCCACATCCTGCTTTCATTTCCAGCAGCACAACCAAACTGGATTTCTGAAGCAGCAGAAGGCAGGACTTGAAGCAGGTTTTCCTTTCAGTAGCTGCAAAGCCTCTGAGGGGGAAGCTCGTTAATACTCATCAGCTGGGCAGCAAAAGAATACCCCGTGGCTGGTGCCAGTTGCTGGAAGAACTGCACGGGGTTGACTCTGATCCACTGACAACCAGCTCTCAGCTCCCACCTGCTGCTTATCACTTGCCCATTGAATGAGACCCTGTTGTGGCTATCATCCAAAAACCATGTGCAGGCTGTAGTTTTACTGTCTCTCAAATTGTATTTATTTCTGTTGGTTTATAGTGTTACCAATTGGGTTTTGGTTCTTCTTCTACGTTTCCCCATCCCCTTGCTTCAGTCCTTCTTTTTGATTTCTTAGATTTGGCTTAAAAATTGTGGAACTTCTTATTCTACAGTAATTCTGAGGAAAAAAGTAAATGCTTTCTTTCTACGAAAATAAGGAAGTTGAAATGGTAATAAATCCTTTATTTTTTGGTTGGGTTTTTTTGTTTGTTTTTAACACCAATGAATGCAGTTTTAGCCCTTCTAAGTGAAGTAGTGCTGAGGCAGACACTGTGAAGCAACCAGAAGCCCTGCATGTGAGGAATGTGTGTGGGGGAAAGAGAAACCCTCTCATTCTCATCAAGCAATTCCTTTTAGCTGGGTTAAGTCAAGCCATATTCAAAGGCCATTTTAAATTTACATTTAAAGTATGTTTTCTGAGACTCTGGTTGATGGTACGACTGGTTTCAAGGGTGATAATTTGCCTTATTGATAGGGTGTGTTGCAGCTAGAGTGAAGTTTGAGGGAGAGGCAAAAGAGGCATTAGCTGAGCTGCTCGTGGGCAAAGGCTTCTGAACCTGCAGGGCTTTTGTGAATGATAATGTTTACAAATTACAGTGTTGGTAAATTTTGCTAGCGTTGGGTTGTGTCTGAGCTGGCTAGGTGGGTGCTGCAGACTCTGCAAGTGTACAGGCTGGATACACATACTCTTTCTGAAACTTCTCAAACTAACTTCTTGCTGAGAGGAATGCGTCCAGGGAGGCTGGAGCCACAGCTCTGCTCTGGCTGCTTTCAAACAGCCACCCTTTTCTTTTGCTTCCCTTCTGCTCCTTCTTTCAAATGCCATTTGCCTGGTCCCCTACAGGAACTGTTGGTTTGATGACCATCCATTTCATGGCCGCGTCCCTGTTCAGATGAGTGGTGCTGTTTTCTTCCTTTCCTGCATCTTGACTTTGAGGCATGCATTGAAAGGGAGCAGAGTTGGCTTTAGCAGGTTTGCTAAAGTTCACCCCACCTTCCCCCAGTTCAGGTGCTGCCTCAGAAAACAAACTGTTGAGTGCAGGGCAACTTGTCTTCTCAGCTTCAGTGGCTCGGGTGCTCAGTTCCCGACCTCTGTTGCTGGAGGGCTGTAGTTTGGAGTCACGGGTTGATCTTGCCATCATCTCCACCTGGAGATATGTGGGGCTTCCTCTGCTTGTGTGTTCTTCAAGCTGCCTCTGGGGCCAGCCAAATGCCCAACACATGGGTACCCAGAGGTGTCCAGAGGTATCCTCCAAAAGGGTCGGGAGAGGTGGTGGGAAACCGAAAGGGTTCATTTGCTCCTACTACTGGATCCTGACATCGAAGGGAACAAATGCATTTACCCTGGTTAAATTAGGTAGCGTGCCTGTCAGGCTTTTCAGTCTTTCTCAGGGTTGGTCTCAATCTTTTATGGAGTTTATCCCGGGAGCACTGAGGAGCTAATTTTAAGTGCAAAAATCATTTGCCATCTCCAGAGCTGGCAGTGCGTATCAGTTCAGTAAGTGTCTATTCCATCTTGCTCCTTGGTTTCCTTGCCCGTGCTGTGGATGCTGGCACACGGGCTAATAGCTGAGAACTTCCTACTCTGGGTTGTGGCTTCAGCTGCTCCCCATGAGCTCTGCAGCACGGCGAGTGAGCCAGACCCATAGCGGCTGGCCCAGGGGGCCTTATTGTGCAGCCCCCTGGGCATGGCCAAAGCTCTCGGTTGTGGGTTGCTCTGATGTCCCTGGAGCCTTCTGCGGGGATGGCACGAGGACACGGGTGGGAACAGCTTGTCCTTGGGCAGTCCGGGTGGTGGCTCTGCCTGCTAGGGGAGGAAGAAAAGGAGTGCTTGCCACTTCCTAGCTCTCCTTGAGAGCCTTCTCTGCTCCTTGTGGGGGCTCGTCATGCCCCACACCACCTTATCTTCATAGCCAACAGGCAGCTCGTGTGAATGCAGCTCTGCAGCCCCTCACCAGAACGTGCGTGAGAGCTGCCATGGGCCATGCACTCCCAAAATAAATGAGAATAAAAGATGGTTTTAATTCTCATGGAGTTTTGTTTTGATTTTTTTTTTTTTTTTTTTTTTCCCCTCTCTACCTACCTTGTACAGACCCGCATAAGGGTCAAGGTGAACAGAAATTTCATAAATTCCATCTCAACTTAACTTTTAGGATTCCAGGAAAGGCAGACGTTTCAATTTTCTCCCAAAACATCTTATTCCACCCTTCCTGTGAACGCTGGCGGTTCTGAACACCACTGCAAAAAGACAAACCCAAGCTTTAGCAAGCCGCCAGCGGAGGTGGATGGGAGGCCAGCTCGGAGGACAGCCTTGTGTAAGCAAATGCCAGTGGTTTGATTTACAGTCTCCAGCCTTGCAGGGCCGCTCGTGAAAGCTGAACAACAGGCGGTGGAACAAATGCTTTTTATTTTCGCCTGGCTATTTTTAAACGTAAATGCTAGTTAGTGTGCGGTTTTTATATTTCTTGGAGGAGAGAGTAGAGCAGTTACGGTTTTGCACTTTTTGTTTTGGACAGAGTATGTTCTTATTTGGGCAACATGTGGAAGTACATGTGCATGAAATCCAGCTACTAAATACTTTGTGTCCCCGAGTTATTGTTTCCTCCTTTGTCAGCAGAGAGACAGGATGCTGCAGACGTCATCGGGTGTCCCGGTTGGACCTGTCAGCCTCTGCTGGGGACAACTGCAGGGACTATAAAAACTGTGAGAGCAGTCTTTTAAAACGATTAAAATTTCTCTTGCAGAAATTGACCTACGGCTAGGGACTCTCCGAGGCAGAATTTCCTTTGCTTCAAAGCTGTCTACAGAACCAAAGCGATTTAGAGCTTCCTGAAGCGGGCTTAATTTTGAAAAATTAATGTTTTTTGGCCCATTTAATTCTGCAGCAAACAAAACTGTTGTGTTGATAGGATGTAATGGTTCATCAGTAAAGCTGTGCTTCTGACCGATGGGATGTGTCTGAAAGCCATTTGCATGTTCACTGGTGACCAGTGAGATAGAGTGGGCACTGGAGTAGCTTTAACCTTCTCTATCTTCTGCTTGTAACCAGTAGCTGGTACCTGTCTCCAGGATTGCCACTGCGTGTATTCTCCAGACGTGCCCATTTCTTGCTTGTGAGCCTGGTGCTGGGAATTCAGTGACACAGGGGGAATCCTTCGGTATTTAGTCAACATCTGGTGTGTGCCAACACAGGGAAGCTGTAACCCCGATCACTAGGCTTCCCAAAGGCTGATGTGAAAAGCATCCCTGGGAAGACTCCCCTGAATGTGATTCACACCAAGGCTCAATTTGGCTCTTGGGACTTGATTTCATTTTTAACTAATTGATCTAGGGGGGAAGAAGTACCTTATCACTATGGTGAGTAGTTTAGGAGTTAGAAGTATATTACAACTGAAAAATTTGAGGTGTTTGTACATGTGCAGTCACAATTATAATTTCAAGCAACTTCTGCCATCTGCAGAAGGAAATACTATGTTTTCTTAAAAGAGTCTTTGTTAATTTATAAAAACATCTCTGACTGGTACCAGTCTGTAAGGGCACACTTCCACTTTGTGGCTGGATAAATCTGGTGGTTGGTAAATTCCTGGAAGGATTTGGGAAATGAGAAAAGAACATACTCCCTTCATTGGATAGGAAGCCCGTTGTATCTTTTTTTCTTTTTTTCCTTAGTGTACTAAATATAAGTGGATGTATTTTAAGAGTCATAAAATCAACACTCACTCTATAATTTGTTAAAGCTGATATGAACAGGATGCTTAAAACCACATTTAGGCCAGAAGTCCTTCATGGTGCATAATCCATACTGACTTCAACCTTTGCAATACTATGCAAACAATCTTACTTTTGGGATATTCGTTTCTTAGAGTGTGCTACAAACAAGGTGTTCTCTTACATTCTCCCTAGGTCAGCATT
The DNA here is from genome assembly GCF_001431845.1 of Calidris pugnax. Classification (NCBI taxonomy): domain Eukaryota; kingdom Metazoa; phylum Chordata; class Aves; order Charadriiformes; family Scolopacidae; genus Calidris; species Calidris pugnax. The sequence continues at coordinate 18,377,213 of NW_015090810.1, read as the reverse complement.
TCTCATTTTTTGGATGATACTGCTCTTGTAGAAAATTCAAGGAAAGTTGGACTTTTTGTCTTTGCTTGATTGTCAGTGAAGGAATTAAATGTTGTCCCTCCCATTTAATGTATTCAAGTGTTAAGACTACAGGAGCAGAGTGTAGTTTATGAGACTAGCCTTCAGAGTTAATTATTTTGTCCTTTGATATTCCTCCCCCTCCCTGGCTTCCCTGTCCCCCCTGGATATTATTTTTTTTTCTTGCAGGATGTGCTTGAAAAGAATAAATGCATGCCTAGGCATTTGACAGTCAGTTGGAGCACGTTTTATGTGACAAAAACGGCAGTTGTATAAAACCAGATAATATAAATGCTGATTTGAGATTATGTTACTGAAGCCCTAATTTGTTGTGTCTTTAAGCATGTGTTTAATTCTAAGCATTGGGGTAATCCCTCTTCAGCCGTGTATAAGGGTGCAGCCTTTGCTGAACGGGGTCAGTTGAGTCCCAAGGTTAAAGCTCAGCTTATACTTTAGTACACAGCTGAATGTAGGGTTGTGTGTAGGACAAAGATAAAAAGTTTATGCAAATTAAGCATTTGAGATAACACAACTCTTGAGTGATTCCTGTCATTTAACATTAAAAGCAGATAAAGTAGCTCAGTTTTACCTTTGCTTGGTTTTCAGCATCTGGTAGGCTCTTTGGAGAAGGAATAGCTTAAGTGGTGACCAGTAGAAAAAGGGGTGTAACAGTCGGTGTAGAGGAGACTTGGAGGAATAAAGTGATAAAAAAAGAGACTAATGGGGGAGGAAGTGGAGAACTGAAACTGAGAGACCAAGAGAAAACATTAGGGGACCGTTGTGGGTGATCTGTGGGAGCGAATGAGGAACGTGGGGGGGCGGGAGCGAGGGAAAGAGAAGCTGAGAATAGGGAAACAGAAAACCATGCAAAGCAAAAACAATGAATGGAGTAATACATACAAAGTGATAAGGTGGGGTGAAAAAACCCCACCACCTCTGACTTGGTTTTAGCCTTCAGTTTCCTTTTTTTTTTTTTTTTTTTTTTTTTTTTAAAAAAAAAAAAAAAAAAAAAAAAAAAAAAAAAAAAAAAAAAAAAAAGTTCTAGGAAAAATATTAAACCC
>NW_015090810.1:18301911-18375589 GCF_001431845.1 Calidris pugnax | reverse complement strand
CTCCCTCTTTGCACACCCTCTCCGGGGTTTTTTTTGGTTTTGGCAATTTTTTTGGGTTTGTTGTTCTTTTTTTTTTTTTTTTTTTTTTTTTTCTTCTTTTAAAGCTGTAACTTTATCTTAGCATTGTTTCAAAACACTTCTGTCCTGTTGTTTACATGTATTCAGTTAAGTTGTATCTTTTGACCAGTCAAGAAAGCTCAGTTGCAGATCTGGTAACTGAAAGGGAAGTACTGGTAGGATCTCATGGGCCGCTTTGAGATGCCCAAAAACCCTGTGTCTGTTGTTCTGCTGTGTCTGGAGCCTGGAGGAGCTTTGGATTCAGTCCCACATAGTCCCAAGCACTCAGGCTGCATTCAGAAAGCATGTTTAGCACCCAAATAGTGTCCCGAGAGAGAGTCCTCAGTGCCCTCTGTGTGGCTCAGGCTCTCCTGCTTTGGAGAAAAAGATCAAATTGGCTCTTCTTCTAGCCCAGCTATTCTTGTCGCTTGAGGAGATGTCCTTAAATGTACTAAACTTCGTGGTTCAGCATTGCCATTTGAAATGCTCCCGGTGTGTTTTCAATTGAGATTTTCCAAGTCTGTATGTCTTTCACCATTTCTGGATCCATCTTTCTGAGTGAAGATGAGAAAAACTGGCCAGGTGAATCAAAACTTCCTTCTGAGAGTCAATTGTAAGTTAGATATCTATTTCCTAGTTGTTTTTGTGGTGGAGAGAGTAAAGTGCCTTAAAAAGGACAGCAACAAAACCTGTTCCTGCCCATTTGAACGGCTTTTCCCTAAAAAGTTGAATTCCCTGGCACTAGTGGTACCAGCTTTAGGAGCTGCTGAGTTTCGTTCCTGCTGAATTCAATGGGAGGTGAAAACATTCCGGATGTCAACTTCGACCTTGCGCTGGTAATGTCTTCCATTTATGAGCCTATGAGGTGCAGATAGCTTTACTCTCAGTGAGTTCACAGCAGCACACAGTAAATCCACAGATAAAAGCCAACTCAGCCCTGGGTTTTATTCTACTGTGCTTGCTGTTATCTCTTCTGTTTACTTTCATGTGTGACAGCAGGGAAAGCACTGGCTGGGTCCTTATGTGACGCTGTTTAAAATAAGTTGTGATGTTTACTGTATAGGGAGAACTTCAGATCCGGGCAATAGGTGAAATGAACATGAAATTACTATTAATCTAAGTTAATTAAACGTGATAGTTTGTTGAAAATTTTTCTGGCACAGATTTAGGTTTACCCAAACCTCTGATTGTCCATTCCCAGTCCTGCACGTCAATTCAGGAAATGAACCCCCCCCCATGTCAAGGACTTCAGACCTTTCCTTGATACCATTTAATGTCTGTGTAGGTGTAGATAATGTACATCTATATGTTATCTACATTTGACTGTAGGTAACAAATAATGGCAAATTCCAGGAAATCTCAATGCAGCCCCTTCCCCTGATGCTCCTGGGGAACGCACAAGTTGTAATGTGCCTGGAAGGGTAACCAAGGCAGGTTTCCTCAGGCTGGGGGGTGGGCTGGCGAATTATAAGAGCAGCCTGAGTAAAGAAGATGCTGTTAGCAGCTGGCTGACCTCTAGGCTGCTGATAAAAGGAGACTGCCTCAGACCTTCCATGGTCATCAGAGATTGCTGATTTTACATGTTGTTATATCAGCTAAAAAGGAACTGATAAGCAGAGGCAGAGTTTTTGGCGATAAAATCACCAAAGAAATACTTAGCCCCTGTCCCACCCATGTGGCATTTCCTGAATGGCTCCAGGTTGCTGGTCACTGGCTGCCTTTGGCCAGCGGAGAGGCCAGAAGAGTTGTCTGCCAGCGGTTGTTCATAGGTGACATACCCTGTAGTGAGACTCTTCCAATTCAGAGCAAGGATCTGGGGTCATGGGGCTGGCTCCTGTTTGTTAGGGGGAATGTCTTTATATAGCTGCCCCCTGAAACTACCTCCTTCCTCTCTGTTGCCTGTAGCTGTGAGAGAGAAGGGATCAGGCTTTGCTTTTCTCCAGGACTGAAGTTTCCAACTGGTGTTTCAGTTGGCACTCATAATTTATGTGGTGGTTTTTTCTTCCTCCTTGGTATGAAATGCAGTAATAAGTAGCAGGTGAGGTAGTTACAAATTGGGAGAGGAAAGTCTGAACGTTGAATTGAGTTGTTTACTGAGCTTGGATGGACAAATTTGAAGGTAATTCAGCCCTTCTACAAATTGCCCATGCAACCGCTGGACAATTTTATATTACTGAAATAGTAAACTGAGCACCAAGAACCATTTCCTCAAATGCGTACCTAGTAAATATGCATCTAGTTGGCTGCGTAAGAGCCACTGCCTTCATTTAATAAAAGAAAATGACTTTGTTGGGATTTGTAGGCAATCTGTGATATGAAACTATAATGTTTGGATTGGATTATCAATTCTGGACTGGCTGGAAGATTTTTTAATATCTTGTATGTGGGGACAGGTGTATCAAATATTTCTTTTTTCCCTATTTAGTAAGTTACACTGACAAGCCTGTATTTTGAAATTATATATATAATGGAGTTTGACAACGGAAGAGACAGGGTGTTGGAGTATGAATGGAAACTTAGGTTAAACAGCAATTCAGGTCAAAGATGATCTCCTCATCATGCCATTATTTTGAAAGTTTCAGCTGCTACAAATATATGTGGGGAAGGTTCATTTAGGACAAGAATTTGGTTTGGAAAGAATATCACAAAATTGCTTATCCCATTTTTTTCTGCCAAACTGTGCTCAAAAACAACATTTGTCAGGATGCTGTTGCCTAACGTGTTTACTAAACTATGAAAGCCTCAGGTTATTTATGTATTTAGCCTGAAAATTGAATTTAGTTTCTCTGATCACTGCATTGCACAATGATGATGAATGATATTTAACCGGATTGTTATGCTGGTGTGTGCGCGTATGGGCTATGGAGATAACAGCCCCTCCAGTCAATACTCATTATCATTGACAGTGTGAGGTACAGTGACTTGTAAGTTACTTTATTAACACTTATCCCTCGTTTAATCTTTAAAGTTCAGGGCCAATTATCAGGATTCCTAGGCATATACTATTCACACAGATTTTTACTGTATTTTAAATAGGAATTGGTCTGTGTGAAGAGTAGTATGTCAAGTGGATTTTTGTGACTGCATGTATGTTTCAAGATAGTGGGTAGGAAAAGGATAACAGCGTGAAGATGTTAAAAGGTCTCCCAAGTTTGTCCAGAAAATAATGTCTGACTATTTAAGTTGCCAAAATCAGATATTGCGCTCAGTAAAATTGCATAGGCATTAAAGCAGGACTTGCATTTTTTTCTTTGTTTTACTTCAGCTTTATTTTGCTCCTCTCTGCTGAGGTTTCACATGCTGGAGAAATCTGATAAGTTTGTGCTGATTCCTAATTTTTTTTGGGGGGGATGAGTGGTGACCACAACCCATCTGTGGCACCACAGTAGAAATTTTCCCATGGTAAACCAGGGGCTCTAGTTTGTCCTGCTCAGCTGAAAAATGAAGTGGTGGTACATGAACATGGAAGTGGTACTTAAGCATCCATTGTGGTGCTCAGCTGGGAAATCAGCAACCCAGTAATAGGGAAAGGTCATTAAGGTGAACTGGGTGGTGGGATTGAGAAGATGGGAGGGGATATCATGGAGTGTGAGATAATACACTTTCTTAACACTTACAGGGCATCTGGCAGGGTAGGTTTTCTTGCTGGTCTGTGTTATGCCTTGGTCAGGAGGATCCTATGATTCGATGGTTGGTAGAGAGCGAATAGTGGCATGGTTCTTGTTTGGGCGGTAGCGACTCTATGAAGTCCCACAGCTATACAGCTATAGATCTCCTAAAAATGAGTAACAACAACAACAACGAAGTCCCTCTGAGGTGTACAACGTTGTTGCTGCTTTGCAGGCTTGGGTGATTTTTTTCTTTTTTCTTTTCATGGTACATTAATTTATGTGTGGATGGGGCATCCCTGTGCCGCTGCCTTTGCTATGTTCACAGCACTCATTGTCATGCAGGGCTCCCAAGGTGGCAACAGCAGTGGGAGATGCCCATGGTTCCAAGAGAAAGTGCTCAGGTGTTCTTTCCATCTCCAGCTGTCCCATCTGTCTAGTTCTTGCAACTCCATCGTGCAGTACTCTTTACATCCTTACCCAGGCCCTTGATTCGCAGCTCACTTGAGCAATTTAGCCAGTGCTCCTTTCTCCTTTCCTCCTGCCCCAGAATGGCCAAGTTGACCATTTCCTTCTCCCTTAGTACCAGGAGTCACCAGGTGGTGCTATTTCCCAATTAAATGCCCTCCTTTGCATTGCAGCACAGCCCCTGGAGAAAGGTTTTACAGTGTTGGGTTTTGTGATGGAGCTTTCTTTGGTGAGGAGCAAGACTCGTCACCATGTGCTCAGTCTTGAGTCAGTGGTTTTTTTTTTTTTGAAGCGAAGTTGTTCCCTGTGACTTAATCAGCCAGTGTCTTATTTGATATTGAAGTCCCAAAAAGGCTGGACTGCTTCTACACAGCTTGTGAGCCACACTGTTGTACTCCAAGGCTGCTTTGCTATAGTGTAAAGCATGAGCAGCTCTCACTAAGGATATCCTCAGGCTTTCCACTGTTGGATTGTCCCCCCCACTTCTCCATCCAGTGGGAGGGTGTTTTGCTCAATTATTGGCATGTGTGGGTATGGCTGCTTCCTTGAAAAGTGCTTCTCTTGTTTCTCCTTTCATCCTCTCATATTATTAGTCAGCTACGTCGATACCACCTTATTTGCAGCTGCTTTTTATAGAGAACATGCTCTTACTTGAAACTGGAGAGGCTGTTTAAAACAAGGAGTTCAGCATCTTAAGCGAATCACCAACGCCCCCAAAAGCCACGATTTGAGATGAAGGAATGCAAATAAACACCAAGTTCCCATCTTCTTTTTCACCAATCTAAGCACTTCTTCCTCCACAGCCACCCATACCACATGCTGTCAAGGGCATAAGAAATTGATTGATTGAGATCCTGCTCTTTGATCTCAACTTAAAATCATCCGTTTTTCTCGTCAGTTCAGCCGAGAGAAAACTCGTGTAGAGAGGGGAAGGAAATGCCTAGGAAAAGACACAGAGAATTAGCTGGAAATTTAATGCTGGGAAGCAATTTCCAAATAGTAATGATTGAAGGCTGTTATCTTTGCTGTCCATGCTCATGGTGGCGTGGCAGTGTGGTTAGCTTGCACTTCGCACAGTAAGATGCAGTGATTTAGCACATATATTTGAATTAGAGTATGAGTTTGGGTGTGGGGTTTGTTTTGGGTTTGGGTTTTTTTGGCAGAAGTAGATGAGCTTTAAAAATTACTAAATTGGGTGTTCTGGAGCTAGGCTGGCTGCAGTGTTAATTTGCTGGTATTTTAAAATATATTCTATGGTGTTGCTGTTCTTGAGTCATGTCGCAGAGAAAGGAGCTGAGGTGGCTGGAGTACTGACCCACAGGCTATGTTTTCCACATCAGTCACATTTCTGGTTTGCCTTGTGGTTTTATTTATTTATTTTTATGCTATTTGAGTTATTTTAAAGAATAGCTTTGAAGGAAGGTTCTTTGTTCTTCTTTTCCCTCTGCAGCCCCCTGTCTCATAAATAAAGATCGCATTATAATTTCCCTGCCAACTTTGCACACAAAATAGAGTTGGCAGGTCGCAGAAGAGCAGCACAGTTTGTAAGCACTGGGTGAGTAAATGTACAGCAGCCATGTGGGCTACTTTGTGATTTCTTGGGTAGCAGGTAGTTTAAGTGGCTGCTGATCCTGCTACCCACTGCTAGTGCAGTGTAAAACAAGGGTTTGTTTCTTACTGCTGATTTAATGCCATGTCCTTCACTGGACTATGTATGAAGGAAACAGCTCTTTCTGAGTGGGTCATCTTTCCAGCACCCTCTTGCCTTCTTTCAGGGTGATAATGTTCTCTCTCTCAAGTCCCCACATTTGGAGAAGCCTTTCCACACTTGTAGTCAAACCTTCAGCTGAAGTTAGTGGAGTGCCTACTATCTGCCAGATGAGAGACAACACTTTGGGCAAATCCTTTTGAAAACCAAGGTTTGGGGAAGAGAGAGGAGGGGAAGGCATGGCTAGTTCACTCGTCTTGAATCTCTTCAGGCTGCAGCTGTGACTCTCCATGCTGGTCACTCAGCGTGACAAGCTTGAGATTGGAGCCCTAGTTATGACAGCAGGATAATGCCAGATATCTCGGAAACACTCTAGGAGGGACTTATGTTTGTATATGTAATATTATATGAAACCAATGAATGTTTCTGGGAAAGTGAATTTATTGTTAACATTAGCTACTATACAGACATTAGCTGGTCTTCAGACTGTCTCATCTCTGGCCAGGCACATCGCTTTGATAGGATGATAGAGTGCTTCTGGCTGTCTGCTTGCTTCTGTACTTCATGGTTTGGTGAGGCCACAGTGTTGATTGGGGTCTCTGGGCATATCTCTAGCAGAAGTAGATAGATGGAGAGATTGTAACGAATATTGCAGCCGGCCTGGAAATACTCTTTCTTTTTTTTTGTCTATAAGAGAGGAACAGATGCAGCAAGATACTAAAGAAGGTGTATTTGTAACTTGGGCATTAGGGTTTTCTGTCTCTAAAAGATTAGTGGGCTGAGATCTGGTGGAAAGCAATGGACCTGTGACAGGGAATACTGAGTTAATAAAACTCCAGAGAAGCCTGCAGAATGGCAGGACAAGTAGGACTGCATCCCGTGGCTCCAAGTATGGCAGATATCAGAGCAGCTATGCATGCCTGACCTTAGTTCCACAGGAGGATGTGTGTGAAAGGAAAACCACATGCTGAATAATCACACTGGTAAGGGAGGCAAAACCTGGCAGCAGGAGTTTGGCTTTGGTGGCTGGTTGGGAAGAGGAGAGGTGGATGGGGCTGCAGATGCGGCCACCTCTGAGGTGAAGCAGATGGGCAGTCACTGTACGCTTTTTGCTAACTGATGTGGACTGAAGGAAGACAAATAGAGAGAAGGGATCAGATGATACATTATACATTCAGAGGTGTTACTGGGTTTGTGTGGTCAGGATTTGGTAACGGGGGTGGCGTCTGTGAGAAGCTTCCCCCATGTCTGATAAAGTCAATGCCAGCCGGCTCCAAGATGGATCTGCTGCTGACCAAAGACAAGCCCATCAGTGACAGTGGTAGTGCCTCTGCGATAACATATGTAAGAAGGTTAAAAAAACACCCTGTGCAACAGCAGCCGGAGCGAGGAGTGAGAAGGTGTGAGAGAAACAGCCCTGCAGACACCTAGGTCAGTGAAGAAGGAGCGGGAGGAGGTGCTCCAGACACCAGAGCAGAGATTCCCCAAGAGCCCGTGGTGAAGACCACGGTGAGGCAGGCTGTCCCCCTGCAGCCCACAGAAGTTAATGGTGGAGCTGATATCCACCTGCAGACTGTGGACGACCCCGTGCTAGAACAGGTGGATGCCCTAAAGGAGGCTTTGAGCTGTGCAGAGCTCGTGCTGGAGCAGGCTCCTGGTAGGACCTGTGACCCATGGAGAGGGGAGCCCACTCTGGAGCAGGTTTACTAGCAGGGTAAGAGCGTGAAGGGTCTTCCCCTCGAGGAGGAAGGAGCGGCAGAGACAACATGTGATGAACTGACTGCAGCCCCCATTCCCCACCTGCCCCTGTGCTGCCCGAGCGGGAGGAGGTGCTCCAGACACCAGAGCAGAGATTCCCCAAGAGCCCGTGGTGAAGACCACGGTGAGGCAGGCTGTCCCCCTGCAGCCCACAGAAGTTAATGGTGGAGCTGATATCCACCTGCAGACTGTGGACGACCCCGTGCTAGAACAGGTGGATGCCCTAAAGGAGGCTTTGAGCTGTGCAGAGCTCGTGCTGGAGCAGGCTCCTGGTAGGACCTGTGACCCATGGAGAGGGGAGCCCACTCTGGAGCAGGTTTACTAGCAGGGTAAGAGCGTGAAGGGTCTTCCCCTCGAGGAGGAAGGAGCGGCAGAGACAACATGTGATGAACTGACTGCAGCCCCCATTCCCCACCTGCCCCTGTGCTGCCCGGGGGCAGGAGGCAGAGAAATTGGGAGTGAAGTTAAGCCTGGGAAGAAGGGAGGGGATAGGGGAAGGTGTTTTTAAGATGTGGTTTCATTTCTCATTATCCTACTCTGATTTGATTGGTAATAAATTAAATTAATATTCCTGAGTCTGTTTTGCCTGTGATGGTAGCTGCTGAGTGATCTCTCCCTGTCCTTGTCTCAACCCATGAGCCTTTTGTTAGATTTTACTCTTCCCCAGTCCAGGTGAGGAGGGTAGTGACAGAGCGGCTTTGGTGGGTACTTGGCATCCAGTCAGTGTCGACCCACCACAAGAGGCCAGATAGCATTAATTCCCGGTCAGCAGATATTTTTCTATTTTAAAATAGCTATTAGGAGTATACAGGTGGGATTGAAGATGCATTTAAATACCAAACAAGTAAAACTCAGCACTTGACTGTCTCTTAAGGCACTTAAATGGATCTTTGTCACTGTGCTGTCTGAACACTTTACAACTATCTCCGAGTTCAATCCCCATGATGCCGTTACAAGGTAAAATCAAGTCATTATTATTTTCATTTAACAGCTAGTGAGCTGAGAACACTAGAGCCAAGAATTTCTGTGCCAAATGCAATCCTTGCAGCACCAGGAGGAATGATTGTATTCTGATGTAACAGGACTGACCTGGTTGGGGTGGAAAAATGTCTCTGAGAACAGGCAGTGCACTTCCTATGTGCAGAGGGAATTAGAGTTAATCTAATTCTAACGTGCACCAGAGGAAGAAGCCTTATTTTGTAGCTAATTTGTGCTCCACAACACCAGCATTGGCCTGAAATTACACTTAGAAATGGTGTGTGGGGTGTTTTACTGCAGGAGATCTCATGCAGACCAGCCTAAATTTGTAGGAGTGATACACCAACTGACCTGAAAGATACCAGTATTATGAGTTTAAAGAAGAGTATATGACAATCAGAAACACAGACGGGGTGCTCTTGTAAGGTTCATGTGGGCAGATGACCAAAAGGATTGTGGTGGGTCCTACTGAAGAAGCGGGACACTGCAGAATAAACCTCCCCCTTAAAACATAGTTGCATGGAGATCTGGGTGTTTGTGCTGGGATCTTAGGAGGCTTGGTTCCAATGTTCAAGGGGAGCATTGCTGTTCATTTGGCGAGTACCCTTCACTGGGGAAAGTGCACGCTAGAGCACTGACACTACTGGAGGCCAGCCCTGGTTCCAGTTCTTCCCTTTCAAAAGGAACCGTGTATCCCTCAGGCCTTTGCAGAAACTCCTTGTATATCACTGGTGGCGTAAGGCTGTGTCTGACGTCGTTTGTTGTGGAAGTACATTGCCAGGCTTAGTAATGAGGTAAGTCAAACAATTAAAGGTGGTGGTGATGGGGTAGGGAGGAAAAAACAGACCTCTGGTTTGGTAGAGGGCCTGTCAGGGAGTTGAGAATGGAGCCATCACTTTGTGAGTCAGGTGTGCCCCTGGGCCAGTTCTGTAGCTCTGGAAGGGGAATCCCAGCAAATCAACAGGAAAAGGATCTTCTCCGAGAATCATATTGCTCAGGGGGGAAATAATCTATCTCTTGTTGTACAGGGCTGTAATGAAAACTGGAATTTACAGAAATTGTGTCCTGAACGGGATGGGTGTTCTTTTACCGCAGAAGTGAGGCTTCAGAGCACCTCGGCCTGCATCCCTCTGGTTCAGGCTGAGGCTCGGGCAGTTCTGTGTGGGTGAAGTGGTTGGGAGCCAGTGTGTCAGTCTATGAGCTGCTCTTGTATTTTCATCTGTGCACTTATGCAGGGGTGGGATTTGCTCACTTGATACGTCTTGCAGATGGAAAAACTGAATAGAGCGAGCAGCTATTTGCACTTCTTCCTAGACACCGCTCCGCAGTGCATGGCTGCATTTTTGCTGGGACAAGCCTGACGCTTGGCAGATTCAGTTCAGTCCCAGGGGTGTCTCTGAACCCCGGTCTCCAGAAAGGTATTTCTCCTTACAGTGGTGTTTTCAGACGAGTAAGCGATACCCAAATACAGGGAAGGATGAAGGATCTGTTTAAGGCTAGCAAAAAGTTTATTGGGTAGAGTAATTCTTGGATTAAAACACTGCCCTTGGGAGCTGTGCTCAGGAGCCTGTTGTGCATAACTCTTCCTTGTATGTTCATATGGTTGATAAAAGTCCAAAGCCAATTTCAGATACTTTTCAAGCTGCCTGCCGCAGCCTTCCAGAGCAGCTGTAAGTGGATTAGTAAGACACGGAAAGTATTGCAATGCTGCCTGCATCTGATCATCTGAGTAATGATTAAAATGTTAATGGCAGGCATAGAGGACTAAAGCAGCCTGCGAATTGCAAGGCTTTATTTTGTTGTTCAGTTCTTTGCCTTTTAACCTCCATTGGAATTTATAAGACAGCCGTAATCCTGTACTCAGGATCACATCATGTGCTTTTGGGTAAAGGACTGGCATCTCCAAAAGCATTGAAGATGCAGGTTGGATATCTCGGTGTTGCGTGCCAGACCTTGCCCGAGGAGTGACACTCCTCCTAGGCACCAAGGCTTGACCAGAGCTGAGCAGACATTTCTGTAAAAGCCCAGCCATACTTTCCAGTGCAGGCATAGTGATTTGTTTGATGATAGCTAATAAAATGCAGACCATCTAGCAGCACTGCGATGTGATTACGCTGCTATGCATTTTCGAATTCCATCGAAGTCCTGCTGAGGATAATGGGAACAGGCCAGGGGGATTCAACTGTAAATCAGAAACTAAAGCGTGGCCAATTCTGACAGTGGAAAGAACGGCTATTTTAATGCGCAGAAGCTGAACTGCCAACTCAAAACCAGCTGTGCTTTACAGAGCTACCAGAATTAAAGGGTTGCTCTGCATTTGCATTTTTTGTAAGGCTCATTGATTATTTTTCTTCCCCTAAAGTTTAAATGATGTCTTTCTAAATCAGATTTGCCCGGCCGGTTGCAGAGATTTTGAGTGCCTTTTTCTGGTATTTAAAGTATCAAATGCCTGGATGATAAAGGACAGTTTTTTCCTTTTTGGCAACTTCATACCAATTCAAGTGTTTTCATCTGTACATATTAAATGCTCCAACAATGAAAGTTCTGCACTGGGCAAGGCAAGGAGCTCTCCTTCCTTTTCTGTAGTACTGGCAGGAGTCAAATCGGTGGAACAAAGAGGAGAATTTAGCTTGGGGAACCTTGAGCATAAACTAGCTCCTCTGTTATTTTTCAGTTGGTAATGAACCAGCCAAGAAGTTTGTCCGGTGGCATGAATATGTGACAGGGAGCCAGGAATTGTTTTTTCTCTTAATAACCAGGGGCAGCCAGCTTCCTCTCCGAGCAGATCCTCCTCCAGGAGAGTGGAACAGCTTTTTTACTGTATCCTTGCTCTGTATGTTTGATTCTTTTGTTGTGTTTTTTTTCCTCCCCCGCCCCCTTCACTATGTCTGAGAGATGACACAAAGCAGCATTATCTCACTGGAACGTGCACTGAGAAGATCATTGGTGAGCCAAATTTGACTACGGTTGTTTCTGGTGCATGCACTTACTGCACCTTGTGATGCTAATCTGTCTTGAGAGAGCTTCAAAACGGCTTGCTGGTGGGCTCCAATACCACCTTCTGCCTGGAACACAGGTTTCCATCATTGTGAGCAGCTTTGTAGTTCCAGCTGTATGCCTGATGAAGAAGCTACACCACTACACCAGAAGGCTGCCCAGGGCTTACACTAAATCAACCCTGACTGTATCGGTCATGCTTTTTTTCTCTTGACCAGGGATCCTCAGAGGAAGGGCTGAGCTGCCAAATGCTCGTGATGCCTTTGCAGTTAAGGTGGGTAGCAGGTCAGCTTTTGGGGAGCCCCAGCACAAATGGGCTCTGAGGGGCAGATGCGTTCCTACTGTGAGGTGCAGGGGTGTTCTGCTGAGTTTGGTGGAAACCACATGAGCTGTGGGATCAGTTTCTTGGTTATGGGAAAGGGTAAAGACTTCTCACTCCAAATGTTCCTCATATCTGCTTTAACTGCTTTTTTTGAGCACTTGGTATTAATATCCTCCAGGCTGCTAGGGCATGATCATTCTCCTGACACATAAGGCTAACGCATGTTAAACCCAGTCAGTTTTAATGAGACCTCTGCCTGTAGGTCGTGTCTCAATGAATCTTGGTTATTACAAGGAATTCTTTGGAGAGACATTTTTATATTATTATTATAATATTATAAGAAATTTTTAATTTGTAAAAATCTATACAATTTGAAATGCCACAGATTGAGTCCTGGCTTTGTCTAAGCTGATAGGAAAACTTCCATCCTTCCTAAGGAGCTGTGTGTTGGATCCCTTTTTATAACGATCAGTTCTCCATTAATTCTCATTGTAGATTTTAGTGGCACTCATCTCCAGGGTATCTCAACCCTCTTTTCAAGCTGAAATGGGAAGTTAGTCATGAGATCTGTGGTGGTTACAAGCCAGATGTTCTTTTTTTTCTTTCCTTGCAAGTGGGAGGACAGAAGGCAGTTTCTTCAATATGTTCATTCTTAGTGTGCCATTTCCTCTTGTGAAGTGCTATCTAGTATTCTTGTTTTATTTGTGTTTCCAAAATCTTAGAGTCATAAAAGGATTTTTGGATGGTTTATCTAATTTTACATACAGTAAAAAAGCCCTGTGTGTTAACATAGCACAGAAAGATTCTGCGTAGTCGAGAATAAAAAAGCTCTTGCAGCAATGTGCATAATTATAGGGCTGCTGTTTAGTCATCAGTCACGATATGTGTGGATGTTTTTGTCAATTCAACATTTCTTCCATTTCAGATGTAAAATGAATTTACATGAAGAGTTTAGTTTGCTCAGCACAATAGGGCTTAACCCATCTGAATCTATTAAAAGCTATTATAATATCAAGGCTAAAGACTAACATCCCAATCAGGGTTATGTTTACAGGGTAGTAATATTCCCTTCGATTTGGAGGACTGGGCCCTATGCTTCTGCAAAGATATAAATGAGACATCCAGATTTAAATTAAAGAGCTCAATTTTTCTGCATTAGTTTTTTTCTGCCAGGATAAATGCATCTGGAACAACGGACAGAGGAATATACTAACTGCCGATTTGTAATGGGAAAATGGTTTTCTTTTTTAATATATTGCTCATATTGAGCTTCTGCTTTTTTTTTTTTCTTTTATAACCTTCTTCTATGCTCTGCAAATCAGCCAGAAGAAATCAGTCGCTCAGTTGTTGTTTGCCTGCAAATGAGTTGTCAGCATCCTGTAATTCTGCTGGCTTGAAACACAGTCTCATCTCCTTTACAGTAATGTGAGCTGAGAAGAGCCAAGTGGGGTGGTTCTCCGCGAACAGGAGTGTGGGTGGAAGCCCTGTTTTTTGTGGCATGCTGCTCTCCGTTCTGCTGCTCTTAAAATCATAAATCTGTGGGTAAGCGATTTTAGAAGAATAGAGAATGTCTTTTCAGGGTTAAAGTAAAAATCAGGAATTAGTCATGCTGCGTTGGTTCCTTGCATTTATCAGAAACATCAGATGTGGCTTCAGATTCCCATATCCATTTTGCTGACCGTTGGGAGATTCTGAAGTTGCAGCTATTTCTTCTGATCAACTAGTAGTGGTTCACTTACGGTGGATTACATTCCTGCTCCTTTCCTTCCTCCCCACCCTTTTTGCTTATCTCTATACAATGCAGTTTATAACTGATGTTTTGTAAGTGTGCTACGAGGCTTATGAAGAAGAAAGGAAAAAAGCAAGACATGCAGTTGATCCCATGAGTGACTCACCAAATGCATCATGAACACCTTGATCCTTGATTCAGACTGATTATTTTATATTTATTCCTTTCTTGCTGCTTCTTTCATGGACTGGCATGCTCTTGATCATCAGTTAGTACAGTGCTGAAACCCTTGGATTTCCCATGGATAAAGATTTTTCTGAAGAATTGCAGGATCTGTTTCTCAAAGTGCGACAGAACTCCTGAAGACGTGTTCTAAGGTTCTGAAGCTTGTTCAGTCCCCTCAGCCCAATACTGCTGTGACCTTTTACATAAGCCAAAATGTTATTCCTTGGTGTATGTTTGATGTTCTATGTACACCAACATGGAGTAAAACAAAAAAACAGATTAGAGGGTGTAAAAAGATGGCAAAAAGCAGAACCTTGAGAACTAAAAAAAATAAGTCATCTGCATGCCTGAATGTTACGCAGGTATATGGCTTGACAAGTCTGTTATAATCCTTTGAAGAAAAAGGAGGAAAACGAGGATACTCATCCTCATGGATGTTAGAAAAATGGATGTATATAGAGGAAGACTGTATAGCAAAGCACAAAGCAGATAGTAGCAGGAAAGCTTTGTACAGCTTTAGTGAGGAGGTTTAGTTTCAATGCACTGCTGAGAAATGAATGCCTTTTCTACTTCTTTGAAGCAACTATGCTTTCCTTGACTTGTGAAAGATTGACCTGAAAGATACTTCCCTAGTGTCAGAAAAAGATAAGGTCTGATTAGCAGTAAAAGATTTCTACTAAGCTTTCAAGTTGTATAGTGTTCGTGCACCATGATTGGCTTTGCTTTAGGCAGGTGAGCATCGTCTTTGGTGGGAGCAAGTACAGTAACACGGACTGAAAACTGTCTAAATAGTTTTAAGTCCTGCGAAGGAATGACAATCACTGCCGTAAGTAGGAAGCTTTTTCTTTTTTACTTCCTTCCCCTCTGTGCTCTAATTATACTCTGGTAGCCAGCCGTTTGTATCCTCCAGGCAACAAAGCAGAAGCTGGGAAGGTTTGTTCCAACTCAATCCCTTGGTGCAATGAATGCTGGCTTCTGGAGAGTGCTGGCCACTGGCTTCAACAGTTTTTGTCCTAAAGACAGGTTCATTTGTGGTCCCAGTCTATTGGTTTCACTGGAGTTACATCATGGGTAAATTTAGTCCTCTTGGGAGTCCAAGCAACCCCAGGAGCAAGGTGTAAGAAAGCCTTTAAGCTTCTTGAGGGCCGTTGGTGTGCCTGACACATGCTTAAGTTTAGCTGTGCTCGTTGTGAGACAGGCGAGGGCAATAGAAACTTCCAAAGTTCCTTTAACGTTAGTGTGAAGTGTTATTAAGAGCCATGAACTGAAAGATGAAGAAGCAGAAGCTTCTAAGAAAATGAGCTAAGCTTTAATCCGTGTTTGTGGATGTCACGTTCCTGCCAGAGACCAGGCTCTTCTTGCTCAGGAGCTGTAATTGCAACTGCCCTTCTGAGTGACCTGGCAAGGGAGCTGAAGGAAGCAGGTGAAACTGAAGCATCATCTGGTCACAGGAGTCAGTGTCTAGTTTCTAATACAGTGGTAGAATCTCTGTCCCCACAAGAGGGAAGTGTAATTTCTCGCACCCAGTGGGTGGCAGTTCTGGTTTCTCCACAACATTTAAAATTTGGAATAATAAATAGATCCTCGGATTCAGTGCAGAGAAACTTTTTTTTTTTTTTTAAATGTGTTCTGCCATCCTGGTGGCGTAATTATACAGAGATGTTAGCTGGAATCGATAATGAAGGCAAAATTTGGGAATAGCAACAGGATGTATTGCTGCTATTGATCAAAGGCAATGGGGCTGGTTTTAAACACTGCTCCTCTCTTTGATCTTTTTTTTTCCTATTGATTGAACACAGTAGATAAACAACAGTCTGTGTAGCATGAACATTTATTATGGCTTTTAAGCTGGCTAAGGACAGCTTTGAATTAAGTATGAGAGTTTAAATGATGGTTTTCTAATACATGCTGTCTATAAAGACTTAGCTTGCAGTGGCGATACAGTTTTATTTAAACACGTTGAAATCTTAACTATGGGCATTCTTTTTCTTTCATATTCAAAAAGAAGATAAAATATTGCAAAATAAATTACAGGAGGGGAAAAGGCCTTTGGGTTTGTATTTTTTTTTTGAATATGTGGTTATGTGTGTAGTGCTCTCAACAAACTATATTCTCGTCTTGACACTTTTTGAGATGTTTATGTAAATTAGTCAAGTGTCTTAAAATGAGGATACAAATGGAACTGTCTGGAGCAATCTGGTAGTTCTGCAATCACTTCCGATGAAATTAATAGAAAACTTTCTATTGACTTTTTAATGAGTTAGATTGGACCCTGGGCTGTCAATTGTTAATGCCTTGGAAAGGTCAGGATCGATTTCCTAGCATCTTTTTTGTCTCTAAAGAGGCTCTTTGCAATTCTGTGGGAGACATAGTGATATGGCTATTCCTATTCCTTGATAATTCTCTGTATAATTGAAGTTCTACCTACCATCCAAGGTTTTGTGGAATAACAGAGGCAAACAAAAGCTGCATTTTGGGGAAGTTGTTCATATCTTAAATGCCTAAAATAGTATTTCTATGTAATGTCAAGCTTTTCCCTGCCCCCTCCAGGTCATTCTGAATTTTATTCCAGTATTACAGTGCTGTAGTTTTTCCTTACTGATTGGGGAGCTAAAATAAAGACTATTCCAGCAAATGGAAGTGAAGGTTAGTTCTGCTATGTTAATGCTGTCCATGCACTAAAAGGCTGGTGTTAGTACTCTGGTTTGGAAGCGTGCTTGGGCTGCCCTTGCAACAGACCTGAACAAAAACTGTTTCTCTGGCTTTGCTGGGTAACGCACCCTGTGTTTGAAAGGACAGGATTCTCTTGTACAACTAGATGGCTATGCTTGACGTACTGCAGTCCTTGCAACAGGAATATAAAATCCACCCGAAAAAAATACAAGGCTTGGAGAGAATGGAGTCTTGGGAAGAGGACCAGGGAGCTCCATTCACAATGATGACATTTGAAAAGGATACTCCATGTGCTTGCTTTTGTTTTGAAATGTTTAACCTGCCCCACTTACCTCTAGAGAGGATTTAATTTCACAAATTAATATTTGACTATTTCTTCAGGTGAAGTATTGATATCTTCAGTCTCCTGAACTCACTTCTCATGCTTTCCTTTATTTTTAGGATACTGGGGTTGGCAAATCGAGCATTGTTTGTCGCTTTGTCCAGGACCACTTCGATCACAACATTAGTCCTACTATTGGGTAAGTACCACGCATAATCTCTCCTTTCTTCTATATGTATTTTTTTAACTCTCTGTCTTTTGCTGAGCTCCTTTCTTTTTGTTACTTTCAAGTCTCTGATAAGCTGGAGAAAAAAATAAAAAGATAGACAGTATTCAATCTCACTCAACTCTTAACTCTTCTTTAATGGCTTTCAGGTCATGTTACCTGTTTAGAGAGTCTGGGGCTGCCCCAAACCAGGTCTACTCTGCTCTCCCTGTTCTGGGAATACAGAGGGGCCCTAAACTTACTGTATTGCAGCATACTCTATTATGGAGAGGCTGACAGGGCTCTGCTGTTCTCCTCCTGTGAAGGGTGTCTCTTGAAATAGCCTCTTTTCTGGGGCTGTCCAGAACCATGCTGTATTGACTTGTGTCATGCATGGCCATGACTTCCAGCCCTTCTGTTCTGTTTTTTTTTCCACCCATCTTGTACCCAGAGATTCTTTGATGTCTTACTCAGCTGGTTTCCTTTTCTTTTTGCCTTGTCAAGAGCCTTCCTGCTTTAGATTGTGTTTTTGTCATAAGACTTTAGGATTAAAATTGCTTTAGTTCCCACTGGTCAATGAGGTACCAAATCTGATCCTTGTAGGTTAAGGAACTGAAACTGCACAACTCAAGAGGCTGTCACATGCACAATGACCAGGGCACCCCACAGCTGAGTAATGGCAGGAGAACCATGGGGAGCCCTTAACTATGTTGTGTGTAGCCCAACTGGGCTGGAACATGGACAGTGTCTGTTCCCAGGTGTGGGCGTGCTGTTTTCTAGGTTTAGGACATGTCCCATTATCTCATTTTTCTCAAAATAGGGACAATGTGATTTAAACTAAGTATAATTAATTCATACATGTTCTTCTTTCAAAACTGCCAAGCTTCCACGTGTCAGACCGTCAGAAGTCTTGTTAGTCTTGCAGTTGATCTGAATTCCAAAATTTTTTCTTTTAATATCTTAGGGACAAATCTGCCAAGTCCAATGTTACTTGGAAAATTCTGAAAATTCTTGATCTCTTACCAAAAAGGAAGCTAATATGCGAAGTTGATAAAAGAGTAATTTGGGTAGGAATGGCTGATCTGGCTTGTGTGTTAGAGCTGCTTTAAACTGTCTGTGAAGGATTGGTATTGATTGCTGTGTGTAGTTCAGAGGGTTAGATGATATCTTATATAGCTCTGTCTTTTGATGCATGAAGGAGTCTCAGCTGGAAGTTGCACACTGAAGTTCCAGGACAATTTTGGACTCCTGAATGTAGTGAATAGAGAAAAACGGACAGAGAGAAAGGAAGCATGTAATGAATAACATTACTTGACTGAAGGACACTTGTTTGCAGTGAAGGAATTGATGGGAACTTGAGTGTTTCTTTACTTCTAAATCATCAGCAGCCTTTTTCCCCAAGTAATTGTTGTTGCTAAGTGAATGTCTTTTGCTCAAATTAAAAAAAAAATACCCCTTTAATTTTCATAATTATGATAAGAGAGAAAATATTTTTCTGTTTAAGAATTAAAATATGAAGGCTAGCTTGCATGCAGGTGACATTATTTGTCTATATAGATAAGGTTTAAATCTTTATTTTCTTCCAAATTAGTCAAATGTCTTAAATGTACAATCCTTGCAATCTACAGTAGCTGCTGCAGCTCTGAAGTTCCTGTTCTTGAAGCTGTAAAGTGTTGCTTAATGCTTTGAGAAGGGGAGCGACAACTGAAAGCACACACTCTGAAAACAAACAAAGAAACTGCTGCACTTCTTTGCCTTAGTATTTTTGTAAGCAATGCTGCATTGTTAAATTTGAGATATTTGCAGATGGCTGTAGAGGAGAACTCTGGTATATCATTCTTAGGAAATGTTTTGATCAGTCATATGTCATTGGATGTCATTTGGTGCTTTTGTAATGACAGTGTCAAACGCATCTCTATGAGCCAAGAAAAAAAGTTACCACAACAGAAATTGTTCAGCAGTGTCCAGAAAGGATAGGGGAGAAAAAACTGATCTACCAGAATTTGGCAGTTTCTCCTAGCCAGCTTTCAAGTGAAATGCTGTAATATAGAAAAAGCCTATAAAATTGTAATGCTCTTTCCTTAAAGACGAAAAAGCACACGGTGAAAACAAGCAAATTGCATTTCTTACAAAAAGTACCAGAAGCCGCGATGATTTCTTCATCTGAGTTCGGAGGGGGAAGAACTCTTTCCCGTTTGTTCACCACATGCAGATGACTTTTCTGTTCCTTGGTGATCCAGTCTCCTAGGTGTAACTGAAAAGTTGCACATTTGTTACCTGGTGTGATGCTAGCTGATGCATTTTTCTCAGGTCCAGGAGCATCTGTGTTCCTGGGCCCATGCACAAACACTCTCTGAACTTCAGAGGCTTTTCCCTTCTTTTAAAATACATATATAAGTATCATATATTTTATTTGAGAAAACAGAGATTTTCACTTCTGTCAGCATTGTATCAGGGTTTTGGAGTTTTCCCATATGCAGTCTCACCCAGCAGAACTAAGTAAGGTGTATAGGTTGCAGTTTCAGAGTGTTGGTCGTGTTATGAATTTCTGCTGCTTCCTTCTTTTCAGGGCGTCCTTCATGACTAAAACTGTACCTTGTGGGAATGAGCTTCATAAATTTCTGATCTGGGACACAGCTGGTCAGGAACGGGTGAGTATTACTTTGCAGTATGTCTCTGCTATCCTGGTCTCTTTTCATGTGTTGGCATACTTGTTCTAAGCTTTTCATCTTCAGAAGATTTTGGAAGTATAAACCAAGGTTCTGCAAAGCAGGTGGTCAGCAGTCGCCAAGTATATAGGTTCCCATTTCACAGGTGGGGAAAATGCAGAGGCAGGTGGACCATACCACTTAGACAGTGCCCTAGTGATCTCCAGCTCCCCTTTGATTTTGTCAGGTTTATGTGTGGCAGCTTTCGTTGGTGTTGGAAGGCACTTGACTTCCAGCACACGGGCTGGTGGGTGGCCTGAGCTTAGGTGATGGCTCTGGGGTTGGCCTGAGTTGGGACATTGAATGAGGGCATGGGTTGTGTCTGCTGTTCTTATTTCGGAAATTGTCACTGTTAACCTGAACCACTTAGGGGTATTGTCTTGATTTTTCAAGTTTGTGAAGCGAGTTGCTCAAATTAAGTAGCTTTTCCTTCGGCTTTTCAAAAAAGCCACAACGGAGTTTGTGGGCATTAGTTCATATTGATGCTATGTAGCCCTGGTTGGTTATTTGTTTCTTTTAATACCTTCAGTGGCAGTAGTATGCAGTAATAGGCAATAGAACTGTAGGGTTCTCCTAAGGTGTGCCCAAGTTTATCTTCAGAAGTTTGAAAGAAACGGAAAAACCCACGCACATGTTTTAAAATATCTTCAGAACTTCTTGTGAAATTGCACCATTGTTGTTCATAGATAAATGTAGCTATGCTGATGTTAGGTTGGGGTAATATGAGATGCTTGTACGGACTGTAATGTCAGTCCTCATACTTCCTACTGTATTCTCCATACATTGTATTTATATTGCAGGCAGTGAAGTTTTTTGCTGTTAAACACAGGAAATGGTCGTGCTTTTATTTACAGTGTGCAGCATGACGTAAAGTAGCCCTGATGAAATCTGTTGACTCTGAGCAATTTAGTATGTTATTTATGATGGGAAAACGGATCTTGAAAAACATTTGAATCATAGCATAATTCCTTCCCTTTATTCTTCTTTGTTCTGTTTCTGCATGATCTGGAGCTGATAACTGACTAATTATTGCAAGAGGTAGCAAAGGTTCAGTTTTCTTTCCTGTGGTTTGAGTTCCCTTGCTTATTCTCTCTCTTTTCTCTTCTGCTTTCTTTTTTTTTCTTTTAGTACACAAAACTCAGTTCTTGACACTTAGATATAAGTATTAATGTATTTTCCCACAGTCTTAAGACTCTCCACGCTTTTTTTTTAAAAGTAGGTGAATATTAATAAAGTCGTATTTGCTGAACTAAATGATGCCTCACTTGAGGCAGGAAATCTGTGACTGAGCTCTGGCTCTTGGACACAAAATCCATCCTTCCTATCTAGTCCCTTATGTTTCCTCTCAATTTTTTTTAAGCTCGTCATTTTTGAAAAATCTGCTTTCCCTTTTTGGTGTCCAACAATAATGAGCAGTGACCACCCCAAACCTTGATAAATTGTTCAGAATCTATCACAGTTATGTTATGGGTTTTGTGTGTAATTGTGAATTATAACCTTTGTGGACCAGGGACCGTCTTTTTCTTCTGTGTTTGCACAAGGTACTTCCAATCCTTCACTAGGACTCTAGGAAACTGGGGTGATTCAATAAATAAAGTTGGTGGGTGTTGAGTGCTAGCCACCAAGGCAGACAAATTTCCCAAGGTGAGGTCCACAGTGTTACAGGTTGTTCTCTGTCCTAGAACGTCCCCATTTTACAGGTAAACATGTGATGCTTCTCAATAGCTTATTCACTTTAATTTGTGTTTGAGATTTTGGTTATTTTGTCTTGTGTTGCTCCCTCTGATCTGCTGTTCAAGAACAAATGCCTCCCCCTGTTAATTCCTTTCTCATTATCCTCTGAACAACAGTGATGACCCAAAGGTTCCAGCCTACCTTGATCTCAGGGCCCATTGCTGTTTTACCTAGTGTATTAATAAATGGTCCCCTGAGTGGTGTTTCTGCTTCAAGCTGTGTCTTTCCCTCGTTCTTTGCAATTTTGTTGAAGCTTTATGTTCCACTGCTAAAATCTGGAAGTTCTGTCAATGCCTCTATTGTCTGTATTGCTGATAGCAGTGTTTAGGACTTCCTGCTCTTTCAACATGGCCTTCGTTTGGCTCCATTCTCCTAAACACGAGGCCAAGCACAGGACTTGCGTGTGCTCATTCTGCAGTTGGGGCACTCCATGCTTCTTCAGCTGTGCTGTCTACGTGCTGATGTGGAGCCTTACAGCAGAAGAGCCCCGGGTGAGATTTAACTGAAGTCTTACTTATGCCTTGAAACTTAAACTCCAACCTTACCCATGGTAGAGCAGGCAGGTGGAAACAACAGCAGCAGCACTTCTGTGCTCCTCATTCATGAGTTTCTCCTTTTTCATGAGTTTTTCTGGTCAAAAAAACAGGAAAATACAAGTTGGGAGAGCGTAGAGGAAACCACTCTTGCATAGCTCAGTCACAAGCCCTTATTTAAGAGGTGTTCTGTGAGTGCAAGTGTGTCTCCTGGCCACCTTCAGTCAGCTGGGAGAAACTGGAAATCGATGCGGCTGCTTCTGAAGAGGTATCCTGGTTGCTCAGAGAAGCCAGCTGGAAGCACTCAGCACCCCCTTGAGGCGTTACATCAACTTTCAGATAGCCACTTGTAACGTCCCTAGCCTTCAGAAATGCTAGTCATTGTTGGGTTTAAAAACTTGTAGAAACGTCTGAGTTAGTTGAATAATCTTAATATACAGGCCAGCCAGTCAGAGAACAGATAACTTCTGATTCATATGGGTAATAGATACAATATTTTATTGTGTCAGGAAACTTGGAATTGTAGGCAAATTAGCAAAGGAACCAGATTTGCCATTTTGTGAGAAATAACGAGCAAGTGTCACTTCTGCAGAATGATAATAATGCAGCGGAAAATGGAGATCAAAAGTGTTTCTGTTATAGCCTTGGTGGGAGCAAATGCTCAGTGTGTTTCCTGGAGGAGACCCTGGAGAGGGGTATGTGGCTCTCCAGCAGCTCTTGCTGTGGAAAGTTCATGTTGTACTCTATTACAAAAGGAGAGAGCTTCTTAATCCTTTTATCTTGTTGTTTTGTGGTTTGGTTTTTTTTTCTTTTCTCTTTCTTGGGTAGGGAGAACCTTAAACTGGCAGCACACTTAAGAAAATCCCCCTACTTTTTTGTGCCTAAGTACTCGTCTCTGCAGACCCAGTTGCTTTGTTGGCGTGCTATCAGACAAGCTCACTTTATTCTGTTTCTCAGGGTCACTTTCCCTCCACCCCGCTGTTTTCCAAAAGTCACTTTTTCCCTATCTCACATTTTCCCCATCAGCTTTAAATTGTTGCCATGGACTTCAGGACTTAAATGCTTGACAATTAAGTTATTGTTAGCAAAGATTCCCTCCCCTAAGAAGAGTCTCTTCAGGAGTTAGTTAATGATGTTTTTATTAGCATATATTTTGGTTCATGGTGCCCTAAGTGGCTTCTAATTACAATGCTTTGTCTGAATACCTTGGGTGGCTGCCAGCTTTCCATTTTGCCAGCTGAGGAATATTGTAGCAAATAGTCGGGGAGCCCGAGGGCTATGTTTCTAGGGCAGGAAAATTTATCTCTGTCCTTTTTAAATTTACTGTGTTGAACTCTGGGATTTTTAATTTTGTTTAACAGAAGGAGCCTCAATTACTTGAGCCCAATTTAAACCTTGAAAGGAATTACCCTGATTTGCGGGGGAGTTTTTTTTGTTGTTTGGTTTTGGTTGTTTTCTGGGTTTTCTTGTTTGGTTTTGGCATTTTTTGGTGGTGTTTTTTTTTTTTTTCTTTTTCAAAAACTGCTCCATTTCCTGAAAAGGATGATTGATGAGATATCTACAGCTCTTTGTAGCCCCCTCTTTTCTGAGTGACAGTAGTTGTCCTGGTGATTCAGAGACGGGGGTGAAAATGCTCCTTGAGAAGAGGACCTGTCCTCACCGCTGTCTTGACTGGGATGTTTCCCATAACCTAGTAACTGAGCTTATGGATGCTTCCTCTGGAACCAGACTATGCTGAAAGGAGTTAACACCAACTATCAATGACTTGAATTACTTCTGCAGTTAAGATGTGTCCTGAGTTTTGCTCTACAGTTTGATGTAGGTGACTCTGGAAGGAATTTTTCACAGAGAGAGTGGTCGGGCATTGGAATAGGCTGCCCAGGGAGGTGGTTGAGTCACCATCCCTGGCTGTGTTTAAGGGACGTTTAGATGCGGTACTGAGGGATATGGTGTAGGGGAGGACTTTGTAGAGTAGGGTAGATGGTTGGACTCAATGATCCCAAGGGTCTCTTCCAACCTGACGATTCTATGATTCTCTGATGGTCGACCACAGCTCAATCAGTGTGGAGGTGGTTCTTTGTATGTGGTGTAAGGACCTCCCTGCAGCGGGCAGGTGATGTGGTAATGCGTGTCTTTGTGAGAGCACAAGTGGCATTAGAGCTAGTAAGGGAATATGTTATGTTTACTATTTTTAGAGTGAGCGTAAAGCATGGTAAATCATTTAAGAGATGCGTGTGGATGTGTATTTGTTCTTAAGCTTCAGCAAACTTGTAGCACGCGTAGCTTGAGTGTGAGCCACAGTTTAGGTGTAGTGTCTTTTGCATCCTCTTTAGTGACTGCAAACTTCAGAAGGGTTAAGCACAGATCACTTCTGTGATGTTGCAAAAGTTTGTTTTCTGCTTATTTAAAATATCTTCAAAAGATTCTATTAAAATGTTGGAATTTTTGCCTATTCACTTTAAGAATTTTTCATATTTGAGAAAAATGCTCATTCTTACATATAAATCTTCTTCAATTTGACTAGCAAAAAACACCTGTAGGTCGGAGTCAGACAGATCTTTCCTGATCTATTCAGCTTGTGAATCCTGAGAAGTGAGATCTCAGCCTTCAATCATTCAGGGAAAACTACTCAAGGTTATAAAATGGTAAATGGTATCTGATAGTGGCTTTCATGCATAACACTTTTCCATTTGCTCTTTGCCAGCTGAGAATGACAGGAATTTTGTATCCCTCCCTTTGCCGCTGCTTGTGTGAGAAGCTTATGTGTCAGGATTGTCTGTTTGATGCTTCTGGCTTTTTGCCTTTGCTTCTCTCCACACCCCAATTTTCTGTTTGTTGGCAGCCGCTGCCTCGAAGGCAACAGGAACAGGGCATATAAATGCCCACACTTGGACAAGTAGAGGCTCCCAGGCTGTAGAATAGGTACTTTCATGGTGTACCTACTTCGGTGAGCCCATGTAACACAGACACAGTGGTGGCAACCTCTGGCTCTTCCCCCGTTGGTGCTCACCCGGTCCATGGAAGCAGTTAAGGCAGCTCTCCTAAGTAGGCTGGTAGTAACGTGCTTCTGGCAGTGGTCTACCACGCTCTTCACCACAAAAACCTCAGTGGTTTGCGTTTTGGGAACGGGGGCCAAAGTGTGAGGAGGAATGTGCTTCAGGTGGGTTTGGGGACAGGACTGAAGGGGTTTGTGGAGGCGGTGTGGCAGGAAGGGCCAAGGACAGGAGAAACAGGACACTCAAAATCCCCTGCAGAGGGGCTGGGAACGGACTGTTGAGCGAGGAGGCTGAGATGTGTGAAGGTCCTAGTCTAGAAAGGTGAGTGTGTGTAATAGAGAAGGATGTGTCACTGCCCGCACATGTAAGTGGCTATCAGAGAGCCAGAAGCTGTGGCTGTCCTTACCATTAATGGCACCCAGATAAAGAAAGTGTGGGGATCTCTGACCTCTAGAGGAGCCAAGTGGTTTGGTTTTGGCCGTTTAGAGGCAACATACATAGTCAGAGCACAGCTTCTTGAAAATGAAATCTAGTCAAATGAGTACAGCTGTCTGGAAGCGCATCTTGTGCTGCTCTGCACCTGCAGGCGCTTGAAAAGGCACCATGTGGAAAAATCCATAGCTGAATTCAGCCCTTGACACGAGAAGGTGCGTAATGTTCTCTGAGCACCGGACTGACTCTGCTGGCTCTCTGCATCCTTACCCGTTCCAGCCATGCCTGTAGGCAGAGTCACAGTCCTATTGCAGCAAGAGCAGGTGATGTTCTTTAAGGTCTAGGATGGTAAAAGCAACCCAATGGAGGGGTTGTGGGGTTTTTTTGTTGTCGGTTTTGGTTTTTTTTTCCCTCTTGGCTGTGTAGTATGGAGGAGAGAGCCCTGCTGCGGCAGTAAGCCAGCACTGGGGTGTAGCGCTGCAGGACGGTGCGAAGAGCTGCAGACATGAATTAGTGTTCCCTGGTGTGCCTGGCAGATTGAGTGAATCCAGGCTGTCTTCAGCAGCATTTGTCAGCCTCCATATAATTAGGCAGGAGTGGTAGATTTTTATTTGGGCTCTGTTTTGTTTTTTTTAAACTGGCTACATAAGGCATGGTTAAGAGACTTTCACTACCACAGCTTGGGTGTGATTTACATTGTGTTCCCTTGAATTTGTTTTTCTCTTCAAAGCATTGCAATATGGCTACTCTGTGGGTTTTTCTTCTTCCCCATTCTGTATTGTTAGTACAGAGGAAATGTGAAAAGTATTACCTCCAACCAAATATACCCCTCCACAATGAGATGCGCAGGAAACAGAAAGCAAAATGTTATGAGAGCTTTCATATTGGTGGTAAACTCCTTAATGGCTGTTTGATTCCATTTTTCTGCCCTTTGCAAGGGCAAAGCTTCTGTTGACTTTGGTGAGATGGCCAGATGAGGAGTTGCAGGGTCCCAAAATACTCCTGGAATCAACAAGTGCAACTCTGGCTATGCTAAACTTGCATTTGCAATTGTATTTGTCCTCTACGCTGCCAGGCTGTCCAGCTGCACAGGTTGGGCAGCTTCTAGTTGGATCCTGAGAGAAAAAGGGGACCTGTTTTCAGAGGAAATTTCATAACGCGCATGTGGCCTCACTTCTTCCTTAGTGGCAGAGATGAGGAACCGCAAACATGAAGTGGACACGTTGGCAGAGGAGCATGAGTACGAAGGTGCTCTGAGCCCAGTTAGTGTTGCACCAGCTCCTATGGGACTTTGTAGGTAGGTATATAGCGTGTTACGTGGTGGTGCTCTGAGGAAGACAGTCTTAAAAGTCTGCATGAAGCTACACAAGTCATTGATTTTTGTTAGTTGGCATGTCTTCAGTTAAGTAAGTTTCTTATTTGTATTTTGAATGACCCTTTTTGCCTGGAAAATGTGCCCCTACAATTTAAGTATTGCATTGCATGGGTTAGTGACCTCAGCCTCACGAGCCGTTATCAACCTCAACAAAAGCAGAACAGGTTAATGAGCGGTGGATGTGGGTCAGTGTCTGCAAATAGGCAAACTTTTTGTGGATACTGAATGAGAGGCACAGGACTTTGAAATTTCCACAGCAGGTGAGCTGCTAATGATAATTCACTCATTATACAAAGATGAGAGTTATTCCCAGTGCCTAGGAGAGCATGGTGGAAAATGGTTGGGTGAAAGACAGAAACGGTGGGGATGAAAACCAGGAGTACAAGTAGCAAGTCCCTGTACCTTTTGACTGTCAGCCAAAATGTATGCTGCGAAGTTGTCTGTGATTTCTTTTGGGAACAGAGAAGCAAAGTCACTAGTGAATGTATTTACTGGATAAAGGATGATCATGTGTGTATGAGGCAGCCATGAGAAATAAGTTACACGCCAGGGGGAGTGCAGTTAAGGCTGTTTAATATCTAGAATGCTGCATATAAACCTGGTCACCAGCTGCCAGGAAAGATGAACTGAAGTGGAACCAGGTGCAGAGAAAGGTGATTAGACCCTGCTTTCTCCCCATTACCTCATCTTTGGACTGGAAGAACCTGGTTTAGCAGACTGGCAAAGTCAGGACTGCAAGACTGCTCTACATTAATATTTCAGCTAACGGCAAGCATTGATGCTGGAATTCAAGAAGTCAAGGTGCAACTAAATTACGAGTAATTTAGTAATTAGGAATTCAGACTTCATTAATCATAAAAATAATATGATCACTGTAGAGGTATCATCGGAAAAAAAATATTTTAGGCTGGACCTTGACCAGCTTTTGAAATAGCTTAAGAGTGTGGTCACTTGTGGTGGTTGGAGCTGATAGACGACTGTATCGGGTCTGTGTTTCCCTGTTCGCCCAAGGTTATGTGAGCTGCTGCTGGCTGCAGGTAAGGGTGACATCTGCCAGAGCACTGTTGTCCACTGTGGGTTACAGTGGGACAACCTTGGCGAGCTGGGGTTTTGACCTCGGTGACCGTGTGGCAGATCTGGGGGTGGCTGCCTGAGCATTTTAGGTGGCCCTTCTTGAGAAGCAGAGCTGTTCTCATGGTAGATCTCAAAGTGCTCTTCTTTCTCCTAATTTCCTTGGGAATTACTGGGTACAGAAATACTGAGCTATAAAATCAAGGTTATAGACTTTGTAATTTATAATGCGAAGGTAGTCCTGTGAGATTTAATTTTGTGAGCTGGTTTTTTGTGTGTCGTTTGTTTTGGGCGTCTGTCCCACATTTGTCCTTGGCAGGTAAAAAATGTGCACATTAGTATTTTGTAACCCTTTAATTAATTCTGTGTGACTCTCTTTTTCCAGGTAATTAGGCCAGAAAAAGGTTCAAGAGGAATTTGCTTTTGGGCGCTGATTTAAAAGGGGGAAAAAGGAAAAGGAAAAAAAAAAGCATCAAATAAACATAATTATTTGCATAATATTTTTACTAGTATGTTCATAATATTGGAAAATCCATGCTCATAAAACACACTTTCTAAGAGGCTCTTACTAGATCATAAAACTTGCTTGGAGTTAAAATTTTTCAGCCCTTCTTGGTTCAATCAGTGTTGCAAATAGTCTTTTCCTGTTTTCTGGTGGATAACAGTGATTTGTTATGACTGGGACATAGTGTATCATCATGTTTGTTTACTAGACAGTACAAAAGAATGACAGAGGGGATTTAATTTTGGTTTTATTTGATATTCTGTACTGTGATAACTGATAATAGCTGTTACTAGTGTACTCTCAGTTGTTATTAAACAATTTCAAAGTTTGGTTTTTTTTCCTCGCAGACTGTAGGAAATTGCATTAAGATGCATTGTAATCTCATCTTGGTCACTTTGTCCAATGTAAAAATACAAAATCTTGAGTGCCGGGGTTATCCAAATAAGAATATAAACTTACATGCCAGATGAAATCTTTCAGTTGATATTAAAAAACCCCAAATCCTGAAGCTACGTGCCCAAATATGGATGAAATCTTTTCTCCTTTGAAAAGGCCTGATATCTAAAATATTAATATAGAATCATGAAAGAGGAAATAACTGTTCTGTCCTGAGATGTCCTGTCAGCTAAGCAAGTAAGTAGATTTTTTCAGTGGAGTAGGGTAGGGAGATCATACTTATCTATTAACAACAACTACTGAACCTGAGTGCCTTTCAAAGGCGGTTCCCTTTCCAAACCCAGCTGGCTGTGATCTTACCCTCTCTCTTTCCGAGTTTGTGAGGAATTGGAATATTTAAGTAGATTATTTTGTCTTAAATAACAGAGGAACTGCATTCCTCCCACATGCTGCACCTCTGGTTTCTGCTTCTCATGTTTCTTGACACAAGGTGCAGGTCAAACATAGTTTGGCATTTCTGCTACTGAAATGCAACATACCATTGAAATGATTAATTAATCTCAAAAAATGTTTCCAAAGAAGTTTTATTTGTTTCTGCATATTACCTGCACTGATTTTAAATTATTATTGCTTCCATTACAGAGGAAAAAAAAAGAGTAAGACTGCCAGAGGCAGCAGGCTGTACCAGCAAAGATGTGCACAAAGTAGTCCCGCAAGCACAGAGCTATTTGAGTGTGGTCTAAACTGATAGGAATCTGGCTTCTCAAGGTCCTGTCCTTCCTTCTTTTTCTCAGCCATGCTTGCCCACCCCTTCCTTCCGGCTAAGCCTTATCTGATGCACAACAACCTGGTTTGGGAATCCAGCTGAAAATCCTACTTAAAAAATGGTAGTTTGCCTCCTGGTTCCAGTTTGAGTCTGCTTCTACTTGTCCAGGATCCAGTAAAAGAAGTCTGCTTTTCTGGTTTTGGTTGTGTGGGTTTTGTTTGGTTGCTTGGTTTTTTTGTTTGTTTGGGGGTTTTTTGTGGTGGTTTTTTTTTTTTTTTGGGGGTTTTTTGTGGTGGTTTTTTTTTTTTTTTGGGGGTTTTTTGTGGTGGTTTTTTTTTTTTTTTGGGGGTTTTTTGTGGTGGTTTTTTTTTTTTTTTGGGGGTTTTTTGTGGTGGTTTTTTTTTTTTTTTGGGGGTTTTTTGTGGTGGTTTTTTTTTTTTTAATTATTATTACTTTCTGGCCCTAATACTGACAATATTCTGCAGTGAAACAGCTACTATGTGGTCTTGTTATCTGGTCAAAATAAAAGGGAGAGAAATTCCCAAGATGTTGTGCAGGTTCTTGATGTGCTTTCTGGGCCAGTTCTGAAGGAATTTGAAGCATGTGAGTGTAACTGCACTGCTCCTGTGAAGTGTGATTACTGTTATCTGAGAGCTCTTTGTAAATTCATGAACACCATGTAATCTAGATTAAAACCAAATCAGCATGTGTGTAGGGTATGTCTGTCTTTTTTTTTTTACCCAGAAGTTTGCATACACCAGGAAAGGTCAGATCTGCCCTCTGCAATTAAGGTCCCTGATTTTCAGGCTACTTCAGGAACATTTCCAACAACTTGGAAATTCTTGGTAGTTTGTAGGAGAACTTCTTGTCACAGGTACTCGGTGATCCAACTAGGGAAGATGCCCTCTATTTGTGAATAGAGAGAGACTCATGGGGGTTGTGGTGGTAGGTGGCTGCCTTTGCCACAGGAATCATGAAGTGGTTGAGTCCAATGAGGAAAAAAAGACAGCAGAGTTGCTACCCTGAGCTTCAGGAGAGCAAACTTTAAGCTATTCAGGGAGGTATTTAGCAGAGTGCCCTGGGAATCTGCTTTTGAGGGCTTAGGAGTCCATGAGTGCTGGTCAGTCTTTAAGAACCACCTTTAAGAAGCACAGGAGCAGGCAATTCCACTTTGTCATAAGTCAAGCAGAGCAGAAGACCAGCTTGGCTGAACAGGGAATTCCTTGTGGAGCTCAAGAGGAAAAAGGAACCGTATGATCTCTGTAAGTGAGATCGGGCTTTGCGGGAAGAATACAGAGCTGTGGTTCATTTATGCAGGGAGAAGACAGGAAAGGCCAGAAAGCTCAATTAGAGTGGAAACTGGCCAGTGTTGTTTCAGATAACAAGAAGGGCTTTTTAAAATATGCTAATAGCAAGGAGAGATCTAAAGAAAACATTGGACCAATGCTTGTTGAAGATGGCAGTCTGACTAATAGGGATGAAGAAAAAGCAGAGGCATTTGATGCAGTTTTTGCCTCAGTCTTCAGTAACATCAGTAGAACTCAGGCTGCCTGGTCCCCCTGAGTTGGAGAACCGTGAATATGGGAACAGTGACATTCTGTTTGTGAATACTGGAATTGTAAGGGGCCAGCTGTATTGGCTAGATGTTTACAAGTCCATGGGTCCTGATAGGATTCATCCCAGAGTTCTAAAGGAGCTAGTGGACGTTATGGTCTATCATCTACTTTCTATCATCTACTAAAGGTCTTGGGAGTCTGGGGAGGTCTCTGCTGACTGGAAGCTAGCCAGTGTTATTCCAGCCTACAAAAAAGGGCATGAAGGAAGACGCAGGGAACTGCAGACCTGTTAGTCTAACCTCAGTTCCTGAAAAAATTATGGAGAAGATGCCTATTGAAAGGCATTTAAAGAATAATGCAATCATCAGCCACAGTCAACAAAGGTTCACAAAAGAAGAGTCTCGTTTAACTAATTTGCTATTCTTCTATGATATGGTCACCCACCCGGTGGATGAAGGGTAGGTGGTGGATGTGTTTTTTTTCTGGATTTTAGTAAGGCTTTTGATACTGTCTCTCACATCATCCTTCTGGACAAGTTGTCCAATATTGTGGGATGAGTGGATGCACAGTATGGTGGGTGAAGAAAAAGCTGAAGGGCAGAGCTCAAAGGATTGTAGTGAATGGGGCTACATCTGGATGGTGACTGGTCACCAGTGGTGTTCCTCAGGGTTGAGTTCTAGGGTCAATTCTGTTCAATACATTTGTCAAAGATCTGGATGCAGGAGTTGAATGCACTATTAGCAAGTTTGCTGATGATACCAAACTAAGAGGTGTTGTTGACCCTATTGAGGGACAGGAGGCCTTGCAGAGATATCTAGAAGTATTGGGCAATGATTTATATGATGAAATTTAGCAATACCAGATTCTGCACGTAGGATGGAGTAATGCTGGGCACAAGTATAAATGGGGATAGGAGTGGCTGGAGAGCAGCCCTGCAGAAAGGGATCTGGGGGTGCTGGTTGGCTGCAGGCTCTCTATGAGCCAGCAGTGTGCCCTGGCAGCCAGGAGGGCAAATAGCATCCTGGGGTGCATCTAACACTGCATCACCAGCCTGTCAAAAGAGGTGATTATCCTGCTGTATTCATTGTTGGTGCAGCCTCACCTTGAGTATTGTGTGCAGTTCTGGGCCCCGCAATTTAAAAAGGATGTGAAGGTCCTTGAATGTGTGCAGAAGAGGGCAACAAAGCTGGTGAAAGGGTTGGAAGGAATGTCCTATGAGGAGTGGCTAAGGACTTCAGGCTTGTCTAGTTTGAAGAAAAGGAGGCAGAGAGGTGACCATCCCCTGGGGAGGTCTCTGCTGACTGGAAGCTAGCCAGTGTTATTCCAGCCTACAAAAAAGGGCATGAAGGAAGACGCAGGGAACTGGTGCTGATCTCTTCTCCCTGGGATCCAGTGTTAGGATGCATGGGAATGGGTGTTAGTCTAACCTCAGTTCCTGAAAAAATTATGGAGAAGATGCCTATTGAAAGGCATTTAAAGAATAATGCAATCATCAGCCACAGTCAACAAAGGTTCACAAAAGAAGAGTCTCGTTTAACTAATTTGCTATTCTTCTATGATATGGTCACCCACCCGGTGGATGAAGGGTAGGTGGTGGATGTGGTTTTTTTCTGGATTTTAGTAAGGCTTTTGATACTGTCTCTCACATCATCCTTCTGGACAAGTTGTCCAATATTGTGGGATGAGTGGATGCACAGTATGGTGGGTGAAGAAAAAGCTGAAGGGCAGAGCTCAAAGGATTGTAGTGAATGGGGCTACATCTGGATGGTGACTGGTCACCAGTGGTGTTCCTCAGGGTTGAGTTCTAGGGTCAATTCTGTTCAATACATTTGTCAAAGATCTGGATGCAGGAGTTGAATGCACTATTAGCAAGGTTGCTGATGATACCAAACTAAGAGGTGTTGTTGACCCTATTGAGGGACAGGAGGCCTTGCAGAGATATCTAGAAGTATTGGGCAATGATTTATATGATGAAATTTAGCAATACCAGATTCTGCACGTAGGATGGAGTAATGCTGGGCACAAGTATAAATGGGGATAGGAGTGGCTGGAGAGCAGCCCTGCAGAAAGGGATCTGGGGGTGCTGGTTGGCTGCAGGCTCTCTATGAGCCAGCAGTGTGCCCTGGCAGCCAGGAGGGCAAATAGCATCCTGGGGTGCATCTAACACTGCATCACCAGCCTGTCAAAAGAGGTGATTATCCTGCTGTATTCATTGTTGGTGCAGCTGTGAAGTGTGATTACTGTTATCTGAGAGCTCTTTGTAAATTCATGAACACCATGTAATCTAGATTAAAACCAAATCAGCATGTGTGTAGGGTATGTCTGTCTTTTTTTTTTTACCCAGAAGTTTGCATACACCAGGAAAGGTCAGATCTGCCCTCTGCAATTAAGGTCCCTGATTTTCAGGCTACTTCAGGAACATTTCCAACAACTTGGAAATTCTTGGTAGTTTGTAGGAGAACTTCTTGTCACAGGTACTCGGTGATCCAACTAGGGAAGATGCCCTCTATTTGTGAATAGAGAGAGACTCATGGGGGTTGTGGTGGTAGGTGGCTGCCTTTGCCACAGGAATCATGAAGTGGTTGAGTCCAATGAGGAAAAAAAGACAGCAGAGTTGCTACCCTGAGCTTCAGGAGAGCAAACTTTAAGCTATTCAGGGAGGTATTTAGCAGAGTGCCCTGGGAATCTGCTTTTGAGGGCTTAGGAGTCCATGAGTGCTGGTCAGTCTTTAAGAACCACCTTTAAGAAGCACAGGAGCAGGCAATTCCACTTTGTCATAAGTCAAGCAGAGCAGAAGACCAGCTTGGCTGAACAGGGAATTCCTTGTGGAGCTCAAGAGGAAAAAGGAACCGTATGATCTCTGTAAGTGAGATCGGGCTTTGCGGGAAGAATACAGAGCTGTGGTTCATTTATGCAGGGAGAAGACAGGAAAGGCCAGAAAGCTCAATTAGAGTGGAAACTGGCCAGTGTTGTTTCAGATAACAAGAAGGGCTTTTTAAAATATGCTAATAGCAAGGAGAGATCTAAAGAAAACATTGGACCAATGCTTGTTGAAGATGGCAGTCTGACTAATAGGGATGAAGAAAAAGCAGAGGCATTTGATGCAGTTTTTGCCTCAGTCTTCAGTAACATCAGTAGAACTCAGGCTGCCTGGTCCCCCTGAGTTGGAGAACCGTGAATATGGGAACAGTGACATTCTGTTTGTGAATACTGGAATTGTAAGGGGCCAGCTGTATTGGCTAGATGTTTACAAGTCCATGGGTCCTGATAGGATTCATCCCAGAGTTCTAAAGGAGCTAGTGGACGTTATGGTCTATCATCTACTTTCTATCATCTACTAAAGGTCTTGGGAGTCTGGGGAGGTCTCTGCTGACTGGAAGCTAGCCAGTGTTATTCCAGCCTACAAAAAAGGGCATGAAGGAAGACGCAGGGAACTGCAGACCTGTTAGTCTAACCTCAGTTCCTGAAAAAATTATGGAGAAGATGCCTATTGAAAGGCATTTAAAGAATAATGCAATCATCAGCCACAGTCAACAAAGGTTCACAAAAGAAGAGTCTCGTTTAACTAATTTGCTATTCTTCTATGATATGGTCACCCACCCGGTGGATGAAGGGTAGGTGGTGGATGTGTTTTTTTTCTGGATTTTAGTAAGGCTTTTGATACTGTCTCTCACATCATCCTTCTGGACAAGTTGTCCAATATTGTGGGATGAGTGGATGCACAGTATGGTGGGTGAAGAAAAAGCTGAAGGGCAGAGCTCAAAGGATTGTAGTGAATGGGGCTACATCTGGATGGTGACTGGTCACCAGTGGTGTTCCTCAGGGTTGAGTTCTAGGGTCAATTCTGTTCAATACATTTGTCAAAGATCTGGATGCAGGAGTTGAATGCACTATTAGCAAGTTTGCTGATGATACCAAACTAAGAGGTGTTGTTGACCCTATTGAGGGACAGGAGGCCTTGCAGAGATATCTAGAAGTATTGGGCAATGATTTATATGATGAAATTTAGCAATACCAGATTCTGCACGTAGGATGGAGTAATGCTGGGCACAAGTATAAATGGGGATAGGAGTGGCTGGAGAGCAGCCCTGCAGAAAGGGATCTGGGGGTGCTGGTTGGCTGCAGGCTCTCTATGAGCCAGCAGTGTGCCCTGGCAGCCAGGAGGGCAAATAGCATCCTGGGGTGCATCTAACACTGCATCACCAGCCTGTCAAAAGAGGTGATTATCCTGCTGTATTCATTGTTGGTGCAGCCTCACCTTGAGTATTGTGTGCAGTTCTGGGCCCCGCAATTTAAAAAGGATGTGAAGGTCCTTGAATGTGTGCAGAAGAGGGCAACAAAGCTGGTGAAAGGGTTGGAAGGAATGTCCTATGAGGAGTGGCTAAGGACTTCAGGCTTGTCTAGTTTGAAGAAAAGGAGGCAGAGAGGTGACCATCCCCTTCCTGAGGAGGGGATGTTGAGAGGGAGGTGCTGATCTCTTCTCCCTGGGATCCAGTGTTAGGATGCATGGGAATGGGTCAAAGCTGCACCAGGGAGGTTTAGACTGGATATTGGGAAGCATTTCTTTATGGAGAGGGTGGTGAAACAGTAGAACAGGCTTCCTAGAGAGGGGGTTGACGCCCCAAGCCTGTCAGTGTTTAGGAGGCATTTGAACAATGCCCTTAACAACACGCTTTAACTTTTGCTCAACCCTGAATTGGTTAGGCAGTTGGACTAGATGATCACTGTAGGTCTCTTCTCACTGAAATATCCTATCGCATTACACTGGAAATTGCTGTCATGATCTGGAAGCCTAAAAATTCTGTGAAGCATTTACTGCATTAAACAGGCAAGTAATAAAGCCACACACTAAAAGCCTGGAAAGCACATGTCTACCCAACTCCCTCAGGATCTTGGCTGATGCCTTTTCTTCAGACCATGCTTCTTGACTGAATCCTCTTTCTTTCTCATCCTCCTTCCTGCTGTTTTCTCTTATTAATGAGCAATCCCACCTGCCTCGCTCCCCAAAACACTTCAGCAGTTGACCATCTGTCACTGCTGCTGTGCATCCTTACTGTTATGAGAGAAAGTATCGACCTTGAGCTGGAGCGTGTGATCTGTGATAAACAGCTTACAAACCAGCAAAGGAACCAATATTACAAATAACTCGCTTTGTACATGGCACGTGAAACAGCCAGGAATGTGGAGGCTGCTGGGTTTAAATGCTCAGTCTGTAAGTACAGTTCTGAGAAAAAGATGCGTCCAGTAAATTCGCGGAGTTTTGCAAAATAACACATGGATCCATGCACATTCACTGGGCAGTGAGATTCATACCCTGCCCTAATAATGCATTTGATTTAGGAGCTGACCTCAGTTATTAGCTGCAGCTTTATATGAAGCTTTTGCAGATCGCGTTGCAAATAAAAATTTGTAAAATGGCTGCGCAAGTACAATGAGACTAAATGTATATTCCAAGAAAGATTATTTTTGGTTTGCTTAAAAGTAAGTTTAGTTGAATCAGCAGAAAGGCTTTTTGACTTCCTTTCTTTGTGTAATTATAAGCTGAAATTCTAAATCAGCTGCTTAGTCACAGTAAGTTATGAAAATTATGCCGTTCATTGGCAAGATGTTGTTATAATAAACATATTTATTCCTTGGTTTGTTTTTCTCAAAGGATGTTTCCCTTGAAACAAAAAGCTGAAAAGAAATTAAACTGTAAGAAACAATGTTTTTCAGAATACATGTCATAGTATAGGATAAGTAAACATGACAGGTCTTCAGAGTTTTCTGACAAACTACTTTTATCCAAGTCATTTGCAATGTTTTATAAAACTCAAACCCAGACCATGAAGCAAATGTTGCAGTTTGCCAGGGGAAGGGGTCTGTACGCTGTCAGGTTAGGCCTCCAAGTGTAGGTGATCTTCATGTCAAAACTTGTCCTCAGAGTCCATGCCCTGTCATGGGAAAGATGCATTCAACCAGTAGGTGCTCACTGCGTAAATCCAGCAGGATGAAGAACATCAGGA
Organism: Calidris pugnax; assembly: GCF_001431845.1. Classification (NCBI taxonomy): domain Eukaryota; kingdom Metazoa; phylum Chordata; class Aves; order Charadriiformes; family Scolopacidae; genus Calidris; species Calidris pugnax. Next base: position 18,338,462 of record NW_015090810.1, on the reverse strand, counting down.
GAGAAGGGAACTCTGCTTCCTTGGCATTTAAGGAAAGTTAGAGATGGGCAGACAGTGAAGAGATCTGTTCTCTGTGGGATGAAAGAAAATCCTTGGTCCTGCCACAGCAAGTCGTTGTGACCTGACAAAGTGTGTGAGAATTCTGTTTTATTAATGATATTTTTTGTTGGGGTGGGGGGTTTATGTTTTAACAGTTTCATTCCTTGGCTCCAATGTACTACCGAGGTTCAGCAGCGGCCGTGATAGTTTATGATATCACCAAACAGGTAAGACCACCTGTACGTTTTTCACCTGGGTTAACTCCTCTGCTTGGGCCAGGGTTGGATTTAAACCCACAACTGCAGAAGTATTTATATGTTAATCCCTGTTAATGTCAATGGGGTTTTTATGCTTAAGTAGTTGGTGTAGAATTGGATGGGGGTGTCCAACTGCCTTAAAAAATTAGACAGAGTCCTGCTTCTGTGTTGTTTAAACTTCATCTAGACAAAAAGCTGGAGTCTGCGTTTTGTCTAAGTATCTCTGGATTTCCTCTGGCTAAGTAGATAGGATAAGATTCTACAATACCCCCTCCCACCACCACCATCTATGTTCTCTATATGGAATTGAAGTTTTACTACAAAAAGCAGCTGGCTGCTTTAACAGCTGAACGGAAATCCAGTTGTTTGCATATTTCTGATTTTAATTATTTTTAACTACACATATTATTTCGTGTTTGCATTGCAGGACTCGTGACTTAACTTTGAAACCAGTAATGAAATAATAAGTCTCTGACCTTTGCCTCAACATTATTCATTTGGAATGAAAATTGTATTTTCAGCTCCTAAGCTGCTCTTGCTCGTTTCTCAGGCGGAGGAGGTTAGGAGGCTCTAGCTGAATGCCTCTTCCACTCTGGTGGAAGAAACCCCACTGATAAAGCTGAGTTAGAGGCAGCGTTAATGGATGGATGGTCATGACTGTTCACTTGCATTTTATTCCTTCCCTGCCAATTGAATTATTTACTACTAGGCTGAGAGGGCTGGGTTGATTCTCCAGTGCATTAGTGTAATGATCTGTGGCTGATGGTGGTGGCCACAGTGGTACTTTTCTCCTTTGCTAATTTGCCAAGAGAAGATGAGGAAAAGTGAATCCTGCTGGATTGATACTTATTTTTAATTTAAATGTCTTACAGTTGATCTTCTACTGCATTATAAGAATAGAATTTTGTTTTGCTAGCCTTTTTCCAAGCTTATGTGGAACAGCTTACAGAATTAAGAGGGGAAAATAGGAGAGGAATGACACAACTCTAATGTGCATTTCTGAAGGGGAAAAATGATTTATAATGTATTTGGGAGCTCACTTGGAGTTTCAGTAATAATTTCAACCATGCATTATAATTAGATTTTAATGCTATTAGTTCATTAGTATAAAGAAATAGAAAATTTACTATGAAAGGTAGGTAGCATCAAAAAGTGTTTGAATTTTGTATTTGGAGAGAAAAAGCCAAGTGAATCGTCACCTCTATCTTTGGTTTCATAATGAGTAAATTGGGGTTTACCAGGTCACAGATTCAGAAATGTGGGGATAAGGGCTTCACTGAAACCTCTCTTGGATGTTACTGAAAATAAGACAGTGGTTGAGATAGTAATCCACCAGGCAGAAGTTGAAATTTAGACAAATGAAGCTCAGATTAAAAGTGAAGAAAACTAGCTACTAGCCAAACTTAAAAGAGCTGTGGTAGTTTCTTCATCACAAGAAAATTTAAGACAAACATTCAGTGCTGCTTTGAGGGTGGGAGGGGGCAAAGGGGGAAGTTTCCAAGTTCAAGTAAGAATTGATTTGAGGAAATCTTATGACCAAAAGTTTGAAAAGCAGATTACATGAATATAGCAATCTTCTTCTGGTCTTGTGATCTATAAAATTATTATTGTATTGATAAAGATGTGTGCCTCTAACTTCAGAAAAATAAGCAAAGGCATCAATGGGGACCAGGCTGTTAATTTATTTTTTATTTCTCTGATTTAGGATTCATTTCATACTTTGAAGAAATGGGTGAAAGAACTAAAAGAACATGGTCCTGAAAACATTGTAATGGCAATCGCTGGAAACAAATGTGATCTTTCTGATATCAGGTAATACATCCGTTTTCATTGTTGCTTTGATTGTAGTAACTGTATTGTTTCTTTCCTTCAGGTAACCAATTTGTTTTATTGTTATATCAGTATATAATTTTCATCATCTGTGTTGTCTTTCCTAACCCCAGTGGTCCTGCCAGTGTACAACCTCACCAGCAGCAGCACAGCTTGAATTATCTACTTTTTTTTTTTTTAAAACCTCTCTTTTACTGCCCTTCCTGTGCATCTGTACAGTCTACACCCTCTAGCTGCTGAATCACTGGGAATGGAAAAGTATTCTCTCTCTTTTTTTTTCTAATTCCCATTCATGTCAAAAGGTGCAGAATGCATTAAGTGATGAGCAAAACCATCAATATAAAGCTGGAAGGGTGGGCCTAAGGTAGAATAATGTTACTGACAAAACAGCTTTTGACAACTTGTGCCTTGTGCTTTACAGCAACTGTGAAACTGTCCATAATGCTGGATGTAGAAAGTGTATTTTGGTTGTGTTTTAGGAGCGTAACCTCAAGAAAAACTTGTGTCACCTGTGTGAAGCAAAGAACCTCCTGGGTAAAAGAGGCAACAGTTGAGTCTGCCCTTCTGCAGAAGAGCTGAGATGATGCTATTTGGGATGAGAGTGAAGCTAGAGTCATGCTTCTGCTTGTTAGCTCTGGTTTGGATTCACATTTACCCTTTCTGGAAGTGGAAGCACATTCTGCTGTACAGTAGTGATCCTCTGTGTCAGCCTATGACTGTTATTTCTTGCTTCAGCTATTGAGTACAGACTCGGTGGCCATATTTGATGCTTTCTTCTTAGGATCTCATAGGTTCTCATGGTTGTTCAAATATACCCCCCTGTTGGCATCTCCTACTTGATATTGTGATGTGCTTGTCAACATGGTGAAGTTTTCCAAATATATGAAGTAAAACAGAGGAAAGGACAATTATAAAAAATAACCCCCAAAACCAGTTAGCCCAAACTGGAGTTTTCAGTTGCCCTGAGAGACCCCTTGATTTAAACTTAAGTGTTCCCAGCAATACAATTGCCTGATTAAATCAAGGGTAATAAGTTTGGAGATTGTGACAAATGACACTAATAACAAATGAAGCCATAGCCAGCCCTGCTCCTGAAGTGTTGGGACAATACTGGGATTCCTCACAGAGACTGTGATCTACCCACCACATGCTTCTCAAACACTACCTGTTGTTTAGTGATTGCTGATCATCTGTTTCTTGCTCCTGTTCAGCCAGTACAGCTCTTCCATGCGCAAAATGTTCTGGCATTTGCATGGTGCACATTGTCCTCAATGGGCTATTATCCCTTTTTTTCTTCTTTCATAATTATGAACAGTTATGAGAGTTTTTTTATGCCCTTATTCTTTCTGCATCCCCCAGCCTTTCCTTTTTCTAAAGTCATCCAGTTAAAGAGATTTTGGTGGACAAATAGAGAGCAGACTGTATTGTACGTGACATGCTTTCACAGTTCTTCCAGCAATCTGATTGTTTATGCAATACATGCAGCTGAATTCTCTGGCTGCTTTCTGTATTCAGATCGACTTCAGCAAAAATGATTTTAGGTGAAATGTGCCACCAATTTATCAGATTGTTTCCAATGAATAGAAAATATATAGGCCTTTGGGCACAGAGAATTTAAAAATAAGATGATGTGAGCACACAGGAGCAATCTGCTGTTACTATGCATTTTTGGCATCTCTCTTTAGATTTGTAGAACTTCTGGCAGATGTTTTTTCTGGGTATTAGAGAGACAGCTGCTTTTAAGACCAATGTGAATAGAAGCCAAAAGGGGACAAGCTGAGCAGGTCCAAGTTGATTTCATTTTGCCATCTCTGTGACTGAAGGAGATAATGTAAGGAAGGATGAATGGAAGCAATAAGAACTAATTATTTTCCTCTGGGAAAAGACTGGCACTATTTCTTACACACATTGACCATGTTACCTTCCTCATTTAGCATCTAAAATTTTGGTTTTGAGCTGCCAAGATTGATTTGGGACACTTAGGGGTCATGCTGCTTTTCTCAGTGCTGTTAACAGGCTATCAGCAGTCTTTGGCACTTGGTTGAAGTAAATATCTTCTCCACTTTGAAGGAATTTCTACAGGTAAACAGGCAATTTTGTTTAGTATAAATCCTCATTTTTGTTATAGTACTGTCAACTCTAGTACTATTGAGTGTTTGGCCTACTTTTAAGTAATAGTAGTAGACTTTTCCGTCTGATATGTATTCTGTCCTCCTGACAGGTCACTTAAAAGTAGTTTCAAAAACAGGAGCTGAGACATCAATATTAAAATGTTGTAAGTGTCCAAAATATTTTTGGAGCATTATAGAAGTCAGTAATCATAACAGCAACTAAGAAGTGTTTACTTCCCTAATAAATGTGGTGTACCTTCTTAACAAATTGTGTTCACTGGAAATTGCCAGATCCTTGGTTAAGAGAATTCAGCAGAATTTCATGCTGAGATCTTCAGTAATTATTTAGAAAATCTCAAGGAAGACTGAATCAATAGAATGATTTGGAAAGGATAAAGTGAAACGATTGACATTTTTCAGAATAGGTATTCCTTTAACTTTCCCTGTAGTCCTGGAATAACACTTTCTCAGCAGTCCACTGATGATTCTTGCCTCCTTCCCTCTTCACCCATTTGGCATATATTCATATCTCTTGCCTTAGAGTTCAAACATTTGGTTTTTTCCTTTTTGACAAGGTAGCATCTTGGCAATGTTGACATCTGGATTATGATTACTCCGCTTGATGTATGCAGCCTTCCCAGTGTCAACAGCACTGGATAGCTTATTGCCAACGTGCTGTGGATGTTGATATGCTTTCTTTAGAAATGCCATCAGAGAAGGCTAAGAACTTTTGTGACGCTTCCTTGGACTATTGTCACTTGCTGCTGTATGACCTTTCTCTTGATTCCCGAAGTTTGCTCTCTCATCTAAATTACAGCAAATTGAAAATCTTCATTGCATAACCCTCTGCTCTCAAATTTCTTCCTTTACTGTTGTTTGAATATTATGTTACAAAGTTAAGTTCCTTTTTTTCTTATCTCCGGGGCCATCCGCAGATGGTGGTAAGTTTATAATAAAGGCCAAGGTGCCATTTCAGAAATAGTAAAGGGAACGCTGCCTTCCCCGTGTCTTCCACAATAAAAGGATGTGTAATACAAAGAAGCAAGTAATGAAAACAAGCTCTGAATCCAGATGCTGGAATTGCAGGCTAACTTTTTTTTTTAAAAACCATTTGTAATAAATCAGGCAATTATTCTACCTCTCTGCATGTTTCCCATGAGCAACAGATCTGTTTTATTCAAAATACATACCTCCATAAACTAATTGTGAAACTGCATTGCTGTGCTCCCACCTAGGTACCTTCTGTTAAAGTCCAAGGCAGTCATACTGGGAGGAGATTGTACTTGGAGCCTCTGGATTGGTACATGGGAGCTGTGGGGTGAAGGAGTTGGTGCGAATTGTGCATGTGCAACAGCCAGCGATAAAGCCACACACTAACACATCAGTTAATGCATTGAACAGCCGGAAGAAAAATGGTGCTGGCAGCCTGGTGTTTCAACCTGTGCTCCCCTTATCTGGTGTACCTTGGGGTCCCGTTAGCCTGTTCAGTCTCTGACTCTGAGCTGTTGCTCAAAAATGAGGAATGGTGGTGGTTACAGACAGCAGCGAACACAGGCAGATTCAGCTTTGCCACATGGGTCAGGCAGACAGAAGGTCAGCGTGAGGTTTGCTTTGTGTCTGCAGCAGAGGTCTTTTGCATGTTGTAAACTGCATTTGCCATCTTTTGGCATGTGAAGTATTGGCTACAAAACGAGGATGTTCTACCAGTGATTTTAAGATGGTGTCCCTTTGGTGACGTGGCACAGAATGGTGGGCTTCCCCCAGTGAATCTGGCACTCCCAGATTGCTCTTGCCAATGTGCCCGGAGTCAGTGGCTTTCATATTTCTGTCAGAATCTCCCTTGTTTTCATGCTGCTTGCAAACACTTAGGCATACAATGCTCTTATCGTTTTCTTCCACAACAGCCGTACCCTATCTTGGTTGAACACTTGGTGTGGACAGTGCTGGTTGCTGCCTGGATCAGCACAGTTGTATGTCTTTTCTCTGGTGTTTTAATGCTTTTCTTATGGGGATCAAGTTTGAAAACCAAACAAATGGGGCTCTCATTTAAATTATCTTCCTTTTTTCAAGGCACAGATTCAGCAGGAAGTCCAAGCTGCAGATTGATCATTGGTGAAATTTGCTATTTTTAATACGATGATCTAAATGCCATAAGAAGAAGAAAGATACTACTGCTTTTGCAAGGAGGAAGAGCTTATTAATGCTTTTCTGATTAGGCTGTGTTTGAGGTATTTTTTTTATTCTATTTTCTTTTATTTGTAATTAATTATTTTTAACTTTTTTTTTTGTTAGGGAGGTTCCTATGAAGGATGCCAAAGAATATGCAGAATCTATAGGTGCAATTGTTGTTGAAACCAGTGCAAAGAATGCTGTTAACATTGAAGAACTTTTTCAAGGAATAAGTAAGTAAATTCTCATATTTATTTACTCAATTATGATTGTTTGGAGGTCTTCTGAAAACAGCTGTCTGTTGCGAGTCTAAAAACTTCTTTCCCAAGGACATCAGGAAATCTGTTGGGCCAGTAGTATGACTGCTGTTTATGCAGATGTAAACTAAGAATGACTTCAAATACACCAGAGCAAAACACAGTAGATAGCAGATACAGGGTAAGCCTATTCCTAAATCTGTATTGAAATCCTGACCTGGTTCACATCTTCTGTTTCAGACCAAGGCTGCTGTAGAGGCGATACTGTTGATCTTATCATGTTGATAAAAACTTAAATGTTGAGAAATGCGCCTGGAGGGCTATGATAAGTAGAAAATAGTCATTGCAGTGGAATCCGTTTAAAAATAATAATAGAAAAAATTATCTCCAGGTCTTTTAAACAGGATGAGACTGGCATTCCTCATGAGGACAAGAGAAAAAGAGTCTTGTTTAGTTTGCCTTCTAGGGGTTTCAGTTTTGATTTCTTGCTGGAAGTGGGAAGGACCCTGTAGGCTGGAAGGGACCTCAGGAGACCTTCAGCACAAACCCACTCAAAGCAGAATTGCTAGCAAATTCAGCCAGGTTGCTGAGGCCGTTGTCTGGCTGGGCCTGAGGGCAGACACTTCACAGCCTCTCCAGGAAGACAAGTCCAGTGTTTATATAGTCCTCATAGTGGTATCCCCCCTGAGTGTATCAAGTCAGAACCTCTCCTGATTCAATTAACAGCCACCATAACTCATTTTCCTGGGTGCACCTCAGTAAAGAATCATAGAATGGTTCGGGTTGGAAGGGACCTTAAAGATCATCAAGTTCCAACCCCCCACCTTCCACTACACCAGGTTGCTCACAAGGCCCATCCAGCTTGGCCTTGAACATCTCCAGGGAAGGGGCATTTGCAGAACCTGGCTGTTGTCTTAACAGCCCTCCCCATAAGTACTGACAGGTGGCTTTGTGGTCCCCAAGAGCCATCTCATCTCCAGCCTGAACAGGCCCCGTTTCCTCAGCCTCCCCTCACTGGGCAAGTGCTCCAGCCCCTCTGACTGTCTTGGTGGCCCTCTCAACTTGCACCATTTTGTCAACATTTTTCTTACATCGTGGGGCCCAAAACTGGATGTGTGATAGCTACCCAGCTTGTGTTAGACTGTATCTAGAAGGGGATAACCACTTCACCTGATCTACTGGCTTGGCTCTTGTTGGCATGATTCAGGCCCTCTGAACAGCAGCCCTGCCCTCAGGGGTGTTGAGTGCATCTCTGAGTTGGGCATCATCTGAGACTTGAAGTAGATTCATATTTTTTCCTCCTTCAGGCCACTGATACAGGGTAATAAGCAAGGTCCTCCACTTGTAACTGGCACTTGTAACAGGTAGATACATACTGTTAACCACTGGCCTTTAATTCTCATCCAGCCAATTTTTCACACAGCTAACAGTCTGCCTATCTGGGTGATGACATCCCAACCTGGATATACCAGGATGCTGTAGGAGAAAGTATTGAAAGCTAAAGTCAAGGTAGACAACATCCAGTGTTCTCCCTCAATCTCAGATCCAGTCATACTATCATTTAGGGCAGCCAGGTTGGTTGGACATGGTTTACCCTTGACTAAGTCCATGCTGACTGGTCCCGGTCACCAGCTTCACCTTCACGTCATCAGAAGCAGCTTCTGAAAGGATCTGCTCTGTGGTTTTCCCAGGAAGCAGAGCAAGGCTAACCAGCCTTGTTATTGTCATTTTTGAAGGGAGATACAATATTCACCTTTCTTCAGTCATAGGGGACCTCCCTCATTCTCCACAACCTTTCAAAAACGAATGGCCTTGCAGTATCATTGGCTTGCTTCCTCTGCATCCTCAGGCTTGTGTGCGTTGAGATTTCTTAAGAGCTCCATGACTTGATTCTCTTCCGCTACTGGTGGTACCTCCTCTCCCTGAATCCTGTTTTGGGATGCAGAGGCCTAGGAGATAGCATATCCAGAAACTCAACTTTGTTCCCTAAAGTCTTTATTTTATTTTATTGCAGATATTCATAACCATTATTGCAGATATTCATAACCATTATTGCAGATATTCATAACCATTATTATCTACCACACTTTGCGTGAGACAGGGCGTGGTCAAGTGTTTTCTTTGCTTGCATGGGGTGTATTTGAAAAGCTTCATGAGAACCGATATTCCTAGAATACGCTACCTTTCTTTTACCTTCTTTAAAAAAGGAGGAGTGTGTGACATGGCTATCTGGAGGAACCAGTTCTTCCTTGTGATAGTTTACTTGATTGTCTGCATCTGATGGTTATGAATGTTCTCGCAGAGGAACTCATCCTTGCCACGTAATTAGATAATTAGTTTCCATCTTTGATAGGCAATGCTGCAGCTGGCAGCATACGCTGTCCCTAATAATGGATATAATAGACGAGGAAAATCAGCTAAATTAAGTTTAGTATGAACTAGATACCCAGGCAAGTGCACTTAATTCCACAGGCAATTATTTCTATATATAGAAATATTTGGTCTCAGTGGATGTACTCATGACCTTATCAAGTACTCAGCAGAGAGAAAGGAGAGAGTTGGTAGTATCTGTTTATAGAAATATAGTGGAAAGCAAGTGAAAAATGCTTAAGTTGCAGGAGAATGAATGATTATGATTGGGACTGGGCAGAGGGTATGGATAACTCTGATGATTTACACCAGTCTTTGTGCAATTTCCCAAAAAAGTCTTGTCTGTGCACCAGTTGCATGGCAACATTTCTGTCTTTTCAGTGTATGAAGTCCTCCTGTGGCCATGTCTCCTACTCTTCTGACTAATTTATTTCTGTGGTGCCCTAGAAGTAATGCTGCAGCTTTAGTTTTGCTTTCACGCTGCCCGAGAGTTCGTGCCCTTCTCTTTGTGATGCTGGAGAAGGGCAGGGTGCAGGTCCCCAGCCTCTGAACTGGGAGACAGCAACTTCTGTTTACCTTAAATCTTGAAGGTAGACTGCAATACTGCCTGCTCTACAACCTGGATTTGGAAGGATATGCCAACGTGTGTGGAGAATTTCTCCATTAAAAATCTTCTTGAAATCAATACCCCAAACAGAAGGAGTAGACTACATTTTAATTTAGCTAAAAAATTTACCTCCTGCTTGCTTATGCTTTTTCATTTCCCTGGGGTATTTTAACATAATCATTTTTCCTTCCTAAGGTGTCTTACAACTGTCTCTTTTCCAGGGAAAATGTTGTGAACAGAGTGAAATAGTATAATGGGAAAAAATTACTCAACATAATGATATAAGGAAGGCGGAAGATAAAAGGGGAACTAGGATATTTTGCTGACAACCAGATAAATCTTGGAAACATTAGAGAGATTATAGACAGATCACTTCATTTCATGTTATAATATTACACAATTTTACAAAGGCTTTTTTTAATGTTTCTCTCAAGATTTGAGGATTTCACTGCTTTGAGAGGGATGTCTTGATAACACAGTCTCAACACAAATCCATTGTCCTTAATTCTTCTCAGGAAAGTGCAAGATGTGAAAGACTGGAATCAGTAAAGGTTTCTGATGTTTTTTTTTTGAAGGTGGGGCAAATCTGGCAGGAGAGGGGCTCTGCAGTCAGTGTACTCAGGGGAATTAGGCTGAGGAGGCAGAGTGAGCACAAGAGTCAGCAAAGCTGGTGTTCTCCACCCTGGAGAGCCTTCACTGAGCTGCCTGATGGGATGCAGCTCCTGGCTGGCTGTTGTACCACTGTGATTTCAGATGGCAACCCACTACACTTACCCCGGTTACATTTAGCAGCGCCTGACTGAAGGCTGGCTGTGATTGTAAAACATCAAGTGGCTGGTTTGTTTCTCTGTAAACAAGAAAAGAATATTTTTAGTACAATCGCATATTCCCCACTTGTGCTAAATTTTTCCCAGTGTCTGTCTTGAAAGGTTTTTGACATAAAAAGAGCTAAAGATTATAGTGAGGTTTTTTTTCATGTGTTTCCAGTAGTTCTTTTTTAATAGACGAGTGTCTATAGGATCAAATGTTATTAATTTTTTATTCCCAGCCACAGAAGAATCATAGTCAACGGCGGCTCCTCGTCGATGCTTTATACTTCAGCAGCAGCAAAAATGCCAGGAATATATTATATGATAGCAGTATAATACAGGATAAAGTTGTGCCTGTGCAGGGGGTCATTCTGTATTGCCCCTCCTTGGTTGTGGGGGCTTCAGTCCACTGACCAGTGCTTGTGCCTGGGAAGGCAGCGTGCCCATTAAAACTGATTGGTTTTCAATAACGAAACAAGCTGCCCCAAGTGTGCTGTCATTTAGTGGCAATCACACCCTTGCAATTTTCAGACACCTGTTCATTTAACAACTCAAATAAGCTTTAGTTACCTTACTCAAACCTCGTGCACGCCCAGCTGTTTCTCTTTGGCGTGTGTGCTGCCTGTTCCCTCAGCGTGAAGGTGCCCCAGATACCAAAGAGGAGATTACATAAAAAGCCATCCTCCGCAGATGATAGAGCCGAGACTGTTCCTCCCAGGTTAATACCAGTCTGCAGCAGAAGGTCCAAAGGTAAACAGGTGGTGGGATGAGTAAGCTGCTGAAGAATACCTAGCCAAGTGAAATATGAAAGAAACTTGTGCTTAAACAAAAAAATAAATGGTGGGCATGCATTGGTTTTGGTTTGTTTTTTGTTTTTTTAACGGCAAATAATTGGAGACTTGTGTGCTATCAAAGGGGACAAGATTGAAGCATTTTGGCATTTTCTGTCAAGGGTGAGAGGGAAGTGAGGAGAATCACTCTACGGAAGGTGTGTAAAGAATTGTTAGCACACTCGGTCTTACTGATGCTAGGACTACGAGAAGGAGAGACAGGCTGATGTTTAAAAATCCAGATAAGGATGTTCTTCCTAGACAAGGCTTCCTAATTAGAGCAGAGAGTTTCTATCTCAGTATACAACCTTTCATGTGGTAAATACTCAGTTATAAATGTATGAAGCTATTGATTTTCTGATGCCTTGCCAGCAGCTCATATATTGAATATTTAATGTAACCCAAATACTTGTTTCCTAGAAATACTGGGAGATATAAAAAAAAAAAAACCACAAACCCAGCCTCTAGAGTTTACAGTTTAACCAGTTGTATACTGGACAGACTAGAGAGGAATGTGTGAAATGTCTGTGTCTGAAAGGGGGGGAAATCCTTTCCAGCAGACGTTCGATGTTTGCACTGGCTCAAATGGACTTGGGTGGGTGGAATTGCAGATGGACTATAATTGAGCTTCATGCAAGACATTTTTGGTGTTTTTCATCCTGTTATCTGCTGATATGTGGATATCTGTGAACTACTGTGAAGAGGTCTATGAAAAAACACTTTAAGAAAAGCAAGTACTTTTATGTTGCGAAGCAATTCACACATGCTATTTTTAAGGCAGCCCAAGCTCGTAACTGAATTTTTGTAGGGGGTGTTCACCTACTGTGAAAGGATGGAAAAACATTGCCCTAACTTATAAGTATTTGAGATTATATTCTTTACAGTTTACGCTCCCTCTGTTTCTAAGATTAATGGCCTTTGCACTATTGAAACTATTAAACTTGCGAGGTCCTCGATTTCTTTCCAACCATAGCAGAGCTCTTCAACAAAAACCAGTAAATAAACCAAAACAGCCCGAAGTTGATTACAGCAGGACCTCAAATCAGAGTTGGATCTCTTAATAATTAAAGTCATTAGGAATTCTGTTGTTTACTTTGCACGTAAGATTTAAGTCTTGGGGGCAGGGGAGGACCCTGTAGATTTTAATTAAATGGGCAAAATTTGTATTGCTGCTTCCCTTAGCATGAACTTCGGTGTCAGCATCCTACCAATTTGCTTAAAAAAAAAAAAAAAGCTTTATTTTGTTGCATGGAGATGCTGCTAGATAGGCTATTAGGAGTATTAAAGTAATTGCAACTTAACTATGTTTAGTTATGCAATATCCTTTGTTGTAAATATGTGTTACCTTGCCTGATAACTCACAACATGAAGTAAACAGCAGTCATCTCTGTCAGTTGAGGAAGTTCTGCTTCACTGCAAGTATGGGGGAGTAAAATAAACTAGAGACTTAACTGGTGGGCCAAGCTTTATAACCTGTGTGAGGAGACATGGGGAGCTTCTAAAATACCAGTGAAACTGTTTTCAAAGGATGAAAAGATTTGGGGAGATAAGAAATGTGGCTGTTGTAAGTCCTACACGTACAGAAAGAGTCTTATATGTAAATGCTAAAACTGTTGGTTAAGATGTGCCTGCTTCTTTCTGCCATGCCTTCACAGATGGCTGTGCTTTATTAATGAGGTTTATAGAGAGCAATGCTTTGCAGGGGCTCACCTTGCTGTGATGCAATTAGCAATTTTAGGAGGCGGTTCTGGCCCTTGTGTAGTTGTTGTACCACTACTTGAGTAAGTCTGCCTTTTCTTAGGTGAGCCATGGATTTCACATCCTACACTAATGAAAATCTCCCCTTCCTCCAGCCTCCTAAAAAAAAAAAAAATAATAATCAAGTTGCACATGATTTTCAGGAAGAGAACAGATGGGAGAAATGTGCAGAAAGCCACTGTGCAGCACTGTGGTATCTTGCCTCTTACCCGTAGCAGAATTGTTGTGGTTGTGTTAGACAGTAGCAGGACTGGGCTGCTTTCTGGATGTGCCGGCTCAGGCTGATCACATCACATCTGTTTCCACACTAAATAAGTATCTGTTCAGTGCACTGTTGTGTTTGTCCCTGTGTCAGCATGGTAACCAGCTGTGGGGTATTTTTCCTCATGCTCAGCTTTAAGGCTGTTCCTAGCCTTTCAGGCAGTCTTATACAGGTCAGTGATGAAACTAGTTTCATGCTTAAAAAAAACCCAAAAAACAAAGAAAACCAAAAAGCCCAACTCTAAGCCTGATTTTTTTTTTTTTTTTCTGAGTTAATGGATGCCACAGCTTATAACTGGAGCATTGCCTTCTAAAAGGAACAAAGAGAGCAGATTTTATTACTGTGATGATGCATCCTGCTTCCAGCTGCAGCAGAGCAATCCCTATCTGCCTGCCTTCAAGTTCTGCTTGCAGGGCTGTCGCCCAGTCCCTGTTGTCTCTCTTTGCTTCCCTGCTCCAGTTTTCACTATTCTCCCTTCCCATATTGTTTACCTCTTGTCTCACCCTCCCATTTCCCAATCTCTTTGCCTCTGGCACTCTCAGAACTGCAACTCCCAGAGCGCTGATTAATCTCTTCACATTAACAAATCTCAGATTCAATAGCAGGAGCTGGAAATTTACCAGGCATCTGGGAAGACTCTGACCTTCATCCTGGACTGCCTCAGTCCAACTCAAATATGCCAGGAAGGAGGAGATGCAATTGATTTAGTGCTTCCCACCTGTTAACCTGGATGGTTCACTTCAGAACCATGACAATTTCAGTGACTCTACATTTGAGCAGCCTCTTGCGACAGGTCTTATTTTAGACACCATGGTGTGTTCACTAGAATGAGATCACGGAAGACATCAAGATGTCTGCATGAATGTATAGAGGTGCATGTGCTTTTTTGCACAAAATCTGTGAAACACAGTCTAAACATTAGTGAAGTGAAGCCAAAATATAGAATTAGATATTTAATTACTACAAGCGCAAAATCTAATTTTTAAGTTGCAGTCAATGGACCTCACTCCTTAGAAATCTCACCAATGGAAACCATACAAACCATACTGTCTCAGTAATAGTATATCCCTAAGTTCCTTCATCAGTCCAGCTGCAGAGTTCTTAGATAAATGTACCTGCAGCTGTTTTTCTCTGTGCAATTGACCTTTTAATCTGGAATCCTAAAATGTGCTGTTGGTGGTCTTTGGCAAGCTAGATAGTTGTTGTCCTGCTCTGTAAAACGGAGAAGAGACTCTTATTTCTGGTCGAGTTTGTCATCTTTAAGTTAACCACAGAAGATTTCAATCTCTCCTGGACCTTTTGAGCTGATTTTGTCTTAACAGAGCAGTCATTGGTTTGAGGAGGAATTGTCTTAATCTGTTTATCTCTTCAGCAGGAGAATTGCTGGGCTGGGTGTCAGGGCACCGCTGCTCCTTTCTGACATCAACTTCATGAAAGAAATAGCATAAAGTAACAGTGCTGTATGTTATCTAATAGAGGGGTATTTTTTATTGCTCTGGAATAGAGACTATATATCCCAGTGAGATATACTATTAAAATTATTATGTATTTTCTAAAATTAATTCAGTTTGTGACCTCTGTTGATCCTGACTGGGTGCCAGCTAGATTGAGTTGGTGTCAGCAATATTGATGCCATATTTATCAAGAGATGAATAACGAGATGAGATGGTCGCAGTACTTATAGGCAGCAATGGTGATTGAGCTGGTTTAGAAGCAGGAAGTGTAGATGCAGGCTCAGCATTTCCCTGCTCATCCTTAGTGTTTCTGCTGCTGTTTAAACCTTTCTCTGTCACAGTGTCTGCTGTGAGACTAGCTGTCAAGGAGGCCCGGGGAAAGGCGGTCAGATTGCTGACTGATTATTTTTATCCGCTTCCCCCGACCTTTGGTGAAAAATCACCACATCGTTCGCTGTGGAGCTGGTTCTCAGGTGTTAGACTGAGTTTTATGCTCCAAGAAAGTTTACTCCTGTCGGCTGCACATGGGATGGTAAAAGCTGCTTGGGCAGGGATAAGTCTTGTTACTAAAACTGAAATGATTTCACTTGGTGGCTTAATAAATCTGGTAATAAGAGAAATAATAATGGAGAGAAAACTCATCTACTGATAAAAATAATCTCAAACTTGAAGAACTTTTAGACTGTTCAAAGCTTAATTGCCTTGTACTGAATTCAACGGGGGGTGTATCCAAACAGCAGAAAACTCGGCTGGTTAATGACAAACAGTACTGAAGTTCAAAGGCCAGGATAACTAACTAGCAAATATTATGTCTAGAGATTTTTTTTTTCCTCTTTATTATTTGTAAGTGATGTTTGTGTGGTTTTTACTGTTTTGAGAAATGAAATAAATCAAGGTGAGTCTTAATGAGATATATTGTGTCCTAGTCTGAATGGAACAAAATGCTCGCTGACCTTGAAGCCTGCAGTGGTTTTGCTCCAAAGATAAGCTTGCCTGCTCCTTTGCATATGCATCGAGAGTACTGTAGAAGAGACTTGGAACTTGTAAGAACTATGAAATGCTGAATGAAAAAACAAATAGAGATAACACAGTTGTTTAATGCAGACTTCTAAAATGAAGGTTAAGCTAGTTTGTATATTAAAGCTCTCCTCTTCCAAACCTGCTTGTTAGAAGAACTGAATGTTTACAGAGTATTTGCTTATGTATGTTATGGAAACTGTGTCTTGTAGATTCCAACTTTTTTAGCTACATTGTGCTCTGAGTTGGATTGACAGAGTTTTATTTTAGCTGGGACTGGGTTGAAAACACTTTGGAAATAGTAGGTACCTAATGCAGAAGTTCTCTCCAGGTCTCTACAAGGACAGCGTTACCCACTTGGAAAGCCTCTCACGGATAGTATGTTCTTCATATTCCCTAGAGTTTTAAAAAATAGTGCATTGTCTTTATCTCCAAACAGAGCCAACAGAACTAATGCATGTAACAACTGTGTCTACGACCACCCGTTATTTTATTTTAGAAGGGCACTAAAAAACATAAAGTCCAAACTTTATGTAAGCAGGGTGTGAAGTTGATATTTTAGTGACCTAAATCAAGTGTAGCATTGTAATGTCAGTGCTTATACATGCTTCAGTCCTCAAGGTACTCTTTTCTTACTCAGTTGGACCAAATACAGTGTCTTTAGCTTAGTAATGTGCAGAGTTTTCCCCCTCTCAATCAGTTGTGCAAACACCCAAGATTATCTGCTTCAAAAGTCACACTTTTAACATACCTGTTCAGAATTGACTGAAGAGCAGAGGTAAAATTTTGATGGGCTTGACCAAAGGTAATTTAGGGACAAGTTTTTGCTGTTTGATTTCATTAGGATTAGATTTTACCTGAAAGCTTTTAGCTGCTTGCCCTGCCACAAGTACTCCTCCAAGTAATTTGTAGGACTCAGGCTTCAACATAGGTACATAACTTACAAAATGTTTGGCAAGAGAGAGCTGTGAATAAATGCATCAGAGGATGGGAAAACCTAAACTGTAAAATCCACCTGGATTAAAAATCCACAGATCCAAAAATCCACAATGTAATGCGCAAGTATGTTACCATGACTGCAAGACACTGATGGAGAGATCACTCAATGGGTTTAATGGAAAAACCAGGCCCACGCCAGAGACAGAGGATAGATTGGACCTGGGAGGATCTTGGTTTTTCCATTTATAATTCTAATTATTAAGCACATTGTGTGTTGTCCATGAGTAGGAAGCCAGTTAGACAAAAGATGCAGCAGTACTAAAAGGGCAGACGGGGGAGGGAGTTGGAGCAGTGCCTTCTGCCCCTGGGAGAGATCCCTAGCTCTCCTGTGATGGCTGTAATTCTTTCAAACACTTAAATTAATCACCCCATAAGATGATTAAAAAGTCAGGAGCGTTGGGGGGGGTGGTGGGGGTGGTGTGTTAAGTAATCAAAGCTGTCAACTAGAAAGACATGGGTAGCCCTCAAAGGAGGGAGGGATTCAATGAAAAGAACAGATTTTTGTTTACTCACAGTGCTTTGTAAAACTCTAGTGTATAAGGACTAAATGTCATGCACATTTAGGACAGGCAAGGTCTTGTTAGACTAGCACTACTCGCATTTAAGTGGAATTCAGAGAAAGCTGAGAATTTTCTTTTTCTTAGTTATAAGTTGCTCAGTGAGAGAACTTTTTTTAAATGCATGGATAACATAATTTCAGTGTCCTTCATGCATTCTTAATAGCCATATTTCATATACTTTTTGAAAATGTTAAAATCTTCTATAAGCAGGATGCAAGAATCAAGGTACGCAGGAGATGGTTGCTTTCTGGTGAAGTTTCACAGCTATAATTCTTATGCAAGCTAAATTATCCTGTTATCTGCATGTGTTGTTGCTACCTCAGGAAAATTGAATTCACTGTCTCCTTGTGTGTTTCAGGTCAGCAAATTCCACCCTTAGATCCTCATGAAAACGGTAACAATGGAGCAATCAAACTTGGAAAGCAGACTTCACAGACGGGTAGGCGGTGCTGCTGACCCAACTTGATCTTTTTAGAGTTACTTGAAAAACAGCACCATTTGGTTTTTTTGTTGTTTTTTTTTTTACTGAGAAAAGGACTTTATGATCTCAGTGACGCGGCTCCTTATCTTGAAAGCAGTAATTTCAATACTTCCCATGAGCAATAATGCAAGGACCAGAAGCAGAAAGCTTTACTTCAAAGGGATTTTGCAAAACCTAGTTGGAAAATCCTCTATAATATCCTGTCAAAATTGCAATGTCAAAGTACTCCAATTCTCTGTTTAAGCCAATGACTGGTTTTGATTTTTTGGTTTTTTTTGTAATAAAAAGATCCTTTTGTATATAAATTTTAGATCTGCTGCAAAAACTCCTCTTCTTACATTGCAAAGTGGACTTGGCATGTTTTTAGAGTTTTCTCTGTAATAATAGGGTGAAAAAACCCCATAAAGCCTGAATTTTGGCTTACAGTTTCTCTGCCATCTTTCTAACTGGACTTTGCTTCAGTATTTTTCTATATCTGTGGCTTCATCTCATACTTCCAGTAAACATCAGCAAGAAATGGACTGAATTTGCTAACTAGAAGAAAAAAACCAATGGATCCAAAGGATGAATGAGTGCAATTTTTACAGGCTAGAAGTCAAAATCTGTGCCAGGAGGTGCTGCGTATGTGAAAGAAGGAGTTGTCATGAAGTAGACTGCTGGACCCAATGCAGTTGCACTCTGCTCTGGAAAAAAGTGAAGATGGAGCCATTCTGCTGGGCCTGAATTGATTCCCTTTCTAGGGCATAGGCTTCGTTAATTACTGGCATTGTAAAAAGAACACAAACGCCAGCTTAGTATCCACTACTTACCGGCTTTCCTCCAAATCTGTGTCCTGGACCAAAGTTGTCTCTGCTCAAAGATACCAATTCCTTTGTTCCTAAAAGAGAGTGCCACACTGTCCCACTCCTTCATGGTCTCACTGCAGCACTCCAAGAAGTCTTCAAGTTGGAAGAATGATACTTCTCTGCAGAAGCAGCTTAAGAGAGTGCAATATAATTTGGGGTTAAAGGCTGGAATTGAATAAAGCAAACCAGAGTATTTCTTTCCAAATGCAGTCTGTGAATTTGTGGAATAGTCCCCTCGCCCACATCAGGATGTGGTATGGAAGACCCACTGGGGGATACCTTTGAAGCTTGATGCACTTGCAAATACAGTGTAGAAAAAAAAGTACCCAACAGGTACTTATGACCTAGAAATAATGTAAAACTCTTATATATTCTCCACTTCCATCTTTCATGAGTGTGTGTGACTGAGATGATAAAATAAGAGTTTATCTTCTTCATCAATTTAATTGGCAATCAAAACTAGGGTAAGAATGTAGGCTTCAAAACCAAAGCCCAGCCTGCATTCCACAACGTTAATTTGTTCTCTTATGAGGAAAGTTAACCTCGCTGCACAGTTGTTAAGGGACTCTGAAAAGCAAACAAAAAGGAAAAACAACTTTCCACAATAAATCATGAACAGGCAGGCTAGAGCTGGGTTTCCGTGTTTATACATAAAAAACAGACCTTATTGCTTGGTTGTGAGATTGCTTTGATAAAGTGGCACTAATTATTAGGGCTTGAAACAGAGCCAGATGAAATCAAGGGGAAAGTTTCTTTGTCTTCAGAGGGCTAAGTAGTTAAAGGTGGGAAATGTCCTACTGGATTTTATCTAAGAATCTAATCTGCATTGCTTTTTAACATATAATCAATTTCTCAGATATTTTGGACTCCTTTGGAAGCACTCATATTTGAAAATATGCCCTTGGATAATGCACAGACTTAGCTAGCATGAAAGAGGCTATTTCGGATAAACTTTTGGTTGTCATCTGTAGAGATATATGATCCATCTTGCTGCTTCATTGCAGCAGTTATTTTACAGATAATCTGGGGTTATTTAAGTAAAAATTCAGCAATCATCATTGTTGCTAGCTGAGGATGGAGACACGGGCTCCTTTAGGGAGTATTTCATCCCATCCTAGTACAAGGAAATG
Source organism: Calidris pugnax (assembly GCF_001431845.1). Taxonomy (NCBI): domain Eukaryota; kingdom Metazoa; phylum Chordata; class Aves; order Charadriiformes; family Scolopacidae; genus Calidris; species Calidris pugnax. The sequence continues at coordinate 18,318,677 of NW_015090810.1, read as the reverse complement.
TGCCATGGCTGCCCAGATCTTTCAGCTGGCTGGGGAGAGGGAAGTTAACCTGGCCTTCAGCATGAAAGAAATACCAAACTTATCAACATCACAGATTCATTAATTGATGGGGTCTATGACCCAATGCTGCAAGAGATCTGGTTCTTTTTAAATAAAGCCCAGTAAAAGGCTAGACCTGTTACCAAGAAAACAAGGTGAGGTTGAACCCATGTTTTTAAAGGTGTCATAAATTTTAGTTCAACCCACAGTAGTAATGCATTACTGATTTTTAAGCTTTCATAAATATTTGTGGCATATTTCTTCTTTTTCTAATGTGACATCTGAAAACTCCTCCAACCCTACTTCAGGAACAGAGATGTCTGAAAGTTTTGTAAGACAATTTTGCAGGTACCTTGTATTCTTTAGTTTATGCTAGAACTGGCAATTGATCATTATCTGTATCGAATAGTTGTTGTCTTGAACAGCCAGCTGTCACAGCTGCCATTGAGCTGCATGTGAACCAGAACAGGTTTATGAGTTATATGTTGAAGTAGTTTAAAATTTGAAGTTATTACAATGGGTCTCTGGCAGATTTTAAAATTCAAATGCTGGCTAAGTAGGCTTAAAGGTATTTTTGCATTTGCTGGGTCAAATCTAAATCACCTTGTTTTGCTTTTAGTCAAGAAAAAAGATTTAAATTAATAGGGATTCTGTTTGTCTAAGTTCTTGAGATTTGGGTTACAGTGAGCTTCAGTGGGGAACTCTGAAGTCACAGGTGAAAAAATAACAGGCCACTGTGCTGTGCAGAGCAGCTCCCTTTTGGTTTTTTTTGAAGACAGGACTTGCCTTTGACGATGATGTTGCCGCTCTGCTGTTCATCAAAGCTCAAATGCAGCTTTAACCTGCCTCTTCAAATGGGGAAACAGTTTGTTTTAAAAATTGTGATTTTTTCAGCTGCAAAATTCATTATTTCTGCTTCCTTTTGTTGCCTGTGTTACTTGGAAGGTACCACCACCCTAAATAAACAGCCAGAAAAATGACGTACAAAAAAAAATCCCCAAACTCGGAGTCGAAAGTTTCAGCAGCAACCGGAATTCCTCTTAGTAGTTAATGGCTGGTGAAAAGCTGAATTGCTGTAGAGGAGCACCTGGCTCTGTAGCTGATCTGCTCTAATAATAATAAGAAGAAGGCTGTGGTTGTAGGTTGGCCAGCTGGTGCTGGATTTGTTCAAGACTGGTTTTCTCAAGAGAGCTGGCAGCAGGACTGGAGCCTGGGCTGCAGTGCCAAGGACCTTTGGTGGAGCTTGTTTGCACCGTGACTCAAGACTCTGACTGCCCAGTTGTGGGTGACTTGCTTTTCTGGCTTGTCGTGAACTAGTTTAAAAATGAGATTATGAAGGAACTAGTTTTCATATATGCTCTGCATATGTGTGTGTATATAAGTACAGTTTCATATTGTTTTGCTGACGCGTAGTGTTTTTTCACTATGTCTGGTTCTCATATACTGCACATTGTATTCTGTAAGTACATTTTTTTTGTTAATGGTCATTTCACCTTTATGCACTTAAAAGTTACAGGTCAAAGGTAGCAATAAAATGGAGATAACACATAGGTACAATTGTTGACTTGCCATTTTTATGCGTGAGAATGGCATTATTACAGGAAAAGTTTGTCTTGCAAAGTGAGAAGTCTAAAAAAGGCCATTATTATCCAAGAATTGGGACTCAGAAGTATTCAAGTTACACCCAAAAAAAAAGAGAAAAAATGTATAATTTTTGTTCATGGTACAGCAGGTCTATTTGAAGTGCTACAATGTAACATGGGTCTGTATCAATACCTAAAAAAGTTACCTGTCATCCATTCTCTTCACTAATCCTTCATGGCATGTGGTAATAAGCGTGACTAGATAGATTATACATGCGAGCACTCTTGACTATAATCAGACCTTTTCAGTACAATGATGATATGTTTTACTATCCTACCCTTAATTATTTAAACCAGAGTCAGTGACAAACACCTGCTAAGTACTCTCCTCTGTTTTGTTTATATAAGGGCTTTGACTGGGCTGGACCCACTCGCTTCATGTATGGGATGCTGCAATCTGTTAATACTTTACTTTCTGTTTTACATATTAATTGTATCAAACCTAATAATATTTTTTGCCCTAAAATGTAGGTTTTGTGTTTTATTTAACCTACAATGATTAATGCTAATAAATGTTTTAAATACCTCTGATTTGGAGATGTCTGGTTTCAGTAAAGCAAAATAGGTCCCATTTTTCACATCATTTGCTCTTGAAAAAGGGCTGTCTGCAGTCTGTGGATTGCTTACCTGGGATTTAAAAGCTGCTTGAAATGTGTGTGGCTGGCCTTTTAGCAGAAACTGAATGCTTTCCTGGGGGATGCTGGAGTGCAGATGAACTTTCAAAACCCAGAAAAAAGATTATCTGGAAATCCCTTTGCTAAGTTACTTGATTTCTCCATTAGAAGAGAGGTACCTGAGCGACCAGTGTCAGCTTGGACTGGAATTTAGTAGCTGTCAGTAATAAGTGAGCTTTCGGTTACCACTTGCTTTGAGTAGCAACTATGACTATGGCTCATAAGACACTTTCTCTTTTGTATGTTTTTATTTTGGTGGTGAATTTAATTTTTTTTCCTACTTTATGTCCCTTCAACCTGTCTTTAGGAGTTAAGAATTAACACTCCCTTTAGAAGTATGCAATATTTCATACCTCTTAGTGCTATTGTTTCAAGAGGTTTTTAAAATCACCAGGAGTATTTTGCACTGTCTGGTTCCTATTTTCAAAGTTGTTACCACAACTATGAGGACTATGAATACAGGGATTGGGGTTTTTTTTAAGGAAAACCAGGGGTTTGGAGTAAGGCTTTTCTAGCAACCACGGTTAAGTTCAACACACACCAGTATACAAGAAGCACAGTAACTCAAATAACAGCACAGAACACCATTTCTCTGTAAGGAGAAAGCAGTATTTCAGAGGGGATTTACACAGGGTGTGAATTTGGTTACTGCTTGAGGGTACCCGGCAGGATCTGTTCCCTGTTCTAAAGCATTTATGATCACATTGAAAAAATTATGTATCTTATCTCCAGACATGCATAAATAAAAACAATCCTAACCGTAAACTGTAAAAGGTGATGTACTTGAGGAGAGCCCAAGTAAGCCTCTCAACTATTATCAGTGTGTTGGAAAATTAGATGTGAATGCTTTTTTTCCTTTCAGTGCAGAAAGAGAGTTGTGCCCCTCGTGTGGATCGGTCCCTGCATTGTCAGTGGGGTGTTTTACATGGCTTGGAAGCATGTTCTTGTGGTGCTTTAGGTTGGTTTAGAGTTGAATTTAGCAATTGGCTGCAAAATAAACTTCCTCTGCTTACCTTTTGAAGACTGAAGGTTGTGTCTCGGGTTACTTAAGGAAAAGTATTTGACATTTTGGCCTTCAAAATCTTCACGATGGCGGCTTCAGTGTTGCTGCAAAGAGCATCATAGGACACCCTGCTGTGATCTCCTGAGCGCTGCTCTGAAATCAGGACAGCAAGGCTGATGAAATAGCCCGTGTATCTACTTCATACCTCCACCCCCTCATCCAATCTGTAAAAGTGTTTAGGCTACTGCCAGCTTTGTGAAATGCCTCCCTTGCCTGAAAGGAAAACAGTAAGAAAACAGTAAGCTTCTGGATTTTCTTTTTTTTTTTTTTTTTTTTTCCCCCCTCCCCCCTCCTCAGTGTTGTTTTACACAAGGCTAGAGAGTAATTTTCTTAAAAGCGTTAAAACACTCCTGGGAGGCCAGACTGGCTAAAAGTATTTGTACAAATGCCTCTGTTAATTGGTGGAGGTTACTCCCTGAGGACTCAGTGTAAACGATAGGATGCGTTCACGTGTACTAGGGTTCTTGACCATTAATAAGATCTGCTTCTGATTACATCTATTTTTTAACAGCTGTAACAGGGGTAAATTCAGTGCGTGACATAAATGCGCTCTCACTGTCCAAGAGTAAGACTCTTCACTAGAAACTGTAAAATCGATGGTTGACTGCATTTAGCAGGTTAAGATGAGAAGAAATAAATAGTAGTATAATGCAGCTTTTTTCCATGTCTGAAAAAATCAATTTTGGGTGGGTTTCTTCTCTTTTGATTAAGAGTCCTTTTTGCAAAATGTCTGCATTTCTGATACCACCAAGTGGGTCTTGATGCAGATTAGTTTGCATTATCACTCATCACGGCTGTGTATTTTGTAGGAAAATGAGGACAGGCTCATAATATTAGCATTCATAATCACTGTGTTTTCAATAGATACAGTGCAGAAGTGTTACTGAAATAGTTGTGTAACACAGTTGTGAAAACCGAAGATGGTACACTGGCAGAACTTGAAGTGTAAGAGACCTGTACAAACTTGCATTTAGTGTCACACCAGTTAACAAGTTTTTAATAAGATGTCATTATTCAGTGCAGAAAAGTCTAGCACTAGAGTGAAAGAGAATTTTGAGGCTTTTGGTTAGGTATTAAACATTTGTCAGCTTGGGAAGGATTTCTATTTTCTGGTTGTTAAATTACTGCAGCCAGAAATCATTTTTTATCCTTGAGACTCCTTGAAGTATTTTTTTTTTTTAAAAGCTTTCTTTGGAAAGCACCGACCTTGTTTTCTCAAAATCTCCCTGAGAACCCGAGCTTTATCTTTCCCATCTTCTGTCAAAAGTTCTTTGAGACACACCTTTTTTATGATGAAACACTTAACCCTTCTGATTACCACACTTTGGGAAATTTAGAAAACAAAAATGCATTTCCCCTGAAGTCCATCTAATTCACGTTTATTTTACCCAGTCACTGTCATTCCTGTTCCCTCCACCACAGTAAACTACGTGTTTAAATAAGAAAATAAATATCCAACAACTACATCCCTGTTGCCCTACAGCAGGTAGATTACTCTGGGGAAATGATCTGGGATGGACTGAGTGAGAGACAATCCCTAGGCTTCTGATTACTTATTGACAAGTACCAATCAATAAAGAAGTCAGCTTACATGGCTAAGAGATGCCCTTGAGGAAAATGAACATCACATTCCTTCCTCTTTGTCAGTATAACACAACTTGGGGGACAAGCGATAGCACTGATGATAGTAACTTAAATAAAAAAAGAGTAAGAGGAGAGTAAGTTTCTCTTTGCTTGTTTAATAGGGTTGAAATGTAGGTTAAGCACTTTATAAAAGAAATCCCTGCTTCCTGTCATCTTCATAGAATCTGGCTGCTTTTTCTGGCAAATATATGTCGGGAGTTTTCACAGTGGTTTAGCAAGAAAGAGCAATGGATGCAACCTGGGTGACACAGTGCATTTCAAAATCTCTTTCCAACATTCTAGCTCTGCAAAGAACCAAGTCATCAGCAAGCCTAGAACCACTACGAAATATCCAAGTTCCCGTCTCTGTTCATCACTCATCACACGGAACAATTTTGCAACGTAGATATTTACCAAAAAAAGCATAAAATGTGTAGTAGGAATCTAATAAGAGCCCTCAGAAAGAAGGATGTTCAAAATAAGGACTTAAATCTTCTGTGCTGTTTCTTGAGACTGTCGGGAACCCAAAAGAGAATGAAATAGCTTTCCTGGCACCATTCCTTTTAGACATACCATTTGTCCCCTGCGTTTCACCACACTCTGTAGGTCATTCTTGGTTCTCAGGGAAAATTTGCTTTCAAGGTGGCAACCTGAACCGCCTGTTGGCACCAAACCAGCTCCCCTCCTACAGCACAGCCTTTAGCAGCGGGATGGTTCTCCCCATAGTCTCAGTGAGGAGGGGACAGAAGTCTTAGTCCCGGCGACATTTCTAATGGAGGTGACTCAGTTTCTTGGCAGTTTTGAATACAAAGGAGGCTTTTGAGATATGCTGGAAATATGACCTCCTAATGATCTAGGAAAAGAGGCTCTCAACAGATAAACTTGTTTCCTCGTGACAGATACCGGAAAAGGAAACGTTTTGTTGGGGGTTTTTTGGTAAGTTTTTCACCACAGTCTTTTTTTTCTTTTTTTTTTTTTTTCTTTTTTTAAAAATTTTTTAATATTTTTAGGAGGTGAAATTTCTGGAGGGGAAATAGATTTCTTGAAATGAGAACCAGGCCAGAATGTCACGTTGATTATGAAATTAGGAGGAGGGAAAATAATGCTTAGAACTGAAGAGACAAACAACATGATGATGTCCTACTCTGGAAGGTACTCTTCGTGGTGTGTCACAGCCCCACTGAAGTGACAGAGAAGGAACAAAAGCAACGTCTGAAATAGATTTGGGGTAAAAAGGATATCACATTATAAATGGTCAAAGTGCATAGACATGCATTTCATGGCACAGCCACGTTAACACCATTGTTACTTTAGAACCCTAGCTAATAAATGAGCATAAACAAATACAAGATTAAGAGTGCATCAGGTGCCTTGACTCCACCTGTAAAAAAATGATACCATATCTTTACTTGTGGGTATGCCTCAATTTACATAGTACAAAGTCCACTGAATAAAAGATGATACCCCTTCACACAGTCAGTGACACAGCGGTTACTGATTTGGAGCCCTGGACAAAGGGCTTTGGCAAATACATTCCAATGCGCTTACGCAGCCACCCTGCCTGCATGCTTTAGCTTTTCATGAAGCTTGAACAATGTCTTGGAATGGTGGGTAGTTTTCCACAAAAGGGGCAAATTGTTCACAGAGAAGGCTAAGGAAGACAGGATGAGGTGGTGATAAATGTATCCAAGTAGATTTGCATTGACTGATTTAACCCCAGCATGTAGTATGTACTTAAGTACTTGCTGCTGGGAGCATAAAGGCTTTACAATAACACAACATCCATCACCGAAAGATAAAATGGAGGGATTTTTATTTTATTTTTCCCAGGAGGAAACTGATGCCTTAGAAAATCCACAAGATTTGAGTCATCAAGCCATCACTGTCAGCGGGCATGTCTTTCAGACACCTCGCCTCATCTCACTGCGAATCACACGCCAGTGAAAGATACATGCCACGGCAGAAAATTGCACCCTTCCTTGTGTGATAGACATGGTTTAAAAAATTACAGGGCCTGAAGCAACTACCAGATTAGAAGGAGAGCCTCCCTCTGAGAAGCCTGTTTCGCATCCCATCAGTGAGAGCGAGGTGAGGATGCCTGGGAGCTACCGTTTCAAAGCACTGGGAAAGTGGTCACTTAGCTCTTTGGCAAGATGACTCAGCCCATGTCTCTGGTAGTGCAAGAGAGCCTGAAGTTATTGAGGCTGCCTCCTGACAAGTCTGCTTTTGAAGAAAGTTAGGGGGTTTTTTGTGTGTGAAATGGTGCCAGAACTCCTATGAGAGGTCCCCGTTCCTCGAGACAATTGAGGAAAGACGTGTTCCCTGCCTTTTTCAACCAGCATTGGAAATTTTCCTTCCATGCAGCAGGAAGCATAACTACATCCTGGGTGTTAGATAATTTCAAAGTATATTTTAAGCCAGGTAGCCACAGGCAGGAAATTACAGTTTGGGAACTTGTGCTTTTCTTTTGGCATCTTCAGGTCATGCTGGAAATGTAAGCAAGCTGTGTTTGAAGCTAGGTGGCCCATCTGATTTTATACACAACCATGTCACAAAAAGCCTGTGATGAGGTGATGGAAAAATTCTCTATCGAATTTTTACAGTCTTCTGCAATTCTAAACAGAACGATTACTATAATGTCACAGTTGTCATTTACCTACGTCTTTTGTACTCAGAGCTGGTCTATGGTGAGTGAGATTTTGACTGATTATGACAGAGTATAAATTGTCAACCTTCTCCTACCAGGCTAAATTCCTCTAATTCGTGTATCCATCCTCTCTGGATAGAGGCCGTGTGAGGATGGATCCTGGCATGCCATCCTAACGTGCCACGTCACCCAAGTTGAAACAATCTGAAGTGAGGTCAATCATAATGTGGCCAGAATGTCCTCCCATTCTGTCCAGTCTTTTATAGCGAGTTGTTGAGTTGTTACTGAAATCTGTTAAAATTGAGTTAGTGGCCCAAAAGAGTCGTTCAGAAACCTCTATCCAGTAGGATCTCCAAGAGACAAACATAAGATTTAAAAGCTCATTTCCCTTTTCATTAAATAGAAAGGAAAAAGTTGTGAAGGAATACCACAGTTGGTGTCACTGGAATACACAAACTTTCCCAAATGCATGACAGTTTTTTAAGGAAGAGCCTAATTCTCAGGTTTAAGAAGTGACTTGGTAAAAATGTAATCGTGCAGTTCCTTGCTTTGCTGTCCATCCAAGCTATCCAGACCAAGCTTCCTAAGATTTGCTGAAGATTACATGCCAGACTTGGAAACTCAACTTAGAATGTAGAAATGGCCTAAAGAGGGATCTTTTTGGCTTAGCCGTCCCTAAGATTGAACATCCAATATTTTAGCTTGGTTAAAAGTGTTGTTACTGATTCATATGCCAAAATCCAGCTCAGTTAAACAACTGTTTCTCTCACAATTGTGTTGTCTCCGAATAGCTAACGAGCAAAATGCAATGATTTCTTCTTTGCCTTTTATGTGAAACTGAATTCACCTGGGAACTAGTTTCTGGATAAGAAAGCACAGTTTTTCCTAAGCTACTTTGAAAAGCTCAATTTTTTCTGTTACAATAATGAAGTGATACGAAATTCTTTTCCTTTCACTGTATGTGTGAGAGAATGTTCATCAGTGAAAGCAAAACACATTTAAATCTTCAGGGCTGAATGCTCCCGAGAGTATGACAAAAATTGGTGGAGGTACTCTTGGAGCCATTCATATTCATTCTGAACAAATACTGGTGCACAGGGGAAATTTCAGACCACTGGTAAAAAGTGAACGTGGCACTGTAAAGAAAAAATGTGATGGGTTCAGATAATTACAAACATTACACAGACCCTGGGCAAAATACTAATGAAGACAGATATAGGAAACAAATAGAAATTAATTCACAGGAGGTAGCTTATGTAATGCTAATCAATATGTTTTTAATGGAAAATAGGTGCATTCAAGCAACAAGACGAGATTAAAATGCAGTTGCTTAAGGTAGATGTATTGACTTCATACCCATGGATTACTTTAAGTCATTTGATGTAGCCCTGCATGACAATCTGGTAAAAAACCCCAGTACTATACAAAATCAATTTACCTGTATCAAATGCTCTGCGAACCAATTAGCAGCTACACCAACATGTTTCTACTCTCTTCTAATGGGTTATTTAATGGCTTCAAAGGAGCTAACGCAGTTCAATGTCTTTATCAGTGATCTGGAAGAAAACATAAACTCTTTACTGATAACTTTGCTAATGACACCAAAATTGCTGCAAAGGAAAGAAGAAAGAGAACAAAGCGACATAAGGGTATTTAACGTGGTGCTTCAGATCTTAAGCCTTAAGCCAGTATTTAAAAGTAGGATGAGTCTCAATGTGGGAAAGACACTATCCTCTGTCTGTCTATGGTGGGACTCTGCACCCTCTGGTACTGGCCCAGAGAGGGAGGGTGGTGGATGAATAGAAGCTACTCTCTAATTCATTATAGATTCCCATTTTCCTCATTTCTATTATTTGCCTTACTTGGGAAAGGAAAAAATGCAAGGAATGGCCAGGCAGAGGAAAAAAATCACATTCCAGGTTTGCAGTGGCTGACTCTGGTTTTCTATTAAGTTGCTATTAATTTCTATTAAATTGGGTTTTTTTCATACTAGGGACAAAGGAGGAGAAAACACACCTGCTTCATTTGAAGGTGAAAGGAGGGGAAGACTGCTGTTGGCTAGCCAGCAGGAAGAAAAGGACAGGAGCAATGTGGATTAGGACAGAGGGAAGGAAAAAAAAAACAACGCACCAAAATAGGAGTGAAGTAGTTTTGGGGTGATGGCATGGGAGCTGAAGGGTCTCAATGTGTGTTTCCCTCTGAAAAGCAGAACTGAAGCCAGGAAACCTGTGGAATTAAAATAGTGATTGCACAGTTAAAAGTCCATATTAAAAGGCATGCTCACAAAATATTTACAAGCATTTAACTATGAATTTAACAGTGAAACATCTATTTATGTAGCTATCTGCAACAGGTATGGTAGGCACAGAACCCAAGTAGTGGGTGAGTGGGTGCACTCTCCTCACTTTCCTTGTGAGTACTTGATCGTGGGCGAGGAAAATGGTGAATATGCACAGTTGTAGGCGAAGAGCCATGCACGGGGTTGCAGCACCCATAGCATAAGGTGGGACCTCCTGAAGGGCAGAAGGGGCTGGGAGTAGAAAGGTCCCACATAGGGTAATCCAGGCCAGGGAATCTTTTGCTACATGGGGCTTTCTGCAGGCCTTTTTCCCCCCTTGCAACTTCAAAGATGCTGTCAGGTCTCCCAGCATTGCCTCTGCAAAGTGCTCATACCTGTTTTAAGGTGACCCACTGAATTACCAGAATAAAGTCTGAGAGACATGTCCCTGGTTTTGCCTGCTGTATCAATTGCATATTGCAATCTAACAGGTCCTCATGGGTATCATTTGTACAATTAAGCTCTAAATAATTCAGCATTTGGCAGTCAAACATTCCATCAATAATATTATGCAGACTTTTTTTTTTTTTTTCTTCCCAGAACGCAAAGTAAATAAATATTTAATAAATGATCTCTCAGGTAGAGTGTTCAAGCTTATGTGCAGGCACAGAACACGTCTGCCACAAACAGACTGGGGTGGGGAGATGATTCTAGAAACCTTGTGTCCTTACTCCTAGAGATAATGAAGTGATCAAAAGCAAAGATCTTTTCATGTGTGTATTAGCCACCCATTAGTAACCTTAGCTTCCTGCATCTGCTAGAGGAGAATTTTGAGCGCTTGCCTGTTTCCTGCCACAACAGAAGGGTAACAGAGAAAGAATTTCCAGGAGACGCACACAACCCAGGAAAGCAGAGCAGCTGCGGATGCCCACAGGAGCTGGGATTTTGCAAACCTGCGAACTCTTAACTTTATGCACATTAGTATTCCTCCGGATTGCATAAACACGTGCAGTTGCAGAGGCAGAGCTTTAGCTGGCATAAGTGCTTGCGATTTAATTGATCATTCAGAGAGGAGGAAAATCTTTATGTTATTTGTTAACAGACTACAGGGGAATGGATCTTTCCTTGCCAGTCACTAAGCAACTGATGGAATCCAGTGGATGGACAGAATTTCTCCATGTCTCCCCTTCTTTCGCTCTGCCCATTTTCAGGCTCCCAGCTAATTTAATCTTTCAGCAGAGACAAACATTTCATTCTCACATTCATGACACCTATTTATTTTTAAAGTTTTGTTAACATAGTTTTTGCTGTCTCTTTCTGTCCTGCTTTATTGATATAAAAAATAGCTGTCTAAAATGTTCTTCCTTGAGAAAAGTTGCTAATTTTTCCCCAGAGATCTTCTCCCTGTGTCTGTATTCAGTCAATTCTACTCAATTTTCTAAGACAAATCTAGCACTGCTTCTTCAGCGTGTGTTTACTTTCTCTTGTAACCATTGCAAACTATGTACCCTGGGAAAAGGAGTTGAATTCTTCTCATTTGCAAATACCATTAACAGAATTGTGGATCAAATTCCATACGCAGCTCCAAATTACACTCAATTAGGGCCTGATCCAATGCTTATTAAAGTCACTGGAAAAATTCCCCCTGATTTTAATGGACTGTAGCTCAGACTTTAGGGAATGGACATTTCCAGTGCGGATGATCTGTTTAACCTTTGAGCATGCTGGAATTCACACAATGACAGATTCATAGGGCTGGAAAGGACTTCAGAGGTCACATCTCAAGGCAGGATCAGCTAAATTTATATCTCCCAACAGATGTCTAACCTGTTCTTAAAGGTCAGTGACTGGGACTCCATGGATTATGCTTCCACGCAATCTTTTTTTGTTAATTATCCTTATTCTTAAAAAGTTCTTCATATCTGCTCTGAATCAGTTCTTGCTCCCGTCTACGCCCATTACTTCCTGTCCTATTCAAATTAAGCAAGAGCAGACTATTTTCTTTCTCTTTCCAACAGCTTTTCATGTATTTGAAGACTATTAGAGAACGTGTGAGTAAATCTTGTTTTCCTCAGGCTAAACAACCCCCCTTTTTCACTCTGTTCTCATGTTCTAATCTGTTTTCTGGGCCTTAGTCATTACAGGTCCTGTCTCCTGGACTCCCTTCAATTATCCCACTTCTTTCCTGAAGGAGAGTGCCCAGAACTGGACACAGCACTTCAGTCACATCTTATCAACACTTAGTAGAGGGAAAGCACTTCACGTGTCACGCACAGACTCAGTGAAAAGCTTGTCTTTGACACATCAATATGACATTATTTGCTCCTATTCACCTTGTGACCCATTAGAACTGAACTGAGGCATAATGTGAAAATATAATTTTCCCTCTGCTCGGGAGATGCTGAGGGCAGAATTAGCATTGCAGAGCTGCTATGTGTATTAACAGAGCAAATGAAAGGTGAAATTTGAGTCCCAGCTGCCAGATGAGTTCTCCAAACTGAGACTGAGAAAGATCATGATGTTGTTTGCAAGAATTTCAGATTGGAAAAGAGATGCAATGACCACGGGGCATCATCATGCTGTTTCTGCAGAATTAGTTAAGAGTGTTATTGAAGAGAGTTTTTCTCTTCTGGAGGTAAGTTTCAACTACAGACTTACATTTGTTTACTTACTTATGCACACTTCATTTGTGGCTATCTTTTAGCAAAGGGTTTGTGCATTTTTAGAAATGCAACATCAGCAAACAAGAACCAACGCACACATTCCATATTTTGTATATTGAATTGTTTCATTACATCCCTCAGCAATGTATATGAATTTTAAGAACCAATTATTGAAAACAGTAGTCAAAAATCCATTTCCTTACTAACTTTGTCCTTTATCAAAGGACTAATGGCTTTTAGCACATTTGAAATTGTCTCAGGAATCATTCTGTTCTTTAAATGCTACTTTAAACCACAAAGACAAGATACAAGTTTTGTCTTGTTCCTATGTAATTTAATGGTCTCGGGCATTTTTGTGTTCAGCAGAACAGAACTGGGTCCAAAATATGAAAAAGTATGTAAAATTTTATGCTATAGCTATTTATGAAAATGCTATTATGTATTATTGGTTTCTCTCTACTTAAATAGACAACACACGTTTTTATAGTAATGTCACCAGGCAAAGAAATACACTGTAGTTGAACAAACTTGAAGATACTCTGCTAAGATTTACTTTTCCAGTCTGTGGCAATATTTGAATAATGCCATAAATCTTCAATAATAGTGTGGACTCCAATTTTACCTTTGATTTACAATATAACAAGTGGGCCTAAGATTATATATGGAACTCATTAGCAGTCAAGTAAATGATGACTAGAGCCTGCTGTATGAACAGTTTTATATTTCAGAAGATAAACAGCAGCACCAAAAGGCCAGGTATTTCCTTAAAGAGAAATTAAAATATACTCTCACCTTTATACCTTTGCATTTTGCAATACTCACTGACTTAGCAGAGCAGGATGCATGAGATACTTCACTGAGTTCTAGAATTTCCCCATTAAAACGACAAGTAATGCAGCACTTGGTTGCTTTTTCTGACAGTCTTAATAACACCAAGAAATTGCAAAGAAGGTCATGATATTGTTTTATTGCAAGGCATTTTCAAGTTCAGAATTGGTGGGACTGAATGAACTACCTGCATACTAAACAGCAGAAAACGCTGTTACGAAACTGAAATCTACTTTGCTAGTTTTCAGGTATAGAAAGAGCTTATTTAATAGCAAACAGTTTTGAAAAATGTCAATCCATCTCCAAACTGAGCTATTACAACAAAGATACTGAATTCACAATGTGAAAAACATTAAGATCTACCAACACGCAGGACAAATGTTGACCTCAGATTAAGCAAATGTTATCCTTTTGCAAGCAGTGATGAATATACTGAAGACACTTTTGGAACGACACCATGATCTCACCAAAAGCAATGAGAGGATTTCTATTGACTGCAAGAGATCGAAGATTTCATTCCTCAACTGTGCCGCGAAGTGTTAAAATGAAATGAATCAGATGTTGGACAAGGTTGCCAGATATTGCTGATCAACAGCACAGGTGTTGTTTAGTATAAAAAAATGACATAAGTCTGGATGAAATAAAAGCATTAGATCAGAAATGATACTAAACGCAACAAAACAGATTAATGCATTATTAAGATTCTCAATGTCTTCAAACAACAACAAAGACTACATTAAAAAAACATGTTCATACATAATTACCATTAATCCACCCACTCAATGTTTATGTACTAGCTTTGCCATTACTATAACACAAAATGAGCCGATTGAAGCTGGACAGGTAAGCACTGAGCTGGGCTGCCCTGGGGAGGCTGTGAAATCTCTGTCCTTGGAGATTTTAATGACCCCACAGAACAAAGGCCTGAGTGACCTGGCCTGAATTCAGCTTTGACCTTGCTTTGAGTTGGAAATTGAACTGTGGCCCTCCTGGTCCCCTCCAGCCTCAGTGATGCTGTGGTGCTCCCCCTATGAACCACAGACTACTTAAGGCTATGCCCTGTCTTCACTCACTGCATCTCGATATGCTGATGATAAGGATTAACAAGACATGTATAAAAGAATTAGAAAACAGAGTTATTTCCATCTTCTAGACCTGCATAGAGGAAGCTTATTTTGAATTGGTACTCTATAATGGTATTTTTTAACTCCATTAAAAGGACAAAAGACGGAACATTTTGTGGCATTTAGTATTTTGCGGAAGCTCCCCATTTCTTGATTCTTTGCAAGCCGAGACCCAGTTCTTCTGGTGCATAATCACCAGGTAATTCTGAAGCTGAATTATAATTTCTGAGAAGTGTACACTGTGGCTGAATCTCTGGTGGATTCATGAACAGAAACAGAGAAAGAATGGAGGTAATACACTAAGTGTCCACATTAACAGAAGAAGAAAAAAATATACTAGGACAAGAACCCCTCTGTCTTCCAGTTTATCTTCCAGATCCCAAAGGTAGGAATGCATAAACAGAGTGGTTTTGCTAACAAAGCCCAGCAGACCACCAGACAGTAACTTTAAATATTGCACTGTAAATACAAAATGTAATTTAAGAGGTTGTTTTATGCACATCATAAAATAAGTCTGTAGCAGGAAAACTGCAGCCAGAATAGTTGCAGTCCTCTAAGCAACATTTTCACACATACGCCACATAACTCCACCTTACTGAAGCCAACTCCAATCAAGTAAAACTGCTCTAAAGTACTTTTCCACAGCACTTCTCACTTTTTTCTTCTGTCACTGATGGTATTAAAAGTCACATGACCATTTGTTGTTGGCAAGAGGGGCATGAGAAAAGTGCTGAAGGAGGCAGGTGTGACAGTGGCAGGCCTGGAGGAAAAGCAGGCAGTCAAAATGGAGAGTAAAGGCTCTGCTAGAGCCAAAGCAGAACCTGAATCTAAATTACTGATCGGATCTCCCCTGGTGAATGACCTCAAAACCCTTCCTTTGTAGTTGGGGCTGAGGTACAGATATTCACCAAAGAAATCACGTGATCACAAATCTTACTATTAAGCTGATTTTGAAGGTAAAGCATTTAAATAATTTCAATGTATTTATTATCAGGATATATTTTTCAAAAGGGTTATTATGTGCCTATACATGTTCTTAGCACACCTACACCAGATTGCAAGAGAGGAAAAATAAATGTATTAATCTCCATTTCCATCACCTGTATTCCAACATCACATGAATAAAAACTTGTCCATCTTACAGCCAGATTCTTCAGAAGTAGATTTAGGATGTGTGAATCATCAAGGTTTAGAAGGATTTGGCTGTCTAGTAGTTTTTCCTTGTTTGGTTGTCACCAGTGTATTCAAATATCCCAAGATGCACCATCCGCTTGAAAAGCATGGTATTCATGAAAAGGCCTACCGTGAAAACACTGTGTTTGACAAAATGTGCGAGTGAGAAGGATGGCAAATACCCCGTGTTTCTGCGTACAGATAAACAATGGCTCTTATTTCTCATTCAGCTTTCGCAAAAGCTCAATCTCTCTAAACATTGATTCCCTGTCAATATCCCTAAGCCTTCACCCAACGACATTGTTCCTACGCGAGGAGTTTTTGGCTGTTTTCCAGGCCTGTCCAAGAGCCAGGCCCATCCACCTCGGTGCCTGGCTGCAGGCTGGCAGAGCCGCCTTTAGGTCAGGCCACAGCCGTCCGGACGCGGGTACCTGATGGCAGCCAGGAGCCGGCTCCCACGCCTCAAGCCTCACCCGGCAGCAGCCCAGAAGCAAGCCACAGCCGCCCTCAAATGTGGCTATGGGGCATTTGAGACTATTTGTCCCATTTGCCCCTCTTCCTTTCCCAATTGCCCGCAGGTTCCGCCCTTCCTCCTGCAGCTTCGAGAGAAAGGCCGCCAAAACCCCTCCGCAGGCCATGAGGGCCGCGCTTCCCCTCAGCCCCTTGAGCCTCGCGGGGAGGCCACCTCCCCTCACAGACTACAACTCCCGGCACATCCCGCGCCCGCCCGCCGCACGGCACGCCGGGAGCGGTAGTTCCCTCAGCGGCCCATACCGCCGAGCCACCGGCGCCCTTCCTCTACCCGCCCATCGGAACCCCCGAAACTCAGCCCGAATTGTGTGAGCCGCTTCTCCCCGCCCCCGGCGGTTGTGAGGGGCTGGGCCGGGCGGCGGGATCCCGCTCCAACGGCCGGCGCGGGAAGGACTGTTGGGGGTGGTGGTGGGGAGGAGGAAAGTCGCGAGCTGCGCGCGAGCGCATGCGTGCTGGGGGCCGCCGTCGCCACCGCCCTCG
>NW_015090810.1:18273194-18301239 GCF_001431845.1 Calidris pugnax | reverse complement strand
CCCCGGCCTCCGGGCCCCGCCGGTGCGCCAGCCTGTTCCCTTGCCCCGCCGGTTCCCCCGCATGCCGGCGCGGCTGCTGCCGTGTCACCGCTGCGCTTGGGAGGCCCGGCCTTGGAGTAGCGGGGCCCGGGGAAGGGGGGAGTCGCCGCTCTCCTGTCATTTCTGTGGCCGCCGGTCCTTCTCCGTGAGGTCTCCCTCTGGCTGCAGCGGGAAGGAGAGGCCCCGAAGTGGGCGATGGAAGCCCTGCCGCCGTGCGAGGGAGCGGGGAGGGGGAAAACTCGCCTCGGCTCTGGCTTTTCCTCCCCCTCGCCCCGGAGGGCCGGCTGTGGGCGCCTGTCAGAGGCCAACCCTGGCCCCGCCGGTGTCCCCACGGGAGCCGGTGCGGTTTTGCAGCATCACTCCGGGGGTGTGCGAGTAGGCGATGTGCAAGACACTCGCAGCCTCTCCCCGGTGCAGCCTGACCCGCTGGCCTGGCAGCCCAGCCCCCCCCCCCAGATTGTCATCTTTCAGGCAAGTTCTCGGCACGTAAACAGGCAGCTCAGCCCTTCCTTCGGAATGAGGGGAAACGAATGTGTGCATTTCGGAAGTTTCTGTGTGTTGGATATTGCGTGCCGACCGCATGACTGTGACCGGCGTGACATGCGGCTGTCAAAATAGGTCTCAGCGCGGTTACCTTGTGGGAGTTTTTCTCTCCTAATAAATTAGCTAGTTGTGAAAAGGAAGGCTCTTCCAAAGATGACTGATCCTTGAAAGGTAGGGGCATAATAAAAAGCGTGATAGAATAAGTAGTTTTCAGTAGTGACTATATTTTACTTCCTGTGACTATATTTTATACCCATAAGGGACATTGAGAAGAATCTCAAGAACATTTTGGATTTAGGATCAGCAACGTTTTATATTTTTTAAAGCAGTTAATGTTATCTGAACATATGTTTTAAATTTTGTGACTAGTGTCAGCACATTTACTTGCCTAATCTTATAAACATTTATATTTTCCATTTTTAGTAGACTCATTTTCATTGTTTTAGAGGGACTGAGTGCAATTTATGATGTTGTAAAAATCTTTAAATGGATAAATAGATCAAATTAATGTTATATTAGAGAACACTGTATTCCCCAAAATACCTTTGGCTGGCCTGACTTTTAGAAATAAAGCTTGAGTCTGGTTTATCAACAAGATTTTTAACAAATTATACTTGTTTTATTGATCCGTCAAATCAATTAGAAATGAAAATTTGTCTGATCACACATATTAATTTCTTTAAAACATCAGTTTTTAAATTGCACATTCATAGTCAGGGTCAAAACCATAGTGGAAACTTACCTTTTTCACTTCTGTTTTGGTTGTAAAAATGCTACCAAGTCTGGCTGCACTCAGATTTCAATACACTGTATTCTTATTGCAAGAACAGGTTGGAGGAACATGCAGGATTTTTAAATTTGTTGTATTAAATTTAAAAGCTACTGTGTCTAATACGAAGCTTTCAAATGTTGAGCTGTCTTCAAGCTGAAAGTAAGCTGTATTTATGTGATATGAAACAAAGTATTGATACAGGGAATGTATAATAAATACTAGATTAGAAATTCTGTCGTATGAAGCTGTTGTCAGTCAGTGATCTTTATTGCTCTGTACTTAGAGCATGAAATGTGTATTCTTTAGGTATAAACTTTGTTTTCAGGCTGATGCATATATTAGGAAAATTTCTATACAGCAGACTAAGCAAAAACAAAATCTGAAGCATAATGAGACTGCAGTCTTAATACTCTGTGGAAAGCACTCTATTACTATATTATTACAGTAATATACTATAGAAAGGGCTATCTATTGAGAGAGTATTGAGTGCATTATCAATAAATATTTTCTAACTGCTTATTATTCTGAGGTGTTTAAAAAGGTTTGTGAGCCACAAACTAATTCAGTTCTTAAGTACTACATATTGGCAGAAGGGAATTCCAAGTGTTATCTTTTAAAAAGTAATTGGTTAGTAAGAGAATGTATGACTCAGAATAAATCAGTGTAGGAAAAGCAAACAACTTAGTTTTAAAAAAAATTGTGTATTTTTTCAGTGCAACTGGTTATTCAAAGTTATTTTATTGGGACAATTATCTATTATTATTGACTTAATATTGTTGATGTGTATGTAACAGAGATCCAGTTGAAGTCTAAACATCTGAACTGGACAAATAGTTTTACTGGTTTTCTTGACTCAGGGGAGACCTTATCACTCTCTACAACTACCTGAAAGGAGGGTGTAGAGAGGCGGGGGGTGGTCTAGTCTCCCAGGTCACAGGTGATGGGACAAGAGGAAATGGCCTCAAGTTGCACCAGGGGAGGTTCAGGTTGGATATTAGGAAAAATTTCTTCACAGAAAGGGTTATCGAGCATTGGAATGGGCTGTCCAGGGAAGTGGTTGAGGCACCATCCCAGGAGGTGTTCAAAAGACGAGTTGACATGGTCCTCAGGAATATGGTTTAGTGTTGGTTTTTTTGTTTTGTTTTGTTTTGTTTTTTATGGTTGGACTAGATGATCTTAAAAGTCCCTTCCAACCTAGACGATTCTGTGACTCAGAAACTTATAATGAATCAGCTGACCTTTAGCGTAACAGTGAAATGTGTTAGTATGGCCCTACACAAACAATGATTTAAATTAAAAATTACATAGGGCTTATCTTAAGGAGTTGTTGACAAGGCTTTAAATTCATCATTGGCTGATGAAACTGTCTTTTTTTTTTTTTTTTTTTTTAATCTACTTTACTTGATCAGCAAAAATAAGGTCTATAATACATTTATCCTGAATTTTATTCCACACAGCTCAGGAATATGTTCCCATAGTGGCTAACACATCACATATTTCCCTTGGTGACCAAAAGATTTGTGTCCTGTTATTATAGTACTTTGCATTCTTACAGATTTCAGTCATTAATACTGTTTTGGCTTATGGTTAATTCCCTCTGTTTCTGTGATAGCTAGGTTTCTTTGGATTCTGGAAGCATCAGGAATACCTAAGGAAAACCACAAAACAAATAAGTACTTTTCAGAGTGTTGTGCAAATGTGACAAGGGGAAAAATTGTGCTTAAAAGTGACGAAACTAAGAGGCAGTTAATATAAAATGTGATACTGCTTTCAGAGACTCAGGAGCATTGAGAATTTGCCTTGTGGTTCTTGTATCCGGGTCTTCAGCCATATTACTCCTGTAGGTTAGCTTTCTTCTGTATTTTAGTCTAATGCATTTTGTTTAACTTCTCAAATCTGAAGTTGTTTGGGTTTGTTTAGGACTGGATAGGAAGAACTGAAACATGAGACACTTAAAAGCAAGTACTTTGGAAGGTGGAACAGCCTCTGCATCTTATTGAGGTTTTTTCATGTGACTGATGCATATAATCATTGTCTGTAGCTCTAGTTTAGTGAAGATTATGGTAATCTAGAATTGGTTCCTTGTGAGTAAATACATTTTTATTTAATTTTTTTTTTTAACAGTGCCATAGTTAGATAGCAAACCTTGAAGTTTTCAGTTAAAAGATTTATAGCATTTTTATGGAAACTCAGTCTTCCTTTAAGTCAAAGAAGCCAGTTTTGCAATTCTAAGTAATGTGTATTTAAATTGGTCTTAGATGATGGTCCCTTTTAAAAAACCTCCGCCAAATCTTTAAATCAGTCATA
Source organism: Calidris pugnax (assembly GCF_001431845.1). Classification (NCBI taxonomy): domain Eukaryota; kingdom Metazoa; phylum Chordata; class Aves; order Charadriiformes; family Scolopacidae; genus Calidris; species Calidris pugnax. The sequence goes on along the minus strand of NW_015090810.1, from coordinate 18,297,578 downwards.
AGACATGCTTTTGCAATACCTAATTGAAAATCAACACTAGTTGATTTGATGAGCCTTGGAAGATTAGTAGACAGTGTTCAGAATTTGAATTTCGCGTGATTCAGAGGTGTCTGACTATTGCTATAGTCAGACATTAAAATGTCTGAATATTCTAAAATGACATCCTTTATTGAAGTTCTTGCTTACAAGTGTGTGAAATCCAGTTATATTACCTTTGTAAATATCTCCAAATAACGAGGCACACTTTTTTTTTTTTTTTTGTTATAACCTCGAGGCTAGAAATAATTCAGCAAGTAAGCAGACTAAAATCAAATTTTGGGCATGTCTGTGTGCAATAAATTTTCCCTTTGATGGTTTGAGTTAGGGGGAGAGGTTAGTATAACAGACGATGTTTAATTTCTGATTATTAATCTGATTCATGATCTAGGATTGTTAGTGTATAAAATCAGCTATCAGTTGGTATGCTGACTTTTTCCAGGTGAGGTAGAGAGCACTTCACTTAAGTATTATGGCTCATTCTGAAATGCAGATTTCAACGACCTTTTAAATAACACAAAAATATTGCTGTAGATTATTTTGTAAGCGTCACAGTGCTGTTGGTAGCATTGAAAGCCACAGGCTATGTGTTGCTGCAAATCGAGAAGGTGGAATTTAAAGGTAAAAATAGCTCAATGTTAAATGCATCCCCTGCCCTCAAGGTCTGTTGCCAGAATTGGCCCAGGATATCCTTTAGTGTAGGCAGGGTTTGAAGTCCTCAAATGTGTTCTTGCTGCCTTCTTTGTGTGTGTCTTGATTATGTAAAATTTTATGCCTGTTTTCATTCTGTTCCAAGTACAAGCACATTTGCGATGCCCAGCTTCCTAAGATAGGTTAAAAAACAGTCAATAGGGCTGGCAGTTTTCTGATATCTTCATTCAAGAACGTTTTCGAAATGAAACAATGTAAATGCAGAGGGGAAAAGTGGTTCTAAGTGATTACTAACGCAGTTGTGGCTTTTAGCTGCTTAGAAATGATTGCATTTAGGTTAATATTTTTGCTGGCTTGAGTATTGTGTAATGACAAAGATTGAACATCCCATAGAATGACTCAGTATTCAACAAGTAGTCTAGGACTTTTTTTTTTTTTTTTTTTTTTTTTTTAATTCAAGAAGGATTCCTGGAATCGTTTACTCTTCCTATTTATCTGTACTTCTATCCATTGTTTCCTGGCTCAAATATAATAGTTGTTAGGTTTTTGGGGTTTTTTTAATGATAGGTATTAATGAAAATTGGGACACAAAATGATTGGGGGAAATGTGTTGAGGAAGAGAAGGGAAGATTTTTTTTTTTTACCAGGTGTTGCTTAGGAGGAGATGTTATTTTTTTACATATATCTCTACCATGGTGTTAAACTGCACTTAAAACTGATTAATAAAAGGGGAGTTGTATTGATCTGTGAAGTCAGATGCATTATAAGTGTTGGATTTTTTTCTTGTGATGATAGAAGTACAGAGCAGTGAAGATTTGAAAGTTTTTTTCCTTCACCATCTTCACTAAACAGAGAAACACAATCCAAACCTCATTGTCTTGTATTTCCAGTGTACTCGTTGGTATAAAAGCTTCACCTTTACATTGTAATTAGTGTGAAGTGTCCACTCATTCTGCCTGCTGATAGCCTAAGCCAGTGTTCTAGATCACTGTAATACATTATTATTAATATTGTAAAAAATATGGTATTAGACATGAACACTGTACCGTTGTTCAAGGCCAAGTTGAAAAGTAGAAACTTACCATGACCAAGAGGGGCTTTTTTATGCATCAGTTAATAGGTCTGCATATTTAGTGCTCCAACTGTCCATTGTGGTATTATAAATTGTTCCTGTTTTGGCTTGACTGTGGTATGTGGATATGTTGTACTTTCTGACCAACTTTGTCTTTGGGAGATGCTTGTTAACCAGATCTTTGTGACCATCAGTCATTGAAGGGTTATTACATTCTCAGGCTTACAAGCCATAAATTCAAGTTGGAAAAGGCTGCTGGAGAGAACTTGCTGTGTGTAAAATGAAAAAAAAAAATAATCACTGACTAATTAGAAAAGTATTATATTTTCCAGTGTGAAAGTTGTCAAATTACAAGGCTTTTATTGTCAGATGAGCCAGATCGGTGTGTATAAACTAATTTCCTAAAATTAAAAAAAAAAAAAAATCAGCAAAATTACTCTACTAAGATAATTTCTGATGTGGTATTGTTGAAAATAAAAATGCAGAACCAGAAGTTAGAATTTTAGTAACTTTATCTTGTGATAGTGATCTTGGCCTCTTTAGTTTCGCTTGTGTTTCAGTGTTGTATTTTTTTTGTATTGTATACAGTTATTTCATTGCATTGTAAATTATTTGACAATGTAGATGTCATACTTCATTGTATGGTTTGAAAATACTTAGAAATACATGGTTATGTAAATGAAAATATTTTCAGTTTATTTCTCTATGAACAAGGTCTTGAGAGTTAAGGTAGTTTGCTAAATATTATCCTGGTGCAGGACTTCTCGTGTTTGGATTTAATGACATGATCAAGGAAGAAAAGAAAAAGAATTGTTTGCCTGAATTTTAAGAAGATAGTCACATCAGAATTTTTCCCTGCTATGTCTCTCAAAATGTGGTCTCACTTGGAGTAATTCTTAATTTGACACTTCAGTGCTTGAATAGGCCTGACCTTGATGGTATGCAAAGCCTTAGAGGAAAGAATAATTAAAGACATGGAGGAAAATGGAACGTAGAATAAAATGCAGCATGAGTGTCCCAGGCAGAACGTGTCAGTCGGATCTGAGACCTCCTTCTCACTCTGTGTCTGTTTTTTTCCTGTGTCTCTTCAGTGTGCAACCCCCAAACAAAATCTCATCTTAACACTGGATTTACTGGATGTCATGACAGTATTTTATAGAATCATAGAATGGTTTGGGTTGGGAGGGACCTTTAAAGATCACCTAGTCCAACTCCCTTCCTATGGCCAGGAGGGAGTCCAGGGGGAATCTTTCACTAGATCAGGTTGCTCAAAGCCCCATCCAGCTTGACCTTGAATGCTTCCAGGGATGGGGCATCAACAGCCTTTCTCGGAAACCTGTCTCACCGCTCTCATCGTAAAAAAGTTCTTCAATATGTCCAATCCAAACCTACCCTCTTTCAGTTTAACTCTGTTGCCCCTTGTCCTGTCACTACAGGCCTTGGTAAAGAGTCTTTCTCCGTCTTTCTTGCAAGCATGCTTTATATATTGAAAGGCTGCAATAAGGTCTCCCCAGCATTTTCTCTTCTCCAGCCTGAACAACCCCAACTGTCTTAGCCTTTCTTCACAGGAGAGGTGTTCTGACCATATTTGTGGCCTGTGGCCCTCCTCTGGACCCCACTCTAATGGTACTATGTCTGTCTTGTACTGGATGTCCCAGAGCTGCATGCAGTACCCAGGTGGTGTCTCTCATGAGAGTGGAGTAGAGGAGAACAACTACCTCCCTCAACCTGCTGGCACTGCTTCTATTTATGCAGCCCAGGATATGATTGGCTTTCTGGGCTGCAAGTGCGCATTGCCAGCTCATGTTCAATTTTTCATCCTTGAGTATCCCCACGTCCTTCTCCACAGGGCTACTCTCAATCCATTCATCCACCGGTCTGTACTGGTATTGGGAATTGCCCTAACACAGGTGCAGGACCTTGCGTTTAGTCTTGTTGAATGTTGAGGTTCATGAGAGCCCACCCCTTTGTGGCATGAAGCCTGTCAAGGTCCCTCTGGATGGCATCCCTCCCCTCAAACAAATCAACATCCCCACTCAGGTTGGTGTAATCTGCAGACTTGCTGAGGGTACCCTCGATTCCACTATGTCATTGATGAAGACAAGTGTGGACCAAGAGGGACACCACTTGTTACTGGTTTCCATTTGGACATTGGCTGTAACCCTTTGTACACGACCACCCAGCCAGTTCCTTATCCAGCTAACAATCCATCTGTCAAATCCATATCTCTTCAGTTTAGAGGTAAGAATATTGGGCCAGACTGTATCAAAGGCCTTACAGAAGTCCAGGTAGATCACATCTGTAACCCTTCCCTTGTCCACCGATGCAGTCACTCCATTGTAGAAGGCCACTAGATTAGTCAGGCGTGACTTGCCCATGGTGAAGCCACGTTGGTTGTCTCTAATTACCTCCCTGTCTTCCATATGTTTTGACTTACCTTACATGAGGATCTGTTGCATGATCTGAACATTAATTATTTGTTACCAAGGTATCTGCAAAATTAAGTTGCAGGTAAAAGATCTTAGTGGAAAATCTTAGGTGGAGAAGGGACAAGTGATAAAATAAACTGCAGCACAGCTGTTGGGCTATTGGAAGCTTAATAAGGACGTTTCTAAAGGATGTGTTTGAACTTGGTTTAGTATCTTCATTAATGACTTTGGTGTGGGTGGAAGTGTGCTGGTAGAGCTCATTGGTAATGCAAAGCTAGGAGATGTAATGAACACAAGAAATGGTGCGTTCGATGTGTGCTAATAATAGAACTGCTGTTTTCTCATTTTACTTGGAAGTGATGAAGAAAGAGTAAAACTAGAGACTAGTACTTAATCGCACATTTATTGCGAGTATGACGAGTCATGAAACGGGGAAAATATGGGACTGTAGTTTTGTAGTGAGGGAAGTATTAATGTGAAGGTTTATGACATTATTGAAACTTATCTGAATGCATCCTAGTCAGGGAATGAACCCAAATGGGAATGGTGCAAAGAAAAAGTTATTAACATAAGTGGAGTAGTTTTGCTTATTTATCTTAGCAAAATGAAGACTGAAAGGGGATCTGATTGCTATCTATAAATACATCAGAAGAGGTAAGCACTAGGGAAAAGAAAATCTGTGTAGTCTGAAGGATAGGATTGGTACAAAAATGAACGGCATCAAGTGGCTATAAACGTATTTAGATGATTAGAAACTAGTTGAATTTCAAATCTGAATCATGTCAGTCTGAACCAACGTTCTAAAAATTATGTGGGCAAAAATAGTTTTAAATTCATCAGGTATCATCTTACAAAATGGCTTGTTTCATGTGGACTTTAGAAGGCTTCTCCTAGGTCATGAGGTTACGATGTTCCTGAAAGTTTGGTAGGACAATGGTGGTACCTAATTATGTGCTTAAGCTAGAAGCCAATATGTCATGTTATATTTGAAGACGTTACAATAGCTTGACAGAGATATGTGTTTAATGTTTTTTTCTTTGTGAGAAGGGATGTTCATAAATTCAAAAATCACATACGTAGGAGTAACTGCTCCATATGTGAATTAAACTTAGTAATTATAATTCATAGGAGTATGATGTTGATTTAACAGGTTTAACATGTTAACAGTATGATGTTAATATGGCCACTAAGTTGAGTAGTCCCAATGAAAGTAAAAACTGTTTGGTTTTTAATTTGGATGTCTACTAGACATCTTCTAGACTTGTTCGATGTTCCAACTTAAGTTAGAACACTAGCTGCTTCTTTCCGTAGAAGTGAGCTGACTGGTCCTAGGAAGTGTGGCTGCTTTAGCTCATCTTGGTGCTGTGATGTGAAGGTAATGAGGGAATGGAGTTTGTGATCCTGTCTGAGTTACAAGACTGTGACTGAATGCAACTTTTCTTTAAAGCAGGTGTTTGTTTTCCTGAGTGACTGTAGGATGTACGGTACTTGGCTTTTGGAGATTTGGGAAATGGAGGCCTGTAGTCTGTGCTTCCAGAGAATGAAAGGTCACCCTGAAATCAAATGAGCTGTTCATGTGTTTGGGATGTAGTCAAGTATTAGCCAGACATGTCTGTAAGGAATTTTAATGTCTGATGTATAAGTCTGTTTAGACAGGGCTTTGTCTTATGTGCTGAGGTTGGATACCACCTGACAGTCAAACACCTGAAACTGTTTCATTTTTTTAAAAAAAGAACTTTCTGGGCTTTTGTGCACACTGGGAGAAGTGTGAAATTGATTTATTGTTAAAGTTGCTTAGTTACACTCTTGGGAGACTACTTGCAAGAAAACCTATGAAAACCACAAGGGCTCCAGTCCTGTTTAATGTTTGAGTTGGGCCTCTAATACCTAGTTCTTGGGGCACACTGGGAAAAGTACTATGTAACAGCTTTTGGTCAGCTTTTCTGTGGAAAGACTGCTTTTTCTATGTACTACTGCAGCTGTCATCTGAGATGATAACAAGTATTCTGATTACTGCTGTAGAGTTTGAAGAGTATCTTGTATGATGCAATTCAGATCAGAAAGGTGTATCCAACTGGAAATTTAGTATTTGAGGATGCATACATATTTTACGCTGCTTAACATTTGAATATTTTAAACAGCAGATCTTGGCTTTTCAGCATCACTGAGGCCTTTTGTAAACTATAGCAGGTTAGAATACAAAGCAAGTTTAAAAGGAAAAAGAAAGGGAAAGGTTACTTGTTTATTTAGTTTTGTTGTTCAATCTGCTAGTATTCTTTGAAATCTAAGACCCTCTGTAGTTATCAAACTCATTAGTTATCCTACCGTATGCAAAGGGAAAAGTTGCTACAGCCAGCAGGGTTTATAACACAGCTCTTACTGGACTAAATTGTTAGTATTGCATCTGTACTGGAAGATTGCTCGTTAGTTAGTTAGTTCAGGACTTTTGGGGATAATTTTCTGATGTAAATGTTCATGTTTAGCAGTAGTAAAATATTTCAACTGTGAGAGTGCTTTGGGATGAATAATACTTTATTGTTATCTTAAGACTTTGTCCTAGTAGAATTAGGAGCTACCAATTTTAGGATGCTCATATTGTGTCTTTGGTGAGAATGACAATGTAGCCAAATAAATGGCAGGTAAGAAATTCACAATGATGTGGAGGTTGAGTTGAAGTAACAAACATGCCTTTGGTGTTAGCAACATGACAGTGCTTTAATAATGGCACTCATTCAATAGGAAAAATACCAAGAATAGACATAGGACTGAATTGGACTCAGACTGCTAGATTTTAAAGCTTAAGCTAAATACAAGCATTAATATATTTGGATGAAGTTATTCCATGTTATGCCATCTAATTAGTAGTGGGTTTTGTTGTTGAGGCTGAAGAAACCATTGTTCATATTTAAAATTAAATGCAGGACAATCTCATTTTAGTCAGTATTTTATCTACTATATAAAGTAGATAATGTTCTCTTTACCACAGTTCATGGTAATGATCTGTGGCTGTTCTTTACCCTATAGATAGATGCTTCCTGCATTTTTACTGTGTTTTTTTGTCCACTGACAACAGGTCAGTAACAACAAGCTGGGGTGAATATGAAGTTTTGATCCAGAAAGAAAATGTGAGGAAAAAAAATGTTTGTTTTGTCTGCTTTGAAATGCCACTGTATTGTATTCCTGTCTGTTTTCTGTTGGAAGGCAAAAGGCAGGCAAAAGGTCTCTGTCCCCATTTCTTTTACACCAGCATCCAGTAAAGCATGCATGCCAGAATCAGCACAAGCTGCTCTAGTAAGCTGTATAGCCATATATAGGCTCTGCTTATTCCTTTGACAGAGGGAGATGAGCTCTTTTAAGATTTAAAAATGGGCATTGTCTCAGCAATTTTTAGAAGGAAAAAAGTCTTTGATGAGTGCATCATCAGCATGTCATTGTGGGGAGCTCAGATAAAATCTGATGTTACCTGTGGTAAACAGTGGTAGCCTCGAATCAGCCTTCAGGAGCTGTGGACATTGAGGTGTCTCAGCTTTCTTATAAAGCCTTTTTTGCATTCTGACATTTACATGCAGGTTGATGATAAAACTAATAACTATTTCTCAAGTGCCAGGGTAGAATAAGAAGTGAAAGATTATATATTATTGCTCTAATATATGGATATCTACCTGAGAGCCATGGTTATTTGTAGGTATTATTAATCTCGCACCGTCATCCACTGATTATTCCTGATCATTCAGACCTGTAATATTGAAGTATTAATCCATGAAACCTAAGCTGTTATGCTTCATAGGCCGTGAATAATTTTAACATGATTTGCTAGAGCCAGAATTTTTCTTCCAGTTGAAAAAGGTATTTGTATGGCCATGGTTTTGGTATTTCAAGAGGAAGGAATTATATTCATTGGCAGTGCATGTTATGGGTTCTCTTCAGATTGTTTTCACAGAAGTCTGAATATTAATTTCTTAAAACTAATTTATGGAAATAAACACTTTCTTTTGCATCAGCTGTGTCACCTGTACTTTTTTTCAGAAAGTACTACAAAATTCCATTTGGAGCAATTAAGTGCTTTGTGTTTATTTTAAGATCAGTTTTCTTATCTGGCAGTCGAGGTAGTTTGACTCGCTACAGAACACTGGTCTTTCATTTTTAGACATATTTTCTTCGGTACCCTTAGTGAAAGATGATCAGGTCAGAGAGTACTTAAGTAAACTGGATGTAACTAAGTCCATGAACCCTAATGGAATGCACCCACAAGTGCTAAGAGAGCTCATAGATGGAGAAAAAATGCTGACACTAACTTTGTGAAGTTCAACAAGGAGATGTCCAAAGTCCTGCACATGGGGAGGAGGAACAACCCCCCTGTGCACCAGTACAGGCTGGGGTCTGACTAGCTGGAAAGCAGCTTTGCAGAAAAGGCCCTGGGGATCCTAGTGGACACCAAGTTGACCATGAAGCAGCAATGTGCCCTTGCAGCGAAGAAAGCCAATATGCTGGACTGTATTGGGAGTGTTGCCAGCAGGTCAAGGGAGGTGATCTTTCCCCTCTGCTTGGCATAGGTGGGACCACAGGGAAAGCAGCTTTGCAGAAAAGGCCCTGGGGATCCTAGTGGACACCAAGTTGACCATGAAGCAGCAATGTGCCCTTGCAGCGAAGAAAGCCAATATGCTGGACTGTATTGGGAGTGTTGCCAGCAGGTCAAGGGAGGTGATCTTTCCCCTCTGCTTGGCATAGGTGGGACCACAGCTGGAATGCTGGGTCCAGTTCTGGGCTCCCCATTATAAAAGACACATGAACATGCTGGAGAGAGTTCAGTGAAGCCCCACAAAGATGATGAAGAGACTGGAGCATCTCTGTTACGAGTAAAGACTGAGAGACCTGAGACTGCTCAGCCTGGAGAAGGGAGGGCTCAGGGGGATCTCATCAGAGGATATAAATACCTGAAGGTAGAGTGCAAAGAAGATGGAGCCAGCCTTTTGTTGGGGGTGCCCAGCAACAGGACCAGAGGCAATGGGCACAACCTGAAACACAGGAGGTTCCCTCTGAACATCAGGAAACACCTCTTTTTTTTTTTTTTTTTACTGTAAGGCTGACTGAGCAGTGCAACAGCTTGTCCAGGGAGGCTGTGGGCTCTCCATCCTTGGAGATACTCAAAAGCTGTCAGGACATGGTCCTGGGCAACTGGCTCTGTGTGTCCCTACTTGAGCAGAGGCCTTGGCCTGAATGACCTCCAGAGGTCCCTTCCAACCTCAACCATTCTGTGATTGCTGCATCAAATGATGGGAAAGAAGCAATTAAATTTTGGACCAATTAAAAGAAATACTTCTCAAATTGTCAAATGAAGTAAATGATTTTTCTTTGCCTGCCCAACCTGGCTTTATTGTGCGCTGAAATAAAACTACCTTGCCTGAGTTTGTTTTAGTAAACGTGCCTTGAAGTGTTCTGTATGTTACAAGTGCTCTTGGAATTTCAAAGGTGATGAAGCAGTTGTGAAAAAACAGCATTCCACTTGAAGCATATAATCCCAGTATTTTTTGAAGTTAACACTGTAGCTTACACATTTTAAGGAGTTTGGATTCCTTTTTCCAGTCTGTGTACTCTTTTATGTGGATTTACATTGTTTTTAGATGTGGCTGAATATATCACTTTATTGTGCCAGTTTACAGCTTAAATAAACTTTAGTTCTTTGCATGAAATAAGTACTTTCTGGCAGAGTCAGTTTAGGTATTAGCTTTTATAACAGCTACAGTTCAATGTCTTAAATTGAAGAGGTCAATATACTTAATACTTTAACTGCTTAATTTAAAATGCTATTGAATGTGTTTAATAATGCATGCTCATTTTTGTACAGCTCAACAAGTTATCTGCCTTCTAATTGTCAAATATTTTATGTAATTTAATAAAATGGTAATTTCTTATCCAATTTTAGGTAGAGATTATATTCTGTGACAGGCTTTGTGTGTACATTATGACAGCCTTGATAATTTTGAATGTAGCTTCTCGATAACCAAACCTGTCCACTTCTCTGAAGTTCTTTGTGTTTGCTCTGTACAACCAACAACTAGAGATACTGACAGAAATCCCTCACATTTCCCAGGGGTACTACAGGCTGAGAAGATTGATCTAAGCTCTTCCTTTCCACTGTAGAAAGGCATATTCACATCATCATTTTTTTCCCATATGTTTGACCACCCCAGGCGGTAGAAGGATGCTTTTGGAGCTGAGGAACTGAAGGAGACCTCAATTTGAAGAGAAGATGACACGACTCATGAGAAAGATCTCTGTACAGATCCTACCTATCCAGTAACACACAGTATTTTGGTTTTACTGCAGTGCAACTGGCAAGCTTGTGGCAAGCCAGGGAGCTTGGCACTGTGTTTCAGCAGTGGGAACTGGCTCTGCAGAATCTTTGTAATTTCTTCCTGCCTACTAGTTGCTGTAGTCTGAGATGTGGAGTTTAGCTAGAGGCAATCCTGGCATCTATGTTGCGGTGGCTGCAGTGTGAGATTGCCGGAATAGAAATTCAGTACATAAAGTTTTTGGAGATCTCTAATATTTCTGAGTGTAATTAGGCAGGTGTCTGTCATTCCTTTCTAAGGCCCTTGTAAGTCAAAAAGAAAGGAAAAATCTCGGCATGGATTGTCACTGCTCCATTCAAAACAGTTGGAATAACCTGGCATTCTGACAACTTTTATTCTAGGAAGATGCTGTGATTGGTGTCTTGAATTTACACTACTGAGTTGCTGAACTTCCTGTCCCCTTTAAAGTAGCTCTGACTCCCAGAGGTTGTCAGTTTGAAATTACAGGTTTATAAAGCTGTCTCTTGTCGTTAGACATCATAGTTACATCAGTATAGCTTGGGGATTTTTATTAGTGAAATCACCACAGCTTCTGAAAACCCTAGTTGCAGATCCAGAAGTCCATTGTCTCAAGTTGTATAAGATTAAAGATAGTCTCAAGCAGTTTACGATTAAGGTATCGGGCAAACAGCAGTACATGTGTGCTCATGAGGTATTTTGTGTGGTGGGTACAGTTAGACATAAGCCTGTCTGAGGGTTAAGTGCTCAAATAAAAACCAGTTTTGGCTTGGGTGTCACGCAAGCAGCAAGCGAGATACTCTTTTTGAAAGTGTAACGCTGTCCTAGCATAGCTGTGTGTTTTCTGAGGTGAAGTTGACGTGCATTTGTCTGTCTTGGTGCATGTGCAGAATGTCTGTATCCATTTTAGCCTGTTCGTTTCCTTGTTTAGATGTGATCTGTGAGGTATGGCCTAAAATTTTTCTCCTTCCTGGTTCTCCCTCCCTGGTTCTCTTGTTTTTCTCAAGGAACTGTCATGATCTAGGCCTTTGCACTCAGGCTATTAGTGCCAGCTTGTACTTTATTCACCTGCTCCCCCAAGGGTAGCAGTATTTATGTTTGTGGGAATGGGAACGCCAGAATTCTCTTCTGCTGTTGCATGGTTTCTCTTTTGAAGGTTATGTCGTGCTAATTTAGATCATGTAGCTCCTCTGGATGGTAACAGATTTTTTTTTTTTTTTTTAAGGACTTCTGAAAAATAAAAGACGCTAGTCTGAATTTAAAAGATATTAATGATATGAATTGGATATCTGAAATTGACAATATGTATCCACTTTTTGGTAACATAGTCTCTCTGTCTCTCTTTTGTGGATTTAACATGTAGAGCTTTAGCATGTAAAATATTTGTGAATGTTCTTGTCTAATTTTACATTGATTTTTTTTTTTTTTTTTTTTTTTTTTTTTACTTCCTGTGCTTCTGTCTTCTCCTTCCTGTCCATGCTCAGATCAGTGCTGTCTGTCAGTATGACACTAAACTACCAAAATAGCTGGGTTCTGCAGGAGCAGTGAAATTTAATCCTCTTTTCCTTTTGTGTACCAGTTTGTTACCAGCTATTTGTTAAATCTGATGGTTGTGAGTCTTGATAGGCTTTATACAGCTTTTTTTTCTTCAAAGCTTTTAGAAAGCAGGTGAAAGGTAAAGCTGTTAGATGGGTGCTCTAGACCTTGAAAAAGATTTCAGTCCACTCTTAAAGAAATGTCTGATACTAAAAAATGTCCCTGAGCTAAAGATTCTTTCTTTGGAAAGTATCCAGGAAATGCAGAGGAAGCCACTGCATTCACTTAATCTGGGGAACAAAAACAGATTTTTATTTTTTTTAAATTGTCTATAGTGTTAGAACTGACAGTAAATATCACAATAGTTTGAAGGTCATTTTGAATTCTATTTTGTTATTATGCACTTTGAGGGGCATGAGGGGACCTTTCATGCCTCAAAAGAAACAGAACTTTTTTTTTTAAGTTTTTTTAAAGTTTATAAACCACTTTATCATCAGTTTATATGTTCACTGCTTCTTTGTCTTGAAATAAGCTATTTTTGAATAATATAACTCCTTTTCTTCACGACTCTGCCTTTCAAAATGACCCTCTGAACTGACCTTTTTTTCTTCCTTTGAACAGAATTTCCTTAGTAATAGTAGTTGAGAAGACTGAGAAGCAGACCTCCTCAGGTTGTCTAGAGTTGCAATTAAAAAAAGGCAACCCACACCTTTGAAAGCCAGATCCAAGGCGCTGTATACTGCTGGGCACTGTAAAGGCAATCAATGCCTAGGTGCCTGTTAGTAAAACTCCTAGAATAACTTAGTCAAAAATACTTGTGTAGCTTGAAAAAATAAATGTTTGTCTTTTCTGAGTGTATCAGCAAACTTAGATTCAGAGGAGTATTCAGCTGCCTGATTTTCGTTCAGCTTGTGGTACGGGTGATGTGAGATATTTTTGGATCATATAAGTAAATGCAACTGGATCCTGCAAGAGCCATCAAGAGGCAAGTGGCAGGAGACTTTGAAGTAGTTTTGTAAGTCTTCCTTTTGGGGGCTTTGTCAAATTTGCTTGGATTGAGAGGGTGACTATTTCATTCACTATATATCCAAATTAGAAATGAAGTTTCAGACAAGTAATACCAGTTCTATTTTCTCAAGAGTGTCATTGAATGTAAAACTAGCTCACGTGTATCTTCATCTACATCTCGGTATTCTGGTTCTCAGCAATTCCTGTTTTAGTCCTTTATTAATTTGTGTCTTGATGTTTTGTGTCAAGGCTCTGTTTAGCACTTTCTCAAAATCAAGGATTTGGAATGAGAGAGTTATAGAAATAAAGACATCAATCAAATAGTGAGCCCTCTAGTGTAGTATCGTGTTTGACAGTGGCTAGTAGTGTTTCCTTCTGTGTAGCCCAGACACCTCTGTGCAACAGGGTATTCAGAAAAGAATTGAATTCCTTTGTCTCATGCAGTTAGTGGTTTTGTTGTACCTTACCGCTTGTTCATATAATGTATGCTTTTCGTCCAATTTAATCTAACATTTGTTTTCTTTGTGTTTTTTTAGTGGAAAAGTAGTTGTCATGTTTCCAATACTAATGAAAATTATTTTATAGTCATTTAATGTGCATTTATAAAGAGTGATAAACAAGGTCCTTAGAAGTTAATATACACATGATATTATTGAATAAATTTCACGTTCATATGAAATTTCATTTTTGAAGTTACATTCATTTAGTGCCTGTGCAGTGTTGCCTTCAGATGACACAAGCATAAGGGAGATCAACACAGCTCATAACACTGTGAACTTTATTTGCATTTTGTGCTGTTACTGTATGGCATCACATGACGGTGATCTCTGTTGGAAGACGTGCTTTTGCAGCTTGACATTGAAATCAGGCCTTTTCTTTGTCTGGTTCAGTCTCAGAGGCAATTCCTATCCTGATGGTTTTACATAAACACAGTTTAGAGAATACACTGCATTGAATACGTAAAGATGGCAACTGCAAGTTCTTTTCTGTGGACCAGTTAGAGTATATGCATAAGCAGAGTATCATCTCTCTTGCCTATTTTGAGTTTAAAAGATGAGGTTGATGTCCCTTCCTGTCAAGTCTATAGGAACAGAAGTTGAAATTTCAAGAGCAGTTAGTATGTTTCAGTATCACAGTGTTTTCTTTCTTTAAACATTTGAAAGCGTTGCTTCTATTCTTCAGGAAAAATGCAGCAAAATTTACTTTTGCATATGATTATTACCTTCTAGGTATTTAAAATATTAGGAATGGTATTGTAAAATTAGCATATAGCTATATGAACTTTTTGCACCAGCAGCTCGTGTCTATCATACGATTTAAATTATTTTTCATTGCTGTAATGTATATTATTATAACTAAGGTAATAGAGTGTGTTTTGGATGTAACAGTATATGTACTTAATAGATGTATGATTTAACCTCATTTTAGAAGTTTGTTACCATCAAGTTATATTTTAAAAGTAACTTGTATTATATAAACAGATTTCTTTTTGAAAGCTACATGCATATTCTAAAAAAATCAACCCTTTTTTCCAGGTCCCTTTACAGATGTAGTAACTACAAATCTTAAACTACGAAATCCATCAGATAGAAAAGTATGCTTCAAAGTGAAGACCACAGCGCCTCGTCGATACTGCGTGAGGCCAAACAGTGGAATTATTGACCCGGGATCGTCTGTAGTTGTTTCAGGTAAAACCATGCAGTTGTAGGTTAGATTTCATTAGGCCTTTCATGAAGTTCTATAATGCTTGATCTTGGAGGCTCTTTGAAGTATGTCAGCTTTTTAAAAATATTTTTCAAAAATAAAACTGCTGCCCTTCATTACTGCAATGTCAACTTGAAGTAGAAATGCAACGATATATGAAAAATCTGCCATACAGAAATACTTGCTATTTGTCACATTTATCTGCAGCTCTCTGAAAGCAGGAAAAGAAATTTGGAAATGGGCAGTGACATTAAGAGTACCTTTGCTTCAGACTATTATATTCATGCTTATGTCTAGAAGTAGGACATTGCTTGGCTGGTTTGATATCTTTAAAGTTTAACATTTGACAGTTCATTGCATTTTAAAAAAAATAAATTCGTTTACAATTGTAGGCTAGTTGTTTTGACTGTAATATTAGTCCCTGAGCTCTGTTGTTTCATAATTCTTCCATTTATCACAGTAGTATATCTTAAGTGGCAATCATTACATTTCTTTTAAAAAATATATTTTCTATTATTTTAGGTAGGTGGAGTACTTTGTAGCTCTTCAATTTGAAAAATCTAGTGCTTTTCACTATAGAGACACTCCCTCCTTATTCTGTTTTTGTTTTTTTGTGTGAAGGTTTTAAAAAAAGAATCCTTACTTTTCAGCAGAGTGTGAGCCCTGAAGCCAGGCAATACTTTTTTGTTTTTTCCATGAACTCCATGTAGGTTTGGCTTACACACTTCATGCTGACAATCCATAGAATTTTGATACCTGGACATGAAATGGTCTAATCCTATACTGGAGTGTAGAGTGTCAAAAAGACCGAGTGTTAGTAATCATGGGAGTAGACATTCTCAAGAAAATGGGAAAAGACTAGGTATCATAGAGTCATAGAATGGTTTCGGTTGGGAGGGACCTTAAAGATCATCTAGTTCCAACCCCCTGCCATGGGCAGGGACACCTCCCACTAGACCTGGTTGCCCAAAGCCCCATCCAGCCTGGTCTTGAACACCTCCAGGGATGCGGCATCCACGACCTTCCTGGGCAACCTGTTCCAGTGTCTTACCACCCTCACAGGAAAGAATTTCTTTCTAGTATCTAATCTAAATCTCCCCTCTTCCAGTTTAAAACCATTACCCCTTGTCCTATCACTACACTTCCTGACAAAGAGTCCCTCTCCAGCTCTCCTATAGGCTCCCTTCAGATATTGAAAGGTAGCAGTCTTCTGATTTGGTAAAATATTTTCGTAGGTCATTCTCCTGATCATTTTGAGCTAGGAATCTGCAGAATAAAGGGGGTTCTGAAACCAGTGATTGTAAAGGGTGTGGACCTACCACATTTCCTAACTTGGAGAGACAGGAGTACCCTTTTTATAGGCTGTGGTCCTGTAGGTTGTAGAGATCACAGACAATACAGCTGTGAGCTCCTGGATCTCCTAAGTCTAGAGAGCTGATTTTTGTAGAACCCTTGGAGAGCTGTAGCAAAGTAAAAGGGAAATGTGGAGCAATCTTCAGAGCTTTTCAGATTCATATCCTTATACCCTTTGGGAAGTTTAAAAGAAGCTGGAGAAGTAGCTTCAGGTGATACGTTCAAATGTTGCAAGGAACACAGAAAAACATTGTATTTATGATTGATTAAAACCTTAGAGTAACTTTCCTTGTAGGAGAGACACCAGTTTTCTCATCTAATAGAATCTGTAGAATGTGACCCTTTAAAACTTCATTATTGCTTACCGTGGACAGTCCAGTGTCTTATGGGTGAAAGATCATTTTACTGAGAATTGGTTCAAGGCTACTTTATTTCTGTCTTCAGTTTTGACTTACAACCATTTTGGCTTAACTGTGTGTTTGGTCTGGTATTGGGGATCTTTGCTGTGGGTAGTCATATATCACGATCAAGATACTGCTGGACTTTCTCTTCAGGGAATTGAATAGATTGAAGTATTCAGTTTGCCTACTGTAAAATGTGTGTTCGTAGTTACAAATCATCTTTCTGATGCTTTGAATACTTCAGTTTTTTAAATAAGGCAATACTGGAGCTGTAAACAATATTTCAGCTTCAGGTTCACCAATAAAAGGAAACAGTAACATGTTGCTCGACTCTTCAGTTTCCATAGCAGGGAATCTTTGATATCTCTTTTTCTGTATCACTGGATTCTCATGCAGTTATTCAGCTACAGTGACCCCAAGCTGCTCTTGTGTGTAGTTGTTAAGTTACAGTGACTCCACAATGCTTTTCAGAATGAAGTTCTCTTCCCCAAAGTGTCAGCTTCATCTTTTTGTTTTTAAGCGTATAATTTCTTTTAGGTCATTTGGTAAGCCAAGTGCGCAGATAGTTTTTCTAGTGACCCACTTTATCTCATAGATCTCCCAACTGAATATTTTCAGTGCTGACTCATCTTTCATATAATTAAAAATAGATTTCTTTCACATTGTTGTGCAGTGAGAAATGACTATAGGATCCCGTGGGCTGAAACTCTGTGTTCAAAACTAAATGTTGAGTTAGTGTTAGCTGTCTTCAGCCTGTATAATGCATTGTGCTGATTCAGAGCCAAGACAGTTTTTAAATTTGTTGTTGGAGATTGATTTGACAGCCATCTTAAGGAATTACTTAAAATGGGCTTTTTTGTTTATCATTCAATTGTGAATCACTAGATAACCTTCTTTGGCCATGCTTATACATTTTTTTTCCACAAATATTAATTTGGTAAGACCTGTTTTTCTTTACTTTGTGGTAAATTAACTGTTTATTTTCATATCATGTATTTTCAGAATATAGCATGTTACTCTTCTTTCTTCACAACTTGTTACTGCTGTTCTTCTGATTGTCAGACCCCTTTAAGATTTATTTTGTGGAGATAAAGCCCATCTGTGTAGAAAATCTCAGCCTATTAACAGGAGACTTGCTTTCATAACTTTTTGCTACAATTCCCCTAGAAGTGATCTCTGGACTACTCAGGGATTCCAGGAACGTTTTGAAAACTGTGTATATTCATGAAATTTTCCATGATTACTGAAAACCGTGAAGAGGTTGAAAAGCTCTTTGAATTTGTGGGTTGTCTTTTTCTGCTGCTTTTCAATTCAATCTGATTTTCAGCTGTTACCGAGTGGTCAAAGAACATAAAGTTATTTAACTAGTTATCCAAGGATTCTGCCAGGATATGAAGAAGTTCTCTGATGATGGAAAGCTGGCTTTGCCATTTTTCAAGTTTCCATCTGTTCTCTTGGCTTTAGGAAGCTGAAGTACTGCATGCTATTCAGTAGTCTGTTGATGGAACAATTCTTAGAGATAAATTGCTGTAGCATCCATACCTGGAAGAAGCATTTAGTTTGATCAGTTATGTTTTGGACCACAGTGATTCCAACGATAAGGAAACCTGATTTTTAAACCTTTCCAAATGAAACTGTATGAAAGCATGTCAAATACTGTGTTTCCTTTATGTGCTCTATTTGTGAAATATATGTGATTCAAGTTATTCACTTATCCTTTGATTATGCTGTATGTAATATTAAAGAAAAAAAAGAGAGATAACCATCCTGTACTAAACACCTGCAACTAACTTCTAACTATTTAAGGCCTAAAGTTAGGATACAGTGTAATTAAATTTGGAATTAACTTTTTTTCATAGATACCAGGGAATTTTGAAAGGCAGAGTTAGTAATTTTGATACTGTACTTAGTATTTTTATAAACTAATGCAATTCAGTCCTAATATGAAGAATTTATTCTCTCTGAAGGGGAGCATGTTGATCTACACATCCAATGAAGATTCAGAATTGTGGAAAATATAGTTGAGTTGTTGAAAACTATAGCAGTATTGCAGTCTCCAGACTGTATTGGCTCAGAATATAGAGGAATGTTGTTCAGAGCATACAATGTGGGTTTTTTTAGCTAAATTAGAATTTCTGCTGTAGCTTTCTCATTGTTGTAAAATAGGTAAATATGCAGATAATTGATAGGACTCCATAAATGTTTGGGTTTGTTTTTTTTTTTAAAATCTTTATGTTAAACTACTTCAGCATCTCTTTTAATTTCGTGTAAAGATATACTGAACTGGAGTTTACTTTCTGTGGAAGACAAGTGTATATACACGGTCAAATAATTTATCTCTACAGTTCACTCTGAGTCCTCATCCTCTGGTAGACCAAGTTGGAAGTGTACCCGCTGTTTATTCTCAGCCAGCAACTAGGACCACTCAGCCTCTTGCTCGCTCTCTCCAGTTGGGATGGAGGACAGAATTGGGTTGAGATAAAGACAGTTTAATAGGTAGAGCCAAAGCTGTGTGTGCAAGCAAAGCAAAACATGGAAT
Organism: Calidris pugnax; assembly: GCF_001431845.1. Taxonomy (NCBI): domain Eukaryota; kingdom Metazoa; phylum Chordata; class Aves; order Charadriiformes; family Scolopacidae; genus Calidris; species Calidris pugnax. The sequence continues at coordinate 18,278,538 of NW_015090810.1, read as the reverse complement.
TAACTCACCGCTTCCCGTGGGCAGGCAGGTGTTCAGCCATCTCCAGGAAAACAGGGCTCTGTCACATGTAACAGTTACTTGGGAAGACAAAGGCCATAACTCCAAGCATCCCCCCCTTCCTTCCACTTCCTCCAGCTTTATATTCTGAACATGACATCCTATGGTATGGAATATCCCTTTGGTCAGTTGGGATCAGCTGTCCTGGCTGTGTCTCCTCCCAACTTTCTGTACACTCCCAGTCTACTTGCTGTCAGGGTAGTGCGAGGAGCGGAATAGGCCTTGACTGCTGAGCAGCAACCACAAACATCAATGTGCCATCAACACCACTCTCATCCTGAATCTAAAAAGTAGCCACACACCAGCTGCTAGCAAGAAACTTAACTCCATCCCAGCTGAAACCATGACACGCTCAGCTTCCCCCTGTATATTTAATTATAATTTATGTGGTCCTGTACTCCTGTCCAGAGTAAGGCCACTAATTGTCTCTGAAAGGGGAAAAGGGGGTAACACGATAGTTTGTTTCAGGGTCCTCTCCAGACAGACAGTATGGTTGGAGGTAGACTTTACTGGTTGTGTACCCATCCCTCTGTTTCAGTAGCCTCCCGACACAACCATAACAAACCTTGTGTATTCAGGTATTTCTGCAAGCCCTTATGTTGTGCACCTGGGTATGTGACTATATCCTATAAAAGTTCTAATCTCCTGGTCTGTACTATAGACATCATGTTATTTCAGTCCCTTTGGACTAGAAAAACCACACACAAAATAGCGATGCCAAGGTGACTTGTACAACTGCTATATGATATATAAACATACAGTCTGCTCCTGGATGACCTTGTAGAACTTGCATGGCTGAAGGAACTGTGCTTTTGTGAGTAGAGCTTTCATTTAAAAATATTGTAGTGCTGTAAAAATAATAGAAGCTATAAATACTGTCAGTGATGTATTTTTTTTTTCACTGAGCTTGTGCACACTTCAAAATAATAACTTAAGAAACATGAGTTTCTGTTCTAGACCCAACAGAGTTTTCAACTTTGGAAAGCTGAAAGTACAGTCAAAAGGCTGTCATTCAGAAAGTCTCAACTGCTTGCATACTCTACCTCTGGTACTTGTAGCACAAACTATGTTGTGTCAAAAATGTCTGGTTTCATCCAGAAGGTGTTATGTTTTGGGGCGTGTATGTGTTTGTTTTTGGTTTGTTTTTGTTTTTGTTTTGTGTGTTAATATCTGTATTACAGTATGTTGAAAGCTGAAAATGCAGTGAGAAAGTATGTAAGATAAAATGCAATGAGTGGGTGTTATGAGTTTTATTTTAATGTTTCACATAAAGCTGCCTTTACAGGGAATTTTGTTTTGAAGCCTATCTTTTCTTTGATGGTAAAATGTGGTGGTGCCCCAAAACTTGCCATAGAGTTAAAGTATGTACCTGGATTTTGGAGTATTTTTGGACAAATGTTAACTGTTAGACTGGACTTAAAACTGAATAAAATGTATGGTATAGTTATATGCATAACTAATCACTTTAAAAATTATTTATTTTTTAATAAAATAAAACCCCAAATTTAAAGTGTTTTAAAGATGTATTATTGAAGCCCAAGGCAGCTTTACTTCCTGTTAATGGCTGTAGCATGAATGAAGTGTTTTAGTAGTTTTACTGCCACCTTAGGTCAATATACCTTTAAAAGTCAGTTGAACTTGCCCCACTGGTTGGTTGTCTACCTAATAATGTAGTTTCTCTCTGTCTTTTTTTCTATCTTCCCCTGACTAACCATCATAATGTGCCACAGCACAGAACTGTGCTACAGTTCTTTAACTTTGCATTCACTTAGTCATAGACTTTGTTCATTCCGAAGAGAACTCCTGTGGTGTTTGCTTGACGGTTTTTTTTGTCTGTCTTACAGGATCTCTTTGTTTATACTTGTATATGAAATGTCTTTTAGCTATAATAATTACAGAAATAATCATGTCAGCTACACCAGATTCTGAAAAACTTTTGAGATCTCTCAGTATCTGTTGCTACAGTGTATATCTGCTCTTTTCAACACTGCCTTTGCATTTTAATTTTCAGTGTCTGTTCAGGAAGAAGCACATCTGAAATGGATAGAATACTTGTTGCAGGTATTAGCTGAAGAATCACTGATTTATGCATTATTTTTTCTTTTGAACAGTAATGTTGCAGCCTTTTGACTATGACCCAAATGAGAAGAGTAAACACAAGTTTATGGTACAAACAACCTATGCACCACCAAATATTTCAGATATGGAGGCAGTGGTAAGTAACACTGGGGTAAAATGTCTTTTTTTTTTTGTTTCCTTAAAAATTCAGGCTTAAGTGTAGATGAATCATGGTTTTGCCAATTTTTTTGGAGAAGAATTGGGGTTTTTTCTGAACAAGTATGACTTCGATACGTTATTCATGATTTTTTCGTATTGAATACAAGCTTAGTTCTTGGAACTTGCCTAGTGAACTGATTGAATGGAAATAGTAGTTAATCTAAGGTAAGGTCAGTGATAAAATCTGGGCATGTTGTACCTCATATACAGCTAATATGAAGGGGATAAACAGATTGTATTTGAAGGATCAAGAGTATATTTAAACAGTAAGCCTCAAGCTTTATGAAATGGGTGCATTGGTCTGAAAAGTGTTTAAGTGAAATGTTGAATGGGATTATAGTAAATTAAAACGTTTGGAAGACTAAGATATATCTCTCTACAAGATACCAAGTGGCTAAACACAACACAAATGATAGATTTGTTTCCTGTTTTAACAGAATGTGCAGATTCAGTTCGTAGGCAGGGTTAGTCTGATGAAAGGTCCAGAAAGAAGATACTTAGGTTTGTGCTTGCTAGTTCAGAAGGACACCTCTTTCTGACCTTACAAGCTGGCAGCAATGGGAAGGAAGCCTTCAGTTGTGCCCTTTGTAAGTGGGCTCCCATAAGTTTGTATATTACAGTGCAGGGGAATGATGGATAGGCTTTCTAGACAGAGATTCTTTCAAGGAATGCCTGAGTTTACGCATACACGTTCAGTGCTCACTCGAGGCAGAGGAGGGGGGAAACAAAGGATGAAGATGAGGTTTAATAAATCACGAAATCCACTAGACATGTTCAGGTCTCGTGTCTGTCCCCCGATATGGAGGGAAAGACTACTGTGGCATCATTCTTTACCGGAAACAGTGGAAAAGATTTTGCTAAGCTTTTGAGACATGTAGCTAGAAAGTTAACATCTCTCTTCCTTGTTGATCTGGTTTACTTTTTCTTCATATGCTCTGATAGCTTTTGGTTGTGTGTAGTAAGTGAAGCGTAACTGTTTGGTGAGGATATAAAGATCCTCTTTAGAAATACCTTTCAAATAACTGCTTTCTCAGTGTGTTCCAAGTGTATAATACTGAGAAACAAATCTTGCAGAAAATCGGTAATTGTAGTTGTAAATTACAGTACAACTAGTGCCACTGAAAAAAAGAACAACAACAAAAAAAGGAAGGATGTTATGAAAAGCCTGGATATTCTAGTCTGTAAGACCTGCAATTGATCCGTTGTAACTATTATTGAGAAAATTGCTGCAGACTTCAGATCAGTCTCTGAGCCTACGGTTTAAGGCAACTACATGAAGTGAAAGTTAATTGTCAATTGAGCAGAGAGATTCTGGCATGCTTCACAATTGTTTAAGTATATTTGTAATCATTATAATTTAAAAATACTTTTTGTAAATGGCTTTGAAAAATTCTCTAGGTCCAAATTGTAATGTATTATTCAGTAAAAAGAGGAAGTGGTTAAAAATCTAAAATATGATGAACTAAAGAAATTTACTCTGTATATAATGTCACTAAAAGGTGTCTTTCAATCTTTTGTTTAAAATCGGTGCTTCCATGATGGGACATAAAGAATACATTTACCAAGGAGTGATAGGGCTAGAACTTTGTTCTAAAATGGACTCAGGTGGTACTTGTTCCTCACTGTGTGTTAAAGGAACAACGGGGTTGTCCCCTTCTTATCCCCTACAAACCTCTGGATCCATCCTTGTATTCAATTTAGTCATTTTCATTTCCAGACTTAATTAACCATTTCTAGCTTTCATTACTTAGCAGTAGTAAATGTGAACAAAAAAACATTGTTCAGAAGCAAATCTGAAAATTGCAGCTAGGTAAGGACAGTATTCAGCTGAATAGGAGGCAAGTACTCAGTGCCAGCTTATGAACTGTTCAGATGTTTGCATGAGTGTGGCATGTTAAGTAACTGTATTAATTGTTGTCTTAGTGGAAAGAAGCAAAACCTGATGAGTTAATGGACTCCAAATTGAGATGTGTGTTTGAAATGCCCAACGAAAATGATAAACTGGTAAGTAAGAAAAGAGTAAGAAATGGTCATACACTGATCAGTAGGATCTCATGGAAATTTGTTTTGGATTTTTTTTAAACCTATTTGATTTATTAATTAAATGGAATGTAGGAATTTGTACTACATTAGACAGGAGGGGTGTTCAGTATCTAACTTTGGAAAGATTCATAGAGACCCAGGTTTCCCCCAGGTTCAAAGAGTCCTTGAAATACCATCTGGTCCATGCATTTGTTGGAATGGTCCAACTGCATCTTAAAAACCTCCAGCAATGGAGATAATGTCTAAAATTATATTTTTGTTATTTTTTATTATTGATTTGCTTTAGGATTATTTTGCTGTCCGATAAAAAAAGAGAATCTTCAATACTGCATACAGTGAAAAGTTAATTGCATCATTTGCTTTTTCAAGTACTAAATGCTTTTCAGTTTTAAAAATTCTGTGCCTAATTCAGCTGAGTTAGAAAATTAAGTACTCTTTAGAAATTAATGTATGCTTTGGGAATCCTAAATGCATTTTTTAAGCTAATGGTAAAGACAGATGTTCAGACAAAAAAAAAATCCCATTACCTTTTTCATGCTCCTGCCTTCAGACAAAATAATGTTCCAGTTGTGTAGGAGATGAGTTTCATTGTATATTGACTGAAGATGTTGTTTTTGTGTTGCCTAATACTTGGAATAATAGTTAACTGTCAGTTACCTAGAAGTTTTGCAGAATATGACGAAATTCTTATGCATTAACACTTCTTTTACTGTCATAATTGAAATTCTCATTCATGGAATCATAATACTGTATATTCTGGGTTGTTTGGGTTTTTCAGGTTTGGGGGGGTTTTTTTGGTGCTCCTTTTAGCATTGTGAATTAGAGTGCTACAATAGGATTTCTGTAAACAATCTCACTCCATTCATGGCCTTGACTTTTTTTTTTTTTTTTTTTATTGTCCGTTTTTTTAGTAGTTTGAAAAAAATTTTTTAGCAAATTTTTTTAAAAGAGGGGGAAAATATAAAAA
>NW_015090810.1:18226056-18273163 GCF_001431845.1 Calidris pugnax | reverse complement strand
CCTTTCACCCCTCAGCCCCTGCTCCCAGCACGGGGAGCACGGTCCAGCAGAGCCAGCTCCTCTCCAGCACAAAGGGGGCTTCCTCAATATTTTATTAGAACAGCTGAGAAGATTTTCCTTCAACAAACTGTTTTGCTGAATAACTTTTCTGACCTGCTCCAGTCAGGAACAGGCTCTACTAATTTGTAGCTAACAAGTTATCAGCTTGCTTTTTTTTTTTTTTTTTTGTACTGTCCAGTTTTTCAGTAGTCTGTGTGGCATCTTGGGGGAAAGTAGCATGAATCCATGTGTGTAAAAAGCATCTCATTATTTATCCGCATAAAAGGGTCTCATTGAAGGCTGCTTGCTGGCCAGTAGCTGTCTTTGCAACCATTCTTTAAATACAGTTTTTGGAGTGTAATGTAAGCATATTTTTCAGATGCAAGGTCAGTATAATGTTTTTAGTGTGGTGGGGTTTTTTTTGGTTTGTGTTTTTTTTTTTTTTTAAAGGATAATTCATGAGATGCAACCTTTTATGTAGGTGTAAGCTGCCAGGTGTGTTAAATGCTAAAACTGTAAAGATTAAGCATTTATTATCAAGGCACTTAGTTGTCTACTTTCTACTTCTTTTGCCTTCTTATTAAATTGCATCTTAGATATCAGAAAATATTATACCTGTTTTTAATTTTATAAAATGTATAATGTAGTGAGATAAATGTAGTGGATTATACCAAACTATCTCCTTCTGTACTTAATGTGATATCTTCATAGTATTGACTGTACATAATATTTGGGTTTTTCTGAGTAGCAGCGTAGGGTTGCAGAACCCTGCTTTAGCAGTTGATTTAGTCAATCCCTTCAGCCTGGCAATGAGCAATCTGCCAAGTCCTGAGGGTAAGCCTCGCCTGCCTCCTCAGGATTTATCTACACCAGGACCCAACCATTTCACTCCAGTCAGCAACGACGTTCTTCAGATGCCTACCAGTCATAGCCAGAAGATTGACATGAAGGAACCAGTCAGTGAGGTCACACAGCAGGAGGAGGTTTGTTCCAGGGAGATAAGTCTTAGGTCTCTGGTGAAGTTTTAGTGCTACTAAAGGAATTCAGTTCAGCTAGCAAAGCAATTGAAAAGGCAACAGATCCTGATCTGCCTACTCATGGTATAAATATGTTGGTCTTTTAAGTTCAGTTAGGAGTACCTGTGTTGAGTAGCAGGATCTAGCTCTTAGGCTATCTATGACTGCATTGCAAAAAATATCAAATGCAAGTAGACGGTGTAGACCAAATAACTGCTACTTGCGTAGGAACTAAAGAAGTTCTTGCATATTTTTAGTATTTACCTTGGACTACTTTGATGACAAAAGGTGCAGTCTGGTGGTGGTCTAAATGACATAGCATTTACTATGCTACGTATAAATCCATTTATTATGGCTACTGCATTTACTATGCTACATATAAATGCATTTACTATGGCTACTGTGTAGCCAAACAAGTAGGAATATAGAAGCCTGAATCTGAGCTGTTTCTGAGAGTATTGCCATATAAATGCTGTGTTTTTACAAATGTTAACCTGGGCTATACAGTTGAATCCATTGTATTATTGTCTACTGAAGTTCATTGTATATTTTGAGCAGAGCTGTGGGAACTAGATTTTTTAATTTTAGTTTTGGCTTTTTCACAGCTTTTAATGGGACTTTTCACTTGTATTCAAAATTAGTAATGTATATTTCAGAGGTGCCGTGAGACTTCAATTCCATGTTTGTGCAAGACTTTATTTTTCTTCGCTAAGAGGTGCTATCTATAAGTGCAAAATATTTGTGCTGTATGTACTTTGTATTAGCTTGTGGTACAACCTGTTTTCTTTTTACTTTGGTTTGTTTCTTAATATTGCAGGATTAGTTTTTTCCTTTTATTTTTTTCCCTCAAGTTCAGAGGCTGTTTTGTGTATTTTATGCCATCTTTTGGATGCCTGCTGGGTCAGTGTTAAGGTGCTAAAGTATTAATTTTGGTCTCAGTAGTGTGTAGGACCAAATGTAAACAGTGCAATCTTCTCTTGCTTTTTAATATTTGAGCTAATCAGACTTGAACTGGTAACAGAAGTCTTTGTTCAGATTGCTGTAAATATAAATTTCATTGAACTATATTAATAGCCAGATTGTTTCAGTTTTAAGCTGTGGATGATTTTTCTCTAGGTAAGTAAAATTCTCAAGTCGTTCTTAATATTTGTAGAATGATATAGATGCAAGCAAACCTGCCCCAGTACTGAATACATCTAAGCAGGATGGACCGATGCCAAAACCACATAGTGTTTCACTTAATGATACTGAAACAAGGAAGCTAGTGGAGGAGTGCAAAAGACTTCAAGCAGAGATTATGAAGCTGACGGATGAAAATCGGCACCTGAGAGTAAGTTCTGCTTCCATGCTTATATTGAAATGGCTTCACTCTTTTTGATTGAAAGGTCTGGTTTATAATTAGGACAATAGGTGTGTATTCCAGAAAGTAAATGCAACTATTAGAATGTCAAGATTGATTTGCAATACAATTTTACTGTCCTTTATATACTGTATATTTTGAACTTCTCAGTGATTGAGACTGTGTGATTGTCATGGAAGAGAAACTGAAGCTACATAATTTTCTTCTTAAATGTAATGGTCCTGTTTAAGGTGGCCTTAGTTGCTTTAAGTCTAAATCAGAGGTACCAAATTAGTAGCTTTTAATAAAAGTGCATTATTATTCATTAAGAATGAGTAAAGGAGATCCAAAGTGATAACACTGTATCACAAATTGTTAGTGAAGCAAGAGTTAAGCAAGCACTAATCTCCATTTATGTACCATTTTAGTTATCTGTAACTAGTCAATACATCACTATGCGGCTTTTCTATGTATTTGGTTTTGGTTATGTGACAATTCCATTGGCTGTGGTAGCCTTTTAAAGAACCATGAAATAATGATGTCTCCATACCTGTAGTTCTGAGGACATTGGAACATTTGGAGAAACACTACAGAAAGCATATGTTTCTCCTGCACAATAAAGAATTACTGTTTTTTAATTCTGACACATAGTAAGTGAAAGCAGAATTCTTTCTTGTACCTAGCAAGATTTTGAGAATCTTTCTTAACCAGAGCATGGAAAGAGATTAGTGGATTACCTGTCCTTATTTGAAATATTATGGCTTGCTATGTTCATAGTTTGGATTTTGGTGTGGTGTAATGTTGTGTTTGTTTTTTTTTAAACTTTATTTAAATGTTCACCGGTAAATTTGGCCTTTGAGTTCAGTTTCTACAATTGTAAAGAAGATGTGTTCATAATTTTTTTTCCCCGTCTGTGTGTTTTTCCCCCTCAGGATGAAGGCTTGAGGCTCAGAAAGGTAGCGCACTCGGATAAATCTGGATCACCCACAGCTTTGGCCCTCAGAGATAATGGCTCTAATTCTCTTCCTTCACTTCTTGTTGTAATTGCAGCCATTTTCATTGGATTCTTTCTAGGGAAGTTCATCTTGTAGAAAGAATGAGTGAGAGAAGCATGCAAAATGCAGCTTCCTTTTTTTTTTTTTTTTTTTTTTTTTTTCTTGGCCAGAAAAAGATTTGTTTACCTACCACTTCATTGGTAGTATGGCCCAAGTGGCCATTTTTGTGTACAGCATCATAACAGGCTTTGCCTTTAATGATCTCGCACGGTTAGAAAACACAATCTGAAAAGAAACTGTTCGGCTACTGGACAAAATTGTACATTAAGTCATCTATAGCAGGTGTCAGTTGCACAGTCAGTCCTTTATGAAAATTCATAAATAAAGAATTGTTCTTTCTTTCTGTGGTTTTAATAAGAATTCAAAAATTGTTCAGAGTCTTGTAAATGTTATTTTAATAATCCTTTAAAATTTTATCTGTTGCTGTTACCTCTTGAAAAATGATTTATTAGATTGCTAATCCCACTCATTCAGGAATATGACAAGAGGTATTCTGGGGGAAATGGTGCCTCTTACTGTGTAAATTTTCTCCTTACCTTACTTTGCTAATATCATGGCAGAATTTCTTTCTTATCCCTTGTGAGGCATTGTTGAGAGTTCTTCATCCTTACAATCCTGTCCCATAATATTTAACATTACAAAAGAAATAAAATTGTTAACAGATTTTTCTGCTGGGTAGCCTGTTTGTGTGTGTCGTACTTTTAGAAGGGATTTCTAACAAGTTCATTGTTCATGGTAATTTGCTACTTGTAACAAATGGCTATTTTGAAGTTTATTTGCTTAAGTCTCTGGCTTAGACTGTTGTAATTGAAGCTTGGGGTTAAAAAAAAAAAAAAGGGGTTCCATTCCATTTGTTTAAAAAGTTGAACTGTTTCCTGGCTGCTTTCAGCTACAGAGAGGATGGTTATCAAACTTGTTTTGGGACAGAATATTTTGGATATCCAGCAGGTACAAATATCAGACATGAATGTTTTCAATATATTAACAATTTGCTTGGATTGTGCGGGAGTGTAATAATCAACCTTCTGTTCCATCTTTGGATCTTCTGGGTGTCTTCCAGGAGTCAACATTATTATTTGATTTCATAAGGGTATTTAATTCACATACACTAATTTACTCAGTTTGTAATTCTGTTTTAGCAGATATTCAAAAATGCAATTTGGATGATTCAGGCACCCATAGTGAATTCCATGATGCAGAAGAGTTGATATTTGCTGACTGAGCCTCCGTTGCTCACCTTTTGAAAACAAAAATCATTTTTATGCAACTCTTGCCAGATCTACCTGTGTTAACCATGTATAGCTAAGTTCTAAAGAATGCATTTTTTGGGGTCTGAAATGCTTCCCTGCACTTAATCTTATGTCTTGCCTCATCTCTGAATATGTCATGAAAACAAACAGTAGTATTGGAACAAAATATTATCTGTACATCTGACTAAGCATAATCCCATACAGGGAATTACATGTAAACTGAAAAATTGCAGAAGGGATATACTCCTGTAAGCAAAATTGTGTATACTCTTGGACAGCTTGACTTGATGTGGTGCAGCTAAGTGTGTTTAGACCTTGGTATATGCACATCTTATGTAGCTGAGAAAAATGTTCTGGAGAAGATGTATGTTATCTTGGTTGCCTTTGATTTCTAGTGCTTTTTTTTTTAAAAAGAAAACTATAATTACATCATGTTCTGTCATTGCTCTCTGTGATAAACTTTTTTATAAAATCTTGCATATGTGCAAGGAAGATGATGAAGAAAATGCAAATACTGCTTATCTTTTCACTTAAGCATGCAAGCACAGATGTTTCCAATTACTTGTTCCAGTGTCTGCATTCAACTCTCCTTACATCCCAGTGACTGGAAAAACTATGTTAAAGTCTTGATTATTTTGGTTCCGCTGGTTCAGAATGGTGTAATTCTCCTGATTTTTTTTTTTTTTTTTTTTTTTTCTCTAACAGAACATTGCCACATCAAACTTTCATAGTCTGTTCCAAACTGATTATGTGGAAAATAATGAAAGCAATAGTGTGCAGGATGTAGTTTGCTTCAGACAGAGCCGTCATTCCTGCGTTGAAGGGAAAATATAATTCCTCTGGAAGAACTTAAAATGTTTACAGCATAGTGTACGGAGATTACCAAGGTTAGCTAGCACTTTCAGGCCTTGATAGCGGAAAAAGGAGCCATTGCTCAATGCAGCTGACTCAGGTTTTGATGTCTGGCAGCAGAAATGAGGTAAAAATAACAATAAAATCAGATTGAAACAACTTTTTTAATATATAACAGACAGGTGGTGGTAAAACTTGGTCATGGTTTAAATAATGTCTTCAAAGTGAAAGTGTGCAGCGGTCTCATAACCAGTGTACTTACTAATGGTATAAGGAGACTGTCTTGGTTTCCAGTAATCCCTTCCTAGCTGTATATAAAATGTAACGCTAAAACTATTTTGCTCTCAGGAGTCACTTTGGATGAGATCAACTGTATTCAGTGAATTATGTAATATGGATTAAATTGTTTGTCTTTGTTCCTGAAATGGTTAGAACTTCTTGCTTTGTCTGCCTGCTTACGTGTGTATGTAAGCACGGGGAAATACAGTCTCTCCACTGCTCCTAGTGATACAATCAGACAATGATGCCCATAACGTCATGTGAGGCTAAATGTGTAAATATGCATTGCAGGTTGCTCTTCTGATCTCTCAAAAGGGCAAAATGGAACAAGTATACCGTATCAAAGGAGTATTTTACAGTTTTTATGAATATAGCACTTTAAAAAAGGGTAGTATGATGGTTCAAGGGGATAAAAATGCCTAGTTAAATAGAAGATATAGCTTCTGCAGTAATTCTGGGCACCAAATTTAAGCCACTTGAAAAAAATTATGTATGAAGTTCATTTAAGAAACAAGTTGTTTGTATCAATGCACAAGATATTTGTGCACTTCTGCTCATTCTTTTAAAAGCTGTTGACAAACACTGTTGCCCAGGCTTGCATGTTTCTGCTGCTATGATTGAAGCCAATTTACACATAAGAAGCAACCAAACACTAGCTTGAAACTTCATTATCCTCTTGGGAGGAGAGAGGGTGGAGGGAGGAGGTGGAAGGTGACATTTTTCTAAAGGGGAAAAGACAAAGTCAATAAGCAAAACTTATCTTTCAGGCCTTCTTCAAAGATATTAAAAGTTGAAGTGTTAATAAACCATTAAAAACGTGGCAGTGTCCTTTTTATTTTGGAACTTCTCCATTCTTCTGTGTTCTGTAGACTCCTGATAGTGAATAGATGTATCTAGTCCACCTTGCAGGTGGTGTAACTGCTCTGCTTCTAGGTGCTGCTGGTAAATAGCATGAAGCTGGCAAGGCTGAAAATTCAGTGTTGAAATGAAGAGCAGGTGCCTGAATCCAGGCACCGCTGAGGATGCTGGTGGTTTGTCAGACTCTTAATAGTCATCATGACAAAGAGTTTTCTTTTTCCTGTTTGATGTCCATAGGTATATATGCTTGAACTGACTTGCCACGGGAATCGCTTGCTTCAGTCTGTGGCAAAAGATGGAATGAGAGCTACAAGAGAGCAACCCTAATAAACGTTTACTATGGTATCAAAGTGCCCTGCTCTTCATGTTTACAGGTGGGATGAAGTTCTGTAGCTCGTCTTTTTGGCCACGTTACTGTGAACATAAGTTTACCCTTTTGCTTTCTACGCTGGTTCCTGTTGAATGGCTTTGTGGGATGTCTCCTGGAAGGCACATCTGCGTGTAGCACTGACCACTGCTGCCAGGGAGGCTCTGTCTTTGCTGATCTTGAGCTTCTGTGACAGCTTTAGTGTGGTGTCACACTCATGTTGGGACAAGAGGGGAGGCTCAATGCAGGAGTCAGTTTTTGCAAGGGTTTGAGCTCCTGTAGGAAGGACTGAAACTAATGATGGTTAAATGAGACCGATTTCTTTATTCCCTGTCTGAACCTCTTTTCCAGGGGCGCTCCAGTGATGTGACCAAGCCTATGATTGAAGTGCGTCTGCTGTGTTTTTCTTTTTGAATGCAGGTTGCATATGTTTAAGAAAAATTTCTGATTCTGATAGGGCTGCGTAAGCAGAGGTAGCGATGGTGTTGTCACCTTTATGTATTTGCCCTCTAGGTGACAAATAGCTATGTAGAAACGCAGTCTTGGGTGAAATATACTTTGTAGGGGATGAAACATTTTGTTTTTAATTGAATTATGGTGTAAGCATCGCCCAGCATGTTACAGTGCCATTTTATTTAAAGCTTGGTACCAGTTTATGTAATGTTGATAACACTGCCAGCAGGGTATTGAATCCCTGTTTACACAGTAGCTACTTGTGTTGCTGGCAGAGGTGGAATGCTGCTCTTCCCCTCCTCCTGCTTTAGAAGAGATTTAAAGGGTGTTACGGTATCCAGGCACAGAGGCGTGAGACAGACAGCTATTGTAGCTAAGCAGTCTGAGCTCAGACACTTGAAATAAATGAAAAATTAATTGGAAGGTGGCTAAAAGTTATTAAGTCTTATTACGTCTTACCTTTTAAACTTGTGTGCAAGAAAAAAAAAAGTGTTTTTTTTTTTTAAGTTAGTCTGCTTATCATCCCCATTCTGGAAAAAAAAAATTGCCATAGTTTGGAAATAATTATTTCAGGATGTCCTTGAAGTTTGTCTTTGTGCACATGCTGGTGCGGGTTCATGTCCATAGGTGAATGAAGAGAGATTGTCACTGGTGATCAGTATCTAGGCTGTTCTCAGAGTGGGTGGTAATTAAATAGCAATCTTAGTGAGTGTCTCAGGCTGCCTTGTAAATATGGCTTGGCTTGGCTTTAGAGATGGGGAAACTGAGGCCCAAGTATTGGGACAAATGATTGGGAAGGGATGGTTTAGGCACAACCCCTGTTCCCACACTCCATCCCATTTCTCATCAAGCCTTCCTTGGTCCTTGTTCTAGCCTTTTCTTTTTTTTTTAATTGAGTATTCAAAATGCTGGTTTATGTTGCTTGGAAATTTTTCATAGGCTTTTAAAGCCACCTTATAGACAGCTGTTGCCTTGGCTGTGCCTGAAGCCCAGTGTTAAACAGGCAGAAAATGTGGCTTAGGGAGGTGTTTAGCAGTGGGTTGTGCTCACTGGGATTATAATGCCTGAACCTCTTCTAAAGACAGTAGGGGTGGAAGGAAAGATGTTAAACATTTGGGCATGTTGTGTTTCTAGTCTTAGAACATAAAGGTGTGTCTGTGTAGCAAAAATTTTGTGGAGCCAGTGCTGTTTGTACTTTTCAAGTAAAAGAAAACAGTCTTAAATCCGTACAACTGCCATGTTAGTTGTTCTGCCCGTGGGAGCAGCAAAATACTCTTCCATTGCTACTTTGATAGTCCAAATACAGCTGATACAGACTGCTATGCTCTGATTTTTAGAAGTGCTTCTATTTATTTTTTTTTTTTTAAAACCTAAACATATTGGACTACTGCAAGCGAAGGTGCTCCATCAGTAGCAAACTCTTACAGAGGTTAAAGCACTTCTGTATTTTCACTCAAAATTAGCAAACACTTTGCTGTTACCACTGCTTTTCAGAACTGCAGTACACCTCTGCACTGCTATGAGGGCTGGTTTGAGGAGAATTAATAATGAGAATCTAGTAATTCACTAAATTATAAAGATGATGCTCTGTTTCTATGTGTTTGAGAGGCATTGGTTTCAATCATTACATAGGACAGTCTAGTTTATAGAACTGTGTTTGGGAAGGCTTAGGAGGAAAGGCTGCAGAGAGCAAAACTTGAACTCTGGGTCAAATGGAGAGACAGCCCTCTAGAGCTGTAATCAGAGGTACTAAAGAGTGCAGCTTTGATAATGAAGTGAGTCGTTCATAGAAAGTGGAAGCACATGCAGAGGCTAATTTTCTTGATTGCCTTAATCACCTCGGTTTAGTTTAAAATTTTGAAATGATAAATACGAGACACCTTTCCCACATCTCAAGTGGGAACTGGGGAGCTGTTGGTGTCAAGGGAAGAAGAAGGGAATATGGTAGGATGAGACAGTGGTGGCACTTAAGGACATGGTTTAGCAGTGGACTTGGCAGTGTTAGGTTAATGGTTGGATTTGGTGATCTTAAGGGTCTTTTCCAACCAACCTAAATGGTTCTACGATTCTATGAGAAGAGCGAGATGAACTGCTTTAGAAGTGTCTTTGTTGATGGCTGTGTCTTCCCAGGACAGCTGAGCTGCTAGAGTGGTCTGTACCTGCTGCCTTCTCTCCAGACATATGCTGGAAGCTGCTGTGGCCTTCTTCAGGAGCAGGACTTTCTATCCACCCTCGGGGTGTAAAGCCACAAACACGGTGACTGGCCTTGTAAACAGGAGAGTGCCAGGAGAGGATTTTCATTGTATTCATGCCCAAGATTGTCTAAGCTCAGATTCCAATGCAGCCTTTCAACTTCATGGTGCTGCTTTCAGACTTCACTTTCTTGTGTAATACCTTGAAATACTTTAGCCCTTGGGCTTCTCATTTCATGTCTCAGCTTCAAGAAAATCAGAACAGATTGCTTTCCTGATTAGGTGAAATTATCTCTTCATCCTGCCTCCACGGGAACCAGATTACAATGGCAAAGGAAGGTCAACGTGATAGTGGGAAAACTTAACTTTTTAAAGAGACAAGGTTTATGTGATTGCAGCATCTCTGTGCTGCTTCTCCCCGTGTGAATTCGAAATGTAATTCAGGCCGCATTTCGTGGAGAAGTTGATGTTTCGCAGGTACCAGGCCCCTCCAATTACAGGAAAATTAGAGCTGGGGGATGAAAGGCATTTAAATGGGTGTTCCCCCCGGGGCCAGCCTGCACCGTGGGCTGGGGAGATACCTGTCCTGCTGGCTGCTGTTTGACCAGTTAGCACTGGTGGTGCTGGCCCAGCTGCCAGCGTGGGCATGGAGCAGGCAGCCCAGCAGCTGCCGGTGGTAGCCCAGCACTTGTTGGCAACCTGTGGGAGGAACCAGTTACAAGGGAGCAGGTCAGCAGGCACGGGAGGTGGAAACTCAAGCTGTCACTGGAGTGGGCTCATGGAGGGTGTGTGGGGTGGGACGGGAGCTTGATTCTCCTGGGGACAGAAAGGAGGTGATGGAAGAAAATGCTAAATAATGGAGTGAGAAATGCTAAAAGTTGGAAGACTGCGTCTGTGCGTCCTCACTTCTCCAGCCTGCTCTGCCTGGGCACTCTGGAAATACTAACGATTTCGTGATTGCAAACGGGTGGGAGGGATCTGATCTTCTGAGGAGCTGTAACTGACCTCAAAGCTTCTCTGTGGCCAGCAATTTAAAAAATAAGCTAATTGTGGTTTTATGAGTCCACTTGTAGGGCTATGAGAAGTTGCATGTGTGGAACTAGAGGTAGAGAAACGAAGCAGCTAATCAAAAGCAAGTATTTTCAGGAACGTCACCTCACCAGCGGCGCAGGGCCAGGGACCTCCTGCTCTCCTGGGCTACTGCTCTGAGTGCCGCGGGGAAGGAGCAACGCCTGACCCAAGTCCTCCAGCACTCTGGGCAAGCAGCACGGCTCGTTAGGTGAGCCACACAGACATTAATCGCCCTGTGGGGAGGCATAATAATAGGGTTATGCAAAACTGTCTGCGTACATTAATATTTACGTCTGATCCGTGAACAAGTCTTCCTGGGGTGCCTGTCTGCAAACTGGTGGTTACAGCGGACCAGGTTACTATAGGACTTTACGTTGTGTCCTATGTTTGCAACTGCTTCAGTCACCTCTACAAATCCATTTTCCTCATTTAAATGTTCCTACTTTAAAACTGCTGATTTTCAGCCTGGCTGGGTGCAGAAACTCTTCTTTTATTCTTGCCAAATGGGAGCCGTCGTGTCGAAAAGCCCTTCTCAAACGCACTCTGAGCCTCTGCGAGTATTAATTTGAGACCATCAAAGAGAAACAGGAGGCTTAAGCAGGAGGATGCTGACACAAGGTGAATTTCCAACATCCAGAAGCATTTGGTACTGCTTTTGTCAAGTGCAAAGATCTCAGCTGTCCAAGCAAAAGCATTTTTAGATTTAAAGAAATTAAGCTATTTTTATAGGAAATCCCTCCCGCTCTCATGCCTGATGGGCACTAAGTCCTGAACGCTCCCTTTCATGTAGCTGTGCATCGATAGTTATCTCCTCCTTCTGGTTGGAATTGTGGCAGCTAAAGCACTTTTTCTTATAATAGGGTGAATCAGTAATAGTCTAAGATTTAAAATTAGACTGTCAAAACGTAGTAGTATTCTTTAGCATATATAGTGTGTTTGAGAGTTTGTGTAGCTCTTAAAACAGTTTTAGTGGATGTCTGATGCTACTCATTAAAAATTTTGGAAATTCCATGAATAAAGTACTTGCATGAGAGCTGTATATATAAAATTGTTTTTCAGTTACCATTTATATGTACAGTTTTGGACAGATGGGAACATGTTGAAGCAATGCAAATTTTAGAGTTTAGCGGCAGTATTTTCCTTCTAGTATTAATTTAAAGCAAAACCTGCAGAAATGGTTGGTACAGCTTAGACCACACAGTCTTTTCCCCAGTATCCCTTTAAGGAGCGAAGAGATTTCTTCAGTGCATATTGTATAGGTTCAAAAATGTTTGCCCTGGGCCCCGCGGAAGGGGCTGCAGTAAAGGCTGTGGGGGTGAAGCTTCATTCTGGTCTCTCTTAACTCTTGAAAGTGTAACTTCAGATTTCTTCTGAGTGTAGTTCTTGTGATTTCTTTTATCGCTGTTGCTCCCGTGGAAGGTGTGCCCCTCTGGTGAGGAGAGAGCATCAGGTGGAATGAAACTGGAGCGTTAGTCTGATCCTCAAGGGAAGGCTTGTAAAATACCTTTAAAAGATGTATGTTTTTATTTTCTGTATGCTAAAACCATGGGCTCAATAGAGAAACTGGTTTAAAGGCGAATAGGTGTTTTCTTTTAATTTGCCTGGTTACCCAGGCTCTGATGACCCTTTCTCTCATGAGAGAGACTATGGTGTCACCCTCTTACCACGCTGGCGCTCCTCTGCTCCGTTAAACTAATTGCTATTAGTTTACTAATAGCAGACCAAGGGAGAGCGTGCCCGGCCTCTGCTTAAGGCGAGCTCTTCTGCGCTTTATTATTCTCCCTAAAGGGGACTGCGAACCTTAAATCGTGCCAGGATTTGGTCTCCCCGCCCCCCCTAACCGTATGAACGTTGGGGTTTTTTTTAGGGGTGAAATGTGTCCGGAGGACTCGGGCTGGGCAGTTTTCAGCCGCCAGATGGCGATGTCCCCCCGCCCCGCCGCCGCTCCCGGCCCTGCCACCGCCCCCCCCACGGCTCCCACTGAAAACTCCGCATTTATGGATCGTATTTTTGGTGCCGTAATATATTTGGATATTTGAGGGAGTTGTGCGTCTCTTGCTTATAGTCACGAAACTATTAATTTTGTTTACTGGGAGATGCGGTTGTTTCCAGTAATGCCTTATAGGGCAGTTAGTGAAGATGGTGTCTATATATTGTTTTCATCGTCCTGGGGGGTCTTCAGGCTGCTCTTGGGTGCTAAGAGAAAAGTGACCCAGTAGTTGGGGATTTATTTAAAGAAATTCATAATGCATGTGGCTGTCCCTTGGATGAAGGTACGTAGGTCTGACCTGGGGCTTTTTTTTGTGGGTGGAATTGCAGAATTCAGCAGAGTTGATCTAGGAGATCTGATTTCTTACAACTCCAAGTATAAACTTGTTTTCCCCGACTTTTTTTCATTTCTTTATTTGAGGAGAGCACTATCCCGTGCAGCTCGCTCTCTCATTTTCCAATAGACTGTCTTGGAAGTGGCAGCAGACAAGGACCAGTGTGGTTCCCATGGGAAGGGGATGTTGGGAGTTGTGTCCGCCCGCTCTGAGGCGATGCTCATGGGCAGTTCCTGTTACTGAAAGACACGTAGGAATTAATTACTGTCTTCGGGGCTTGGTAGCACCATAGCTAGAATCCATCTGATGGACTGGTCCTATACCCTGGAGCAGACTCGTGAAGAAGAAGGGGTGGGGAGAAGATGCTTGAGAAATAATTGCTCAGGCCAACAACGCTGTTTCCGTAGCTATTGAAGGTACTTGTGGTTTGATTCCTCCCAGCCATGTTTGTTCCTGCCTGATTCAGCAGCAGAGTGGAAATTTTGTTTCTTCATTTCCTAATTATTATTTATTGCTGGCAGCAAATATTAATTGAAAAAATAAACAGTGATTGCACTAAAGAGGAGACAACTAGAAGGAAAAAAATTCTTGGCAAATACTTGTAGTAAGAGGGGAAAAATATGAAAAATCAATGAAACTATAAAATTCAGAATAAGTGATGCTGTTTTTTATTACCGAGCCTTCCCTTTTGTGTCCAGAGTGGGTAAATTATGCCATGTAGGATCTATTTATGTCTGAATTCACCCACACATTCAGCTTTGTGTGGAAGGGACGCAACTTCTTCACAGGCTGTGGCTACTGCATTGAGTGCCTTGTAATTTGAGGCGTGCTGCCTGAAAATCAAGCTCAACTTTCAGGGATCTCCTGAGTCACTTCTGAAAACTCAGAAATTAGTCAACTCTGAAGTTTTTGATGGTGATGGTGTAAGTCGTGTTGACTGCATTTCAGCTCTTCTTCATTTGTGCAAGCAAGACAGGAGTGAAAATGCACAGCACTGAGAAAAGAAGCTTTTATTCTCCTGTGGCTTGCTTTCCCTTCTCAGTTCCTATCAGGCTTTTCTTACTCTGTAAGAGAAGTGTCATTTCTAATCCCTCCCTGCTCCCCCTCCAGGTTGTAGCCTCTAGAGCAAGTGAGATCTGACTGGGGAGCAGTAATGCTCTTCTGTTTGCTTACAGCTCACTTATAAAAAACATTAGTTTTCTTTTGAAACCACACCCTTTGTCCTGACCCAGCTGCTCTGACTCTACTCTCCTTGCAAGCCAGCACTGTCATCACTTGCTGGCCACTTCCAGCCCACCTTCTCTTCAGAGAACCTGAAGATGTGCTGTGAAACACAAATCATCCCAGCTGTGTCCATCAGAGCTGATTCTAGTGACATGTTCTCAAGGAAAAATGTTTTCTTTTGCATATAGCAAGAAACAAGCTTTTCTGCGCACAAGTTGCTCAACACAGGGATTTTTTTGCTATGGCTTTCTGAGATATCTATGATTTTTTTACGGGTAGAAAGTCAACAGAACAGAAAGCTAACATGCAAAGAAATCCTCAATTTTTTCAGTTAGGCTTTTTTATTTTAACCAATAGTTTCACAAGTGCTTAAACTTCCCTGGCAGTTTAATCTGGAACATAGTTGAGAAGAAAAATATCTTCTATACCTTTACAAAAATAAAAAGTTTTTTTTTTTTAAATCCTGCACTTTAAGCAAGCACACTCCAACTCAAGCAAGACAGACATTGTATCTTAAAATACGGACTTCTCTTCATAAAAATGACATTCTACCCCAGGGCAGCAGGCACAATATGTAAACGGTATAGAAACAGAGTGAGGGCACTTCTTTTGATTTTTCTGATCCCTTTTGTCCTTTTTCTTAACAGAACCTGTTAAAACGACTTGCACAAGATCTCCTTCAGGTAACCATTTCTTCTATCTGGTGGTTTCTCGAGTAGGATACAACAGTGGTGCTGAGGGAAAAACTTTCAACCTGTCATGGCAACATTGGCAGGTATTGAAGGTACCAACATTCATTGCTTCACTTCTCAAAACTTTGGCACTTCAGTATGGGATAAATTACTCGGTTTGTAGGACTTCCACTGCTAAACCACTTGTGGCTTAATTTCTTTAGCAGCCAGGGCTGCCAGCACATGAGGTCAGGTTGGAGAAATAAAATGAATGGAATATATTGTGTCACAAATGTATATGGTGCTGTGCAGCAGTTAATGTAGTGCGTGATGAAACTAAAATCAAGCTTAGCTCCTAGTTCTGTGCCTGTAACCTAGGAGAAGTCTTGCAGAGAACATGGATAGGCAAATAAACTATGCACTCTGAAGACTTACTTATATCTTTGTCCAACTTAGCTTCTATTGGCTAATAGAAAAATAAAGAAAAAATATATAGGCACAAGGAGGGAACTGCTGCAGCATATGCAGATCATAATTTTATGTTTCTGGTCAACGCTACAAATAAACTAGAGGAGCCCCAAATCAGGTTTCTGGCCATGCATTATGAAGGCCTTTTTCCAGCAGTTCCTTTTTAACTATCTCTAGGTGGCAGAAAAAAAAAAATATGCAGTTCTTATATAATTTGTACATTGTGTCTTGTTTGCATGTAAGTGTAACAGCAAGCTTTGGAAAACCTAGATCTTTGCAAGTCTGAGATTCAGAAGACAGCTGAGACATAAATGTGCTTTTTAGAGGTGAGGACTGGGCAGGTCTTTCTCTTGAAACTGTTGTAATGTTTCTGACAGGCAATTTACAGAGGAGCCACGAAGCACTAATAAATTGTAGATCATTGCCCTGGTGAGTACAGAACACCATGCTGTGGAGCAGTTCTTTTGCTTTCTGCTTCAGTCCTGCATCACAGATTTCAGCTGGGACTGAGTTGTGTGTTGCACCTCCGTAGGGAAGGAAGAGGGTCTGAGAGCTTCTAGCCGTTGATATTTTTCCAGAGATGGGACCACCACCTAATGTGGGAATAGTAGGTGGTGGGGAAAGAAGCTTGTCTTGTGTGATCTAAGGAACATCACACCATTCCCATCCTCAGAAATAAAAACTAACACGCATTCACTCATGCTGCTAGGTCTCAAACAGAAGTCAGAAATGAAGGTAGTATTTAAGGGACTTTTTGGATGGCAATAGCTCAGGAACTCAGTTGGAGATATGCTGAATACAAAACTCAAGTCTAGCTAGAGAAAACCAAACTCCATCCAGGTTCCTAGCCTCTCTTTCAGAGGCATTATGTCTCCTTGACCCTCTAGTTAAAACTGTGTTCCTGATGCCTCCCTACCAGCAATGGATCCCAAACTGACTCTTCAAGTTGGTTTGACTCTGTGGAGCAGAAAATCACCAAGAAATGCTGATCAGAGCAGCTGTTGTTCTTAGGGCTCGATTCATCATGGTGAGTTGGCTTTCAGCTCCTTCCAGCAGGCTGAAGGAGGATCTGGTATCAGATGGATGGATGAACACTTTCTCAGGTGATTACTGAGCCAGCCTGAGCTCTGTTCCTGACTCTTAGTGAGTCTTCTGTGACTTTTCATCTGTCTGAGGAAAAAAACATGAAAGATGCCATCTGACCTGGCAGTGAGAGTCTATGGTTGTTCCTTCCCCCCCTTCCTTCTGCTGTCTCAAAACCAGGCAATGAAGCGTTTTTTTTCCCACTCTGAGGAAATTTGCATCCAAGGCCAACACTAGCTTGGAAGAACTGTCAGGAAGGCATGGACTTTGAAGAGGTAGGGAGCCTGAGCATAGCCATTTGCTACTTGAACACCTTTTTCCTGCTATTTTTTCTAGTGAGGTCCATGCTATTACTGTGTTTTCAAATAATGCTTTTTCTACAGCACATAGTGTGGAGACTCACCTATGTAAAGCTGAAGGACCTTCATTCAAGACATGCTTTTCCTATGATGCTGAAAAGAACACATTAAAGGCCTTTTTTCTCACATAGTACTGGACTAGGCAGCTAGAAGCGGCTGATGCTGATGAAGAAACGCTATGACCTTACTCCTTCTGTTTCTTAGATAGGTTCCTGTTCCTCCTGTGGGCCAAAATGTGTGTGCGTATCAGTAAAGGCCACAGCCCGAATGCTGCAAGGTTAAGCTGTGCCCTCAGTTCACTCCCCATTAAAGCGAGGGAGTGTGGTTCATCCATGAACTTGTACCTCCTTGCTGGCCTTAAATCTCTCTCCTGCTGCCCCTCCAGAGCCTGTGCTGATTCACATCAGTGTGCACAGCAGGATGTACTTGCCGTGGGGGAACTCCAGGGCTTCCAGGGCAGGCTCCTGTTGAAGAATGCTCTCTGAGGGCTGTGCCTATCCACCTTCTCTCCCCGGACCAATGCTGATGCAAGCTGGGTGAAACCATGGTATCTGTTGGGACAGTCCAGTGAGAAGAAAAGGGGGGAGGACATGGCTGCATTTGTGCAACTCTTGCTCCTCTCTGGTGGGACTGGGCCAGTCTCACTCCATCCCGTGGATGTGGGTTTGTCTCCAGTTGCTTTCTGGCTCTCTGAACTGCAAGCAGTCCTGGGGGCCATGGCGTGCTTGCTGCTACAACCCTTTACTTGTTCCTACATGAGGTCACATCACTAAAAATATGCTGCTAAATAGGGCTGCAGAACATGTTACAGCCCACTTGCTTCTTTACTTTGCCCACCTGGCTGACACAAAATCCAAGGCACAAATACTGCAGGTGGAGTATGTAAGGCCTCAGGAATTTGAGAACAGAAGTCCCTGCAGCCTCGTATTGACAACTTAACCTCTACTGTGTGCAGCCAACAGAAAAAACTGCTTCTGTCTGGCTTTAAGGGGGCTTGGTTGTAACTACTCACTAGATACAAAGGGAGGCCTCGAAGCAATGACATAGCTAAGGAAATTGAATGAGAAAATATTAAATCACTGGTTATTTTTACAACTTAATGATTGTAAAAATAGCTTAAATTACTTGGAATATTTTTTAATTAGAAGTACCAACCCTTTAGCACTATCTGACTGGAGGCCTTTTGATTTGCTGTTCCTTTTTGTTACGAGCTGTGAGATAATGACAAGATAAATCTTTGTGGGTTTCCTCCTTATATACATATCTACATCAGAGCTGTGAAGTCAGAGGGAGAAGCTGCTATCACAGTACTGGCACGACACCGAACCCTTCCCCAGAGCTAAATTCTGATGAGAAACTGGGCGTTGGGGAGAAGAGTACCACAACGGCAAGGCGGCAGAGGCGACCGAAGCAGGATCATAACGTTCACCCCAGCAGTTAAAAAATAATAATAAAAGGAGACCCCCTCCCTCCCCCCAAAAGTCTGCAGTCCTAAAGTGCAATTACTTTTGTGCAGTCATGTCAGGCCAGGGATCACACTGGATGAAGTTCAAAGCACAAACATCAAACGAGTGCCGTTTGGGACTCGAGGAGGAGGGGGGGAAGTAAGGAAAAGAACAACAGTTCTCAGGCATTCAAGTGCATCAAGAAAATAAATGTCCCTTTCTTTCAGAAGAAAAACAACCCCCAGTCTGGTGGAATCCTGGCTTTGTAGTCATGAAAAATAAGTTTTTTTCACTTCTAGCTGAGAATGTCCCAATATGACACAGTACAAATAAACAACACCAAAGCAAGAGCTGGGGCGCTGGGATATTTTTCCGGTGCCCTGCTGCTATACAGCCTTATTTTATTCTCCTCTGGTGACTCTTCAGATCTGGGTACGGACGAAGCGCACTGAATTAAAGGCATCTGGTAGGAAGTGGCTCTCTTCTCCGGTCGGTCGGGGCTGGACCCGTCGCTTGGTCTCTGGCCGTTGTACAGCAAGTACCTGCCCCGGGCATCCTGTTCCATTTTGAAGATTTCGTACTCGGTGTGAGGTAGGCGGATGCCGAGCGCGATGCAGCCGTTCGTGTGGGTGACATCTTGCTGAACCCCAACTTGCCAGGACCCCTGTGCTCCGCACTCATTCCCGTTGAAGACGTTGAGGAGAGAGGCTGTGGATATATCCATGGGAGTCACCTTCATGTGATTCACTGCCAGAGAGGAAGAGAGGAGAAGCAATTAGCAGAGGGACAAAAACAAAAGCAAAGACAACATGTGGATTGGGGTGTACCTGTCAAATCAGAGTTGTCTCTCCTTGCTTATTCTTAAATCAAATTTTTATATTGCAGATGTGGCCAGCAAATGTATTTGCATCGTTTTACGTCTTTGATGTAATTACTTCTCACACAGAACACACACACACAAACTCCGTTGAAGAAAACCTGATGGCCACATATCTCAGCCAGAGATTAAGCAGAGCTTTTCATAAATTCCAGACAATCCTTTACAGATAAAGCCAAGTTGGTTATATTAGGAGATAGGCAAAAGAGGAAACAATAAAACTGCAGTCATGTTTTACTACCATCCATTTAATCCATAAGTAGGACTATTTATAGTGTATTTTTCATCATTTTTTTAACACACTACACTGTAACGCTAATGAAATAATTAGTTCCAATTGAAAAATTTCTGAAGTGCCACAGCTGCACTATCTTCCTATATTACCTTTCCTTTTTTGCATGAATTATAAAGTATTGCCGAACCACAGAAAGATCCTTTTTCTTACATCTAAACAGTGGCTGCAGCTTGCAGTGTCAAATGTAGAAATGCTGCAGTTTCTTCAGTTCCAAGTTGCCTGTATTTCAAATGAGTTTAAGGCACATAAAGTATTTTTTTTCAGCTGAGTTTAAAAAGTTGGGAAAAGCCAAATTGAATGAGCCTGTGGAAGCTGAATAGAGATTTTTCCTGGTACGTGTTTGACACTGTATATCAAGAAAAGGGGCTCTGAATAGATCAATGCTGACCAAAACAGAAGCAAATAGCCAGCCCTCATGCCTCCTGACACACCCAAATCCCAAATACTCTTGCAGATCATTAACAACGTGTATGTCTTTTCATAGTAAGAATTTGCTGGGAATTTTATTCTCAGATTTTATAAACAGATACTCGATTCAATGGCTCTACATTCACGTTATTTGTTCTAACTGGTATAAAAGGTAATCTATAGAAAGTGAACCTACAAGTTTTACCAAAACCAAATGAGTGACCTTGATCTGTGACGTAAGCTGTGAATCATAGAATAGTTTGGGTTGGAAGAGACCTTTAAAGGTCATCTAGTTCCAACCCCCCTGCAATGAGCAGGGGCATCTTCAACTAGATGAGGTTGCTCAGAGCCCCATCAGGGGCAACATCCAACCTGACCTTGAATGCTTCCAGTGAAGTTGGCATACCATAAACCAGAAATTAAGCAAAAACTGAATTTCACCCCAGGAGCTCTGCTGGGACATGCTGCATGCAGCTGTAAAGAATAAATGCTCTGAGGGGCAAGGGTATCTCCTGCCTCTTATGAAAATCCCGGATTAGTAAATTATTTCTTATAGTTAGATGCCTTCCTAAATTGGAGCCATACAAGAAGCTATATACTTCTCACATGGAAACTGAAATAAGAAGAGCCCACAGAGTGCTTGGGGCTTCCAGAGGCTCTGCTGGGGTTGGCGCCATGGCGAGACGTCATGTTTTGGAGATGTCTGTTTGTGTGAGTGGTTAAAGCCACTGAGCTCTTTCTAAGCAGGGTGCTACGGGGCTGTTTGCACGGAAAGGCTTCTCAGCCGCAGGGACCCGGGTGGTGTCACCACTGAGTGCTGCTTCCCAAAGTACTCGAGAGGTTTCGGTTAGATACATCTAGTCTTCACTGCGGTGGGATTAATCAGAACTGTCTTTAGAGACATCCTTACTTGCTTTAGGGCCCCTTGGAAGGTGATGAAAAGACACATGTTGCTACGTCTGTCTTCAACAGAAGATGATTATAGCACTTCTGACCTGAAATGCCTTCTGAAGGTGCTTTTTTCTCTCTGCTGAAGGAGCCCTAGGACACAGATCTAATCTAAGGCACTTTGCTTAGACACTTGAAGTCTGGCCACTGGACTCCAATGTGAAATCTTATTTTCTTGTGCTATGCTTAACAGATCCCTGCCTCAAACGAGTATTGCTTCAGTGGTGTGCAATGCTGTGCAGCTGTATAGTTTGGCTGGGCATTCACACAACACCAGCGAACTTCCCAAGAAATGACTAACCCCTGAAAACGACAGAAGGAAATCAGCAGCAGCCAAATGGTTGTGAGCGAACCCTGCTCTGGTCCATAACTATGTGACCACCTCCACCCCCCAGCGCAGTGAGCCACTCTACCTTTGAACACAAACTCCGTGCCGCCCATCACTTTGGACGAGTGCACCCCCCGGCTGTAGCGTCCCTTGGCGTAGATGGTGAAGGTGGGGTGCTTGCAGATGGGGTCCGAGTAGTGGTAGTAGTGACCTTCCCAGGTGTTGTTGTTGTCGTGGAAGATGAAGTGGCGAGTGAGGAAGAGGACCTCCGGCCGCACCTCGCAGCGCTGGCTCACCCACTCTCCGTGTAGCCCTATAGTCAGATCCGCCTTGGGGGGTAGGATGGGAGGATGGTGCTCGTCCGACCGGTAGATGATTCTGCACGCGATGCACGTGCGGTCGTGATTCTGAAATTAAGCAGAGAGAAAGCCTCGTGAGGTATTATCTGTGACAGAGGCAATGAATCAGGCCATCCGTTTCATGTTGAAGTGACACCAGCTCAGTGTTTTAAGGAAAATGTTGTTATTTCTTATCTTTTTAATGTTCTCCTGCAGATTCTCACCCTTCAAAGCACCTGAAATATGGCACCATTTGGTTTTGCACGTATAAGACTGCACAGCAGGAGCGGAGTTAGATTAATTCCCTCATCTGCATTTCTCTGAAATTAACAGTTCAGCTTTTTATTGGATCTAGGAAAGGCTGACTTTATCCTTCAAATCATACAAGAAGCTGGCAGATGGTAATTTACTATGGTAAAAAAAAAATACTAGGGACTTGGCAACTCTTGGGTTAGAAATTTGCTGAGCTCTTATTTTGCATCTGTCTTCTTTTTAGTCATTAACTTTGGGTACCATAGATGGGCATGGGTGTCCTAAGCACGTTTTTCAGTTGGGTAGCAGCCTGGGAGAATAGTAACCAGCAATTTTACACTATTTCAGCTTTTCTGAGCCCTAATGCGAGGTTGTGAAGTGTATGACATGGCCTGCTGGTGCAGGACAGGGTGAAAACTTTATGCCCCTCTCCATGGGGAAGGTGGTCCCTGGTGCCCGCTGGGCTCCACGGCAGCTCACCGCTGTGAGCCAAGCACCAGCCTCAAGCAGCCCCGTCCGTGAGGCCTGAGGTTGTCTTACAAGGGGTGTGCAAGCTCCGAGTTGGTGGCAGGAGGGGAGGGAACTTCACGCTGAGGCTTCCACCCCCTGACATCAGAGACTGAAACTAGAGACACCTGTATGTTGTTCCTAGGGCTAACTGTTTCCACCTCTGCAAGGATTTCTCTTGTTGGCAAAAGAGTTTGGCCTAGCTATTCTCCTTTCAAACCCTATTTTGCATTTTTTCAATGACAAGACAGACAGCAGCATTAGCATTTGTCTCTGCTCTGTTAAACCTTGAAGTAAATTTTATGGACTGAAAAGGAATACAAAACTAATGTTTTAGCTCACTACATTGATGACAAGTAATTAGATCAAGAAGAATAAATGCCACCCCACAAGATAAAAGCAGTGTTTTCCATTTTTCTGGTGCTGTTTGGGGTTGGTGATGTGCTATTTGTTCACATCTCGGGACATGATCGTAGAGGCTTTCTAGTTGGCTGGTGACATGCAGAGGGGCAGAGTTGGGAGCTGTAAGCAGGATTATACTCCTGAGTGAAAGGCAAAGACCACACAGACAGCTTGTGCCTTCATCTTTCAAGGCCACTCAATCCCTCCTGGAGAGAGGGGGACGCGCTGGGTGGGGGGTTACTCACATTCTCCTTGTTGGGGCTGCAAGGTGTTTTCCTGAGGTGCAATTCAGAGTGCACCGTGTTAAGAGCTGAAGCTCCCTACGCAGCCATCGGGGAGAGAGATTTATGCAAATACTTCTTCTTTGCACCCCTTTCCAGCCCTCTTTTCTGAGATCTCTCTGAGCTCCCTCTGTAGCGTAAACGTTCATACTCATGTCTTATACTTTAAAGTCCATGTGAGCTGCTATGGAGTCAGCATTTCTCCACTCACTGCCTTCAGCTTGTGGCATGCTTTAGGGGTAACACTTCCCCAACCTTCATTAGTGCCCTGAGTTTCTCTGATAATACAACTGCTTCAGAGAACCAACATACAACTCTCACAATATATCCCTTTTATGCATATTAATCAGGGTTTATATTTGTCCCCCAGACCAGATAAGAGGCCAAAAGTTAATGAAGTCAATGAAACGTCTGCTGTTCTACATCCCTGGGATGGAGAACAATGGTCTATGTGCAAATGATGTAGCTCAGGTTGATCTGAATGAGTGTTGGCTAACAGCCCTACTTTGAGGAGGAAGGAGGTTGGACTTGGTGGCCTCCAGAGGTCTTTCCACCCTAAAACACATGGTCTTCTGGGAACCACGTGCTAGTATGCTATTAAAATGGATGCTGTTCTTTCCCACTGTTGAGCTTGTTAACTAATTTTGAGATACATTTTTCAGCTAAATTCTGCAAGCAGGTGCAAGGGCAATTAGTATCTTAGTGAAAATACAAAGAGTGTTTAATTGCGTAATTTACCTGCAACTGGTGAAGTTAGCACAGATTTGTGCCATAGTAGCTGACAGCAGAGGCTAGTGCAAAACATCTGGTTCTCCTGAACACTGAAAGCACATATAACACATGAAGACTGTGAAACTGAGCCGTTTTCTGAAATGGCAAGTTTCAGTTTGGATTTTCAGATAGTCAAGAGAGGAATCAAGACCCATTTATGTTTCCTATTTTGCTCTAGATTTCTTGTGTGACCTTCCTGTGTGACTTAACCTTACTTCATAGAAACACAGGCAATTACAGCTCTTCTGTTTGGGAGCAGACTGATAGGAGGCTAAATATCAATACTGAGCTGTCAGAAAGCAGACAGAAATTTCAGAGACCTGGATATGATTAAAAATAAAATAATAATAATTACTATTAAAAATGAGTGTAGTTCTATTCCTAGAATGAACCTTCAAATACAATCTGACAGAAATCCAGTGTCCACCTTCATCTTGCCTGCAATAAAATCTCAGCAGATTTCATCTGCAAAGCTTGTTTGGGACTTACGAAACCGGTCTGTTGAATCCCTAGCTCTCTTCAGAGAACATCAGTCATTTTCTCTGGAAAGCGGTCTGGTTTACTGGGTGGTTTGCAGCTCAGGATTGCTAGGGGGCAGATGACATAAGTGGCTAGGAAACAAGTTGATGCTGGGGAAAGGTGGAGACTGCCTTGGCAGGCCTTGGGCAGTAGCAGAGCTGCCCCATTTTCCTTGAGCTCCAGCTGTGAATGGGGATGGCAGATGCTGAGCGTCTGCCCTGCCCCAGGCAGCGCTGCTGGTACTGCAAGAAAACTGTTGGATGAGATGGGCAATTCCATTCACTGCCAACCAAAGCACCAAAGAAACACACACTGTTGAAATGTAAGTCAAGGCTCTGATGCTGGGCAGGGAGTATTATCATTGTCTGATGTCTTCTCCATCATACTTGGGGTGTAGTCGGTACAGCCTGGTACATCTGTGGCTGCTTAGTCCCTTGGATGGAGCCAGCAGCAGAGCAGGTAGAAGAAGGTCCATGATGGAAAAAAATCATAACTACAAGCAGCCCCTTTTTCCTTATGAGGGGTGGGTACCTGTCTTCAGGCACAAGGAGGAGCTACTTCCCAAAATTTATAAACCTCATGCAGTGCGACTATGCAGGCTCTCATTAGATTGTGAGTGGAGGTGACTCCTTGGGCAAACTCAAGGAAGGTCCAGGTTAACTCACAGAAATCAAAGTGAAGTTTAGCAGTATAAACACTTGTCTGTAGCTCATCTGGCTCTTCGAACTCTGTGGACCATATCTTGGACTGCCGTAACTCTGTGCACCCCTTCTAACTCCGAAAGCTTTGCACCAGCTCTGAAGGTCTGGCCAGCTGCGCTTCTAAGACATGTCCACCCTGCCTGCCTTCTAGTTACTGACAGTGTGCCCAGATGAAGGGGTTGAGGTGACCGGGCACTTTTTTGGAACAAACAGGGAGTAGGACAGGGAGAGGTTGGTGCAGTGAGGAGGGAAGCAGAAGTATCCCTTTCACAGGCTGGCTCAGGCACCTCACACGGATGCATTGCTTCCCTGGGACCAGTCCTTGAATCTACTTAAACCTTCTTTGCTGTGATACTATCTTCAAAGAGTTATGAACTTCTCAGTGGAAGAAAATGCCACATGTAAACTCCCTCAGTACAATTTTTGTCCAAGTAATGGATGAGAGAGATATCTAGTTTTAATATGAGGCAATTGCACTTAATTATGGAGTAATTTATGTTTAACAATTGACTGTGTTTTTCACTGTTGCTTTTTCAGGTCAGCTGCTCTTGGCTCTTAATTACACTAGCTGAGGCTTTGCAAATCTCTCCCTTTCCGTGTGTGTCAGGGAAAGATTATTTTCTAAAAACAGACATTCAAAGAAAATAGGGAACAGAGGTAGAGGACATTCGAGTCCAAACACAATTAAGTACTCTAATAAAAAGCTCATTTCGGCATGACAAACTAAAAAGCTATAAAATGATCAGCGGACAGGATGAACATCTGTTCTATGTGGATGAACATCTGTTCTATGTTTTGATTATCTTAGGTGTACAATGTACTAGTTTTAATAGTGGGATCTTCCTAAAAGGACCAGGCTCTGAAACAGCTGCTGCCCAATGACTGGAAGATCCCTTCCCGTCAAGATGTGGGGAAAGATGCCTCCCTGCAGCTCTGCAATGCCAAATCCATGGTGCCCCAACTCTTCACGCTCCTGTGTGTTGTTTTAAAGCCAGTTTCTGAATTAATCCATGAGGCCATGTGGGCTGAAATAAGCCTGAATTTCTGGCTGGAAACTCAGTTCTTGTACTCAGGGAGAAAATAATTTGTGATCTGAAAATTTCCACCAACATTTTTCCTTATCCCTCCCTCCTGCTGCCTCAGCTGAAGTGGTAAGAGGGCCAGAGAGCTCCGGAAGCCAAGCAGGGAGGTTTCTAATAAGAAAAGCAAACAAGGATGAGGTTCCTTGATCTTTTTCCCAATTGCTGTGGATAGTCAGAAACATAAACCTTCTCAGCATAGTTTAATTTTCTCTTAAGTTCTATGGGATTCTATGGCTGCTTAGGACTAATTTGCCTCTAATCAATTCATAGTGGTTTTTACAGCCCAGGCCAAAAAACTATCATGCAACTGGGATTCTCTGAGCAATTGTGAAGTGAGCTTTGACCAACATGTAGAAAGATCTTTTTGGAAGGTGTTCTAGTTTTCTTTGAACACCTTTGTATTCGATGCTGTTGTTACAGAGTAAGACATCTATGGACCAAACTCTTTTCAAAACCTACAGAAAATTTACCCTTTCCTTATGGTACAAGCAGAAGCTGAAATCAATGCTTAATATCAAGGAAAGGACCTTTGGGATGTGCTGCAAGTTGTCTTTAGGGACAAAACAAACAAGCACTAATAGTAAAGAGAAGGCTGAAAATATATTATTTTCAACTAAACTCCTTGTTCAAACGTATTTGCTCTCTCCCCAATTTATCTATTTATTCTTTATATCTTGAAAATGTATCTGTAGGTGCAATCCAAAAATTTTAAAACACAATTTGTCAGAAACAACTTAAATTGTAACTCAGCCTTTTTCCTGTAGAATTAGAATGGATGACTATGCTGATATTTGGCTATTTACATAATGGAAAATTAAGATTATCTTAACTATAACTTACTGTTTTTTAAAGAAAGACTCGTTGCTCAGACCACTTAGAGTCTGAGAGATTCATTACATTCTTAGCAAAACAGATTGAAAAATGTATTTGATATTTTACATTAGATCCTTATTTTAAAAAAGGGCATCGAAAAATATGTCTTTGAATATACTAAGGAAGAAAAGAGATACAAAGCAAAATTTTGTTTTCTGGTATTCAATTTTTCACAGAATAGCTAATGTTTCATTTCCAAAAATGAGAAAACTACAGGCTTTTTCAGTATTTTTAGTAGGGAATTTTGACCATTTTCTGACAAGCTCTCTTTGTCATCTTTTATAGTTGCAAATAGTTGGTATTTTAGCAGACCAGATGCATTAAGAAGACAATAGCATAGAAGGTAGCAAAGTGTAGTAAGCTCCTAAACTACCCAAAAATATGGCAACTCTTTCTATAGGGTGCCAGGTATTGGGGCAGACGTGGGTCTCCTGCTCTTCAGAGCTGTCTTGGGCTAAGGAAAAGCAGTGGACAATTCAGAGAAGCGGTGAACCCAATTAGCTTTCTCAGTAGCAGTTTTACACCTCTAAGGTCTTTAAACTAGCCTGAAATTACACAGCAGTCTCCCAAAGTAATTTGGGAAATCACCTCTCCTTCTCTTTTTATCTGGAGCCACTGCACAGTGGACACATCCTTCCCATACCATAACCTGGTTAACACATTCAAGTATCACCTCTGCCTCAGCAAGACTGAAGAGCACAGACTCTTGGCAATCAGCTGTGCCACCTCTGGACTCCTCCTTGCTCTCCTCTTCCCTCCCAGCAACGCCAGTGTCAGACCAAAACCCAGCCCCAAACCCTTGGCAGAGCAGTGGCTTCTTTCTGTAACGCCTCCTTCGGGGCTTGCTTTTAATACTCAATGTGGCTACTCTTCAGTACACCCTTCCCTCCTTGTCCTCCACACCATCGCTAGCTAGGCCTGGTCTCTCCTCAAGGGCTGCTGCCACCACTCTTCTGCTCAGTTACAATGACCCCATGATAGTCACTTATTTCCAATTTCTGTAGCAATATCCTGCTTTACCAAGTCATGTACTGACATTAGAATATTTCTACAATGCTCTGCTTCTGCTGTCTGAGCCCTCTGTGTCTGTGCTGGTGGCTGTAGCATGGGAAGCTTGTTTGGAAGGGCCAGGTTCTCAGCTGACATAAAACCACATTTGGCCAGCCCTAATTTGCACTGGTTACCAGTGCATGGCAAGAAGCAGGTCTTGTTCATGGTTGGAAGAGGAGAATGGGTTGCACCTATACAGCATCAGGAGAAGCAAGGGCTAGCAAAAGCCCCAGCACCCACCTTGGCTCCCTTCTGCACCCTCCCATCAGTGGGGAAGACCATAGAATGGTTCAGTTTGGAAGGGACCTTAAAGATCATTGAGTTCCAAGCCTCCTGCCATGGGCAGGGACACCTCCCACTAGATCAGGGGGGTCTCCCCTTTTAGGGTGGATCCTGTGGCCAGGTTGTCTGACACTGGCTATGCAATGTCACCAGATGGGCCACGTAGCATCAGCTGGGTCCAGCACGTTGCACCCAGCATATCCTCATTGCATGGAGATGTGTGGTGAAGGACCAGGTACCGGGGTTCCTGAAGCACAGGCTCAGGCTTGAACCACTAACCGGTGGCCCTTGCATCCTGCAGGGTCCAACAGTCACAAAAGCTGGGGTAGGAAACCCCTGCTATGTATTACCACGAGGGAAAGCACTGAAGAAGAGGGGAAAGAAAAGCCACGCTTAGCAATGATCTCTCACACCCACCCAAATACCGTGTGTCACGGGCAGGGCTAGATGGCACTGGAGCAAGGCATGCCCAGTCAGGATGATTTAAACCTCACCACCTGAGAACGGCAGGTGCCAGGTTTTAGTGTCAGTAACTGAGTGCTCCTAGGATGAGTAGACATAGAAACCCCCGGGAGAACGTCGATTCAAGGAAATGCTTCCAACTCAACAAAAAAAGTTGGATGGCTTTGCCTCACAGTGCCAAGGAGCCGAGTCCACAGAAAGGACACTTTTATGAACTGCTCAGTACAGTATCAAGCTCTGCTCCTCCACCGCTCTAGATAACTGCAGACCAAGACACCGCTTTAACAAATGGCTACAATCTCTCTCCACCACAAACAGTGATAATTTGCAGGCTTTCTGTGACCTCATATGAAGCTGAGTATGTGCATTAGCCTGGCTCTGGGGAGTTGACAAGCATGGTTGACAGTTATAATTCAGCGTGCCAAAGGGAATGAAGGATAACAAAGATTTAAAACTTTAATTAAAAATCATGAAGCAAGTGAAATGCTGGAGAGAGTGGTAACTCCTTTGCAGGGCTGTCAGTTTGGGATTTCTTTTGGTGGGGAACAGAGGAAGGAGGGCGGAGATATGTTCAGATTTATCTGCAAACATGTATCTCATATTTTAAGATATTGAGGATCAGTTTTTATTAACTGCTCCCATGGAGGGAAAGATAGCGAAGGAATCTGAAGGCACTACCATTACACAACTGTCTGATCTATGATGTCAATTCTGTTGCACAACTTTGCATAAAACTGAAATAAACACAACCGACATGAAATGCAAAAGTCTTATTGTTGTTCTTTTCTGATATAAACTACTTGAGCCTGGGCAAAAGACAATAACAAAGAGAAATCCAGCCTTTTTCTCAGATGAATGTGCTCGCATGTCATCTATCCCATTAAAATGATACTAATTTATGGTGATGCAAATATTTTGGGAAGTATCAACAAAATAAATTCCTGGAAAACCCGAAGGGACAGCTTGAATGTCCATTTTCAGAAACAGAGTATTAAAAAAAAAAAGCTGCATTACATATTTATTATGCTTTAAAAAGCAACCTATATAGCACTCTGAGCCATGTAGCTCAGCGAGTCCTCCCTTTCCTCTTACAAAGATGAAGCAACTGTGGTTGGCCTCCAACAACAAGAAAGGTGTCAGTAGTTCAGATACATACGTTGAGTTGATCTGAAGGCCTCTGTTGCATTTTGCTAGGCTAAATAGTAAATTTTAATTTGTAGTAATGCATTTGTGTCGGGGCAGGCTTTTACTGCAGCTGCAGAACGGATAGTGATGGTGAAGTCAACGAAGACGAACAGGGTTTTAGAAGCAATGCTCAGCTTCTGAAGGTTCACAGAGGGAGTGAAAAGCAACCTTCTGCTCCAGCCCTCACCTAGCACAAATGGTGGTGCAGACAGTAAGGGCAGAGTGCCACCTTCAAAGGAGGACTCTTCTGCAAGGCCACAGCCAAGAGCGCTGCTGAGCCTGGCAAGGACCAGCCTCAGCTAGAAGCTGTTTGCTTCTCTTATCTCTGTGGGGCATCGCACGCACTGCTATTGTTCATAAACCTGGAATTAACCTATTTGAACATTCTTCTGGCTGTTCTTTTTTTGCTCCCCTCAAAACTTCCCTAACCAAGAATCTTCTGCAAATAATAAGGAACAAAAGAAACCCCTCAAGTGTTGGCTTAATCTGGAAGTCTAGTGGCACTACTCTGGTAAACAAAGGAGTTTTGTCCTCCAAAATTACACTTTTTGGTTGAGATAATGTTTTGCATATTTCTCTGAGGCTCTTCACATGTTTAACATCTATTTGTTAACTTATCCTCACATTTCCCTGTGAGCTCCTCAAGTACATAGCATTCCTCTACAGATGAAGTCACTGAGTTTTAAAGAGATGAAGACCCAAATTTTCAAAAGCCTAAAAAAAATAATTCTGCGCTTTGTTCTTTCACTGTCTGGCTAAAGCGAAGCCCAAGCACCAGTCTCCATATGTTGAATCTGTATTAGCTGCAAATGCCAGGTGCTGATGGAAGTGAGCTCCCAGCGGCAGATAAACCTGTAATAGAGAATCAATCCATTGGAATTGCTTTTTCAAGGGAAAATGCCTTACTGGAAGTCTGTGGCCAGCCAATGTTTGAGTATGGCAAAGGCAGAAGAAAGGTTATTCAAGCACATTTTAGGCTTCTTGTGATATTCGAGACCACTCCAGCCCTATTCCTAAATAATAGTCTAACTAGAACGACTGGTCACAGCCCTGCTCTGATGTCTCCCATTCCTCTTCCAGATGATAAGATACCATGAGTAGTTCTTTGTTTACAAAGCACTATTGCTGAGGCAATTACATGTGAAATAAGTCTCCTGGTATTGCATATTTCCTGTAGTTTTTTAGCAGATATCTCCAAAACCATCTTCTGTCCTTCTACATAGTGAACAAATACGGCATTCAAGCCTTCCTTCACGCTACAGGTCCCTGTAAGCATTCATAAGTAAGGTGTAATTTTATGACCAATCAGCCACGCTCCTTGGTGTTGTCCTAATCGGGAATATTTGTATAATAGGTGTGATGATGGCCAAGCAGTTCCCTCGTGGCCTTTCCAACCGTGTGCTCTCTCACGCTGGCAAAAGAAGCTGCATTTGCAATAGCCTGAATCCCTTGATAAACTTGTAACACCAAGAGACATCAAAGATGTTCAGCCCCATTCATCAGCAAGTCTTAATTGATATCTTGAGCAAGGCTAGAGGACTGCTAAGATAAATCTAAACAGTGACCTATTCATCAGCTACACTCAAAGAACTTCCACGTATTTTACAGGAGGAATTTGTTTAAGGTATGCTCTTATCTAAGAGAATTCATAAAGCCTTAAGAGATGACATATATATTTTTAAAAGCTCCCTGATTTTATATGAACATTTGAGACACAGTAATCTGTGAATTTATTCAGATTTGTAGCTCAGCATAAAGCTGTCTGGTTTTTGGACAGCCCTTTTGATTTACCATCCTGTGGTGAAATCGCTGCAGGAATCTGGAGAAGGTCCAATTCTATTTGTTTAAAGTCCTGATCATGTGGCTTTGGCATTCCTAACATATCCAGCAATCATTTGCTTTTAATTACCATTCAGTTCAACCACATAAGTAATGAATGTGGCTACCACATCCAACTTAGAGGCTGTGTAAACTCTTGAGCTGGGTGGAACTTTCTTCTATATAGAGGCTTAACTATAAATTTAACTCCAAATGTGAATCCTCTTAACTTATTTTAGGCAGGCCTTTATAGGTTTCAAATAAAAATAAATAAAAAGGAAATGAAAAAAGCCTTAAATGAAAGATTCCACACAATACACCTGATTCACTTCAGGAGCAATTTCCTGGACTCCCCAACCTCTTGGTATGACTGTAGAAACCTTAAAAAAACAAGTTGATTTAATGTTTCTATTTATTCATGGTGTCCAGTTTCCAGAGGAGTCTGTGACTTGTAGTTTTAAACTCAATTTAGCATTTAAACTCATTTTCAGCTGGGTCCCAGTGGAGCAACAATTAGAAAAGGAAAAGAGTTCAAAGAAGAAGGGTTATAACCTTTCAGCAGTAAGTTTCCCTGGACTTTAAAAAACAACAAAAAAAAGGCATCTCTCTCACTATTCTTCCTACATTTGGCAAACACTAGGTCAGATGGCCAGCTTGAAAACCTGTTAGTACAGAGAACTTCGTGGTTAGGTACAAACCAATGAGTAGAAGTCTTTCACGGCAACTGAGGCAAAGGTTTATTTTTTAGGAGTACTGTTATTTGCATCATACTGAAAAGCCTACTATCAGCAGGCCCAGATTCTCTTGAGAAAAAAGAAATCTCACTTCAAATCTGAGTAAGAGGAACCTACCAACAAAGACAAAGAGAAGCTGTGCTGTTGCACACTTTAAACTTGTGTTAAACCTACACATCTTTTGCTGTTGAAGGCTCCAGCTGAGACTGGTGTCCTAGCAATCCACATTCTCATAGAATCATAAAATCATAGAATGGTTCAGGTTGGAAGGGACCTTAAAGATCAAGTTCCAACCCCCCTGCCATGGGCAGGGACACCTCCCACTAGAGCAGGTTGCTCAAAGCCCCATCCAGCCTGGTCTTGAACACCTCCAGGGATGGGGCATCCACAACTTCTCTGGACATTCCGTAAATATACATTGTGGGAGCCAAGCAGGCCATGGTTTCAGTGGGTTTCAATGAGGGTTTCAGTGCTCTCTCAGTTTATTTGGTTAACATGGCTCAAGAAATAGACCTCTTATGCAAGACTTAATCCCTTAAATTTGAGCATTATGTTTTAGAGGCATTATATTTTAGATGGAAAAAGCGATGCTACTGTAACGGAAGAGATAGGCAGGAAAATCTTATACCAGTGTATCCTAAAATTACAGCAGACCTGGACAAAAATCTTTTTATAAAGCTGGTTGACAGGACACCTGGTCATTCTGACTAATGAAATTACTACAAGGTGGAAGTGTAAGCATTTACTATGTTATCCATCAGCCCATAATAAGACAAATAGATTTGACCAGGTAGACCTGAAAAAACAATCGGCTAGGGTAAATTAAATCAAGATTTTGTTCCATGTGGTCAGAAGAAGATCTACCATATTTTCTAGAACAGATACAACATATAGCTGAGCTGGTGTCACATAATTTGTACCTACAGATACCTGGAAGGAAGAGATTTAGGAAAGAATCCTCACTCCCAAATAAGCAAATAGAAAGTCAATGTGCTTGTTTGACTTAAAGAAAAGTAAAATTGCTGAATCCAACATTTTGATGAGGAATGTGCTGTGGTTCAGCTGCTGCTGAAACTTTCCACTTTGGAAAGACATGTATTTAAAAAGAAAAAGCACATTTGTCCCTGGTCACTTGAAGAGAGCATAAGAATGACAGACAGAAATGGCAGCAGCATTCATACAGAGACACAGTTGACTGTGGATTAAAATTATCACTAGGCCAGACTATTAAAAAAATGAAAGGCAGATCGTGTTAGGACCTGAACCATTGAAATTTGATGTTCACAGGGAGATGCAACCCAGAGCAAATGGTTTTGAATGGACGGGGAGGCCAAGGCTTTCTCATCAAACCTCCCCCTTCCCCTGTTGTGTTTCTTGCTATTGCTGATAAGCTGTACCTGATTTTTGAATCGGTTGCGACAAGATGATTAAAAATGGTGATAACCCATTAGCTGGAGGTGATGCTGCGGCAGCGCCCAGCTGGAGCACACCGACAGCAGCAGCAGCCAGCAATGTGGTTCCAATCGCCGCCTGCCTTTGAAATGTCACCAGGAAAGATCTATAGACAGCCCTCCTGCTACGGGCCATCAGTGTCTAGCCTTCCTGTTTGATTTTTATTTAACTTACTATGGGGTTGATCAGTTCCCAATGAAGCTGAGGGCACTTTAAGGCCCCTTTGAAAACTGAATTATCAAATGGAATTAGAGCCCCATTCAAAATTCACCTGTTTTTCATTTCATTAATGTGTCTGCCTGCATCTGGATTCATGACCTGCACAGCCCATCAGTTTTTTTCCCTTCATGCTGCCCCTTTCATGTGTCTACGTTCCAATTTCCTCTTTTTCTCCTCAGGTTATGGATCACCCAGCCTCCATATGCTGATACAATTCGATTTGCTCTCTCCCTCGCACTCCCACAGCTACACTGATGCCCATTTCCCTTCTTTTTTCTCAGTCCCGTATCAAACTTTCTCTTTTTGCAGCTGCTAGCCTACAGCCGTGGTGCCAGCCAACCACTCCCACCTCTGCATACAAGTCTTTGATTCCATCTTCAGAGTGGCCTTTACTGACCTTAGTTCATCAGACTGCTTTTGGCACATTTGATGCAGTCACATAAACCACAGAAGAGTTACTATTCTCAAGAAATATGCTCTGTGACCTTTTTTTTTTTTTTTCCTCCAATTGGCTGCATCATCTGTGAAGGTGCGATCCACCTCTTATTTTAGAGCCACATCTACATTTTAGGTTACACTAGTGCACTGACTCAGAAGAGATAAATAACATGGCTGTGTCACTAGTCTTTTAAAAAGGGAGCATATGTACATGCACGTACCTTGGCATTTTGAAGAGGAGGTTGGTAACTAGAGGGCCGATAGTACCTCCTCTGAGTCGCATCGGTATGAATGTCCCCGAGAAATAGCTCCTCCACAAGGTGGTCTAAATTGTGGTGCAGGTACTGCTTCTCCACGCGGATCAGCTGGAGTTCATGCATGGCAAAATTCAGAGCTTTGGTGCATTCACAGCCATTGTCTTCTCTCAGCAAATCGTAGCTCACATCCTGCTCCCAGGGGCTGTCTTCTGGTATAAATCCAGGACACGTATGGTTCACCAGCTCACTTAATTTCTTGGCTACTGCTTCATTGTGACATATGATCTGTATGTTGCGTAGCTGATAATCAGCCTCAGTACCCCCTCGGATGATCCAGGATGCTTGGCGGAGACGTATTTTGCCACGTATAACTAATGTGTAGATAGGATTTGTGCAGCGATTGCCACCGTAATAAAATTGATAGGCCTTAAATGTATTATTGTGGTAGAACCTGTAAGATCTTGTGACGAACTCTGGGCCTGCTCTAACTTCGCAGCTGTGAGAAGACAAAAAGTGATGGAAACAAAATTTTAGCATGGTGGCATGTCATGTACACTACAGGTAACAAGACTGAGCAGTGCTCTAATTGGGACCTCAGAGGCACTTGAGTGCTAATGTCCCTGTGGCATGAATGGGAGTATACAGGAACTAGGCCTCTGTGGCCTGCCAATTAACCAACAATTTCCTCTGCTGTTATGCTCTTATTAATATAATACTTCATGGTGATCATATCCAACTAAGAGCTTTGTCTTTGTAGGTTTAAATACTTTGAGTTATATTTTGCTTTTCCCTTTTGTCTAGGCACCACCATGTGACTCAATTCTTCTCTGAGAAAAAAGGAGCTGCTTATTAAACATCTATTCTTCTCTTTTGCATGGTAGATTTAGCAAAAGGACTGGTAACGTCAGAAAGTGAAATGCCAAATGTCTACAGAACAGGACAAAGAACTGGCTTCTATGCTGCTATAGAAGCTTCTCAGTGGAGTTCCTCCAGCTCTGGTCTGCAGAGGATGTGCTAGATCATGTCCTCAGCTTTTCCACTCAAACTTTCAACAGGGCTGGCAGTTAACGCAAACTTCTCAATGTTAATGCAAAACTTCTATTTGGCTTGAATTTTGACTGTACAATATTCAGGTTTTGTGTTTTTTCTTTTTTTTTCTTTTTTCCCCCCCCTAGTTTATCTTTTTTTTTTCCCTTAAGGTGTAAATGGTAGTTAAATTCCACTTCCTGTAGAAAGTCCTTTTGTGCCTTTAAACTTGTCCCCCTCATCACATCCACAATGCTTAACACAAATACACTACTTTCTGTTAAAACACCCCAGTCTTTCCTACTACAAGTCACTTCAAATAAGCATGTGAATACTGCCTGCTGAGACACGGAAAGCAAAATAGCTCTCTGAATTACAAGTCATCATGTATGTAGAGCAACAGAACTGGTGAAACACAGCTTCTTGATTTCTTTTGCTAGTAAAACCTGTGCTAGACACATGCTTTGAAAACAAGGACCCATTCAATGTATCTAACGCATGTAATCAAAGATAATACAATGCTATGTTTGAATAAGCATCCACTTTGGCAACTTGGGCTCCTTCCGACTCAAAGAGAGATTTAAAGATATATCACAGCATGCTGTTTAAAATCCAGACTATAAATTGATTCATCAAGACAGCTTCATAGCATGCTATTCTAATGTACATAACTCCACTCCTCCTCCTTTTATGCATAAACATATCACAGAATCACAGAGTGATATGGGGTTGGAAGGGATCTCTGGAGATCATCTAGTCCAACCCCTTGCCAGAGCAGGTCCTATTCATGCCCCCCTCACAGCTAGAGTCACCCAAGGGGCAGGCTCTGAGTGCTCCAGCCTCAATGCCTTTGTAGAAAGCATCTGGAATTTAGAGCATCACTATACTAAAGAAAATATTTCCTCTGCTGCTTAAAGCAGAAATATTCATCCTTCCTTCTACGCTTCCTTCCCCTCTTCCACATTCATCACTCAAGCATCCTGTTCTATCTTTCCTTACCCAGTAGAGACCCAGTGTCCCTCAATATTGGGAGGCATCTGCACAGTGATCCGGGCTCCATTGTGAAGGTGTTTCAGCATATGATGACACTGTGACTCCTTGAATGCCCTCCATGCACTCTTCTCCAAGGACCGAGGGTGGGACCTGCTGTCTGGGTGAAGAAGAGCAGAACCTTCTCCCAGCCCTGTAACAGAAAAGCGTAAATTATCATGAGATCCTACTGAGGAGAACTTCAACACAATGAAGGAGGTTTTGACCATCTTGTGTTGAATGACACTTGTTTGCAATGTTATGTGCCTAGGAAAGTACTGTTTACATTTCTTTTCTCATCTGAAAAAAAAAAAAAAAAGAAGGAAAACATGGGAAGCTCTTCCTTTCTGTCAGCCCACTAATAATCCATTAAATAAATTTGTTTTACAAAATACACTTCAGAGAAGGGCTTGAACCAAAGTGTTGCGTTTCCACACCCAGGAGATATGCCTTTGAACCTGAATTTTATAGACACCTCTGTCATCTCTGGTTCAGGACAATCAAAAACCTTTTAGAAAGTTGCATCCAGATCCGGACATAAACTTTGTGGTTTCAGCCTACCTCTAATTTGAATGCTTCTATAATAAACTTGCAAATAAAGACTACTCTTTAAAGCCAAGGGAAAACAGATATTAAAAGCAAAGCCTCTGCACACAGGAAGCCTCTGTGATGACTGAGGTGGTCAATTAAAGGCAGATTCTGCTATTTTTATTTTAAAGGGGAAAAGGAATTTCAAAAGCTAATTTTATCTCCAGCACACAGTAATTTTGGTTTCTAGTAATGTACACATACAAAACCCACCAGCGCTCTCTCTACACAATATTAATTGAACAAAATGAATACGTAGCATCAGAAAGAATGCATCTTTACTGTTTTAGGCACAGCCTGCTCTTAGATATGTTGGAAAACACGGATCAAAAGAAAAACACACATCTAGAGGTTAAGAGGTGACAAACATGAACCTTACATAATGGGTTGGAAACTGTATTACTTTGCCAGAAGGAATTTAAGAACCAGCAGGCTAGAAAACGAATACGGGGTGGGGTGGAGGGGCTGGTTGCATGCCCGGGAAGTCGGGGCAGCATCTCAGGAGGGGGATGTCTCCCCAACACGTGCTCCCAGGGGCAGGGTCTGGGGTTCACCCCCATCTTTTCTGGTGCCCTCTTGGCTGTCCTGGCTCAGGAACAGGGCTGTTGGGGATCACCAGTGCGTGGTAGAACCCTACATCGCGCCAAGCCGCCTAATGCAGGATCCTACGCTTTATTCCCCAGGCCCCATCCAACCCTTCAGCAGCTTCTTGGGCAGCATGCAGCACCGATACAGAAATTCCAAGAAAATCAGCATTATTCATTTTTAGCTAGACACTGTTTCAAACCTTTGCCATTTCCCATTGCAAAAAAGAAAATAGTGTCAGTGATTCATCATGTTGGCTAGATCTTAGATCTTCCGGAAGAAACTTGGGTAACACCTGGGAAAAATGGCATTGCTAAAAATATAAATACATGTCAACTATTTAAAAATAGCAATTCCAAAGCTAAACAAAGGCAAGGACTTACCCAGTAGGCAGGGTGAAGAATGACCAGAAAGAATACAATAAATACTTGAATGTAAACAGTGCTCACCACTGAATGATCTCAAGATTTAATGAGATTAATGAATACAACCTCACAAAGTCTTTACTGGAAAATCTGGGAGCTTTGTTGCAGGTTACAAATAATCCTTCCACCTGAACGAGAATTTACGGCCTTACTTTCTAAAGGGTAATAAATGCTAGGGATGCTTTGATATTTGAGCATGCCGTCTGAGATGGAGCCTTAAAGGAGCCTGATTTTCAGAGGGTCAATATGTCTCCCTTTCTTGGAAGTCAAGGCTTCTCAGGTTTTTCTATGCTGGTGAACAGAGTCACTCACGTTAGAGCCAAACAACTCCCATTCTGCAGCCAGAAATGGTACAACTGCAGCAGGGTGACTCTCCCACTGAGCTGACTGCATCTTCAGGGAGGCAGGTTTTACCACCTAGTGCTTCACCTACACGGCCGTACAGCCTCCTGGGCTGAAGCCAACACCTCTGCACAGCAGCTCTGCGCTGTGCCATGTCTGCAGCCCTCCTCACCTGGAGCAGCACTTGACACCCTCAAAAACTTGGGCTTATTTATTTCATCTGAAACCTTCTGGGTATGGGGCGGATATCACAGGCTTTCACACTGCCAGGAGAAC
Organism: Calidris pugnax; assembly: GCF_001431845.1. NCBI lineage: Eukaryota > Metazoa > Chordata > Aves > Charadriiformes > Scolopacidae > Calidris > Calidris pugnax. Next base: position 18,234,068 of record NW_015090810.1, on the reverse strand, counting down.
AAGTTCAGCCAGGTACAGGTAAGCTTACCAGTATATTTATTTTTGTTGTTATGAATCACAGCTAGTGACCGAGAACTTGCCTTCTAATGCCCTTCTCCATCTCCAAGTCTCCACACGCTCAAATAGCCCAAATTACTTCAGCACCTCATTCTGAAATGGAGAAAGCAGTCCTGTCCATGAGCTCAGAGCATCTTTTGTGTCAGAAGTGACACCTCCTACAAGGTACCTGGTAGAGGCTGTAGCCGTCAGTACTAACTTCCAACAGAAACATGTCTGTCAGGATGTCTCCTGCAGACAAATTCTCTCACACTGAAAAAGTCTTTGAAAAATTTACATTTCTACTTGAAGTTCTTAAGTGTTTGAAATCTGCTATCAAGAAGAGGTTTTGAAATGATTCAAGTGACTACTTCCAAGGCATATTTACTATACCATTTGCTTTTAAGAAGCTGTATTTTGCCTAGCTCATGTCTATGCTATGATTCATGAATACAGATGCACTTAAAAATGAATGATTTATTCATTTAAACATACTTGGGCATTTAATTTCTCCAAGCAAAAATCCTTCTGTGGGAGGATACTGTCTTGTATGTGCACATATCAAAGGAGAAAATGCAGCAACCACATTTTACGTTCCAAATTATTCCCTGGAGGAAATAATGTGAAAGAGAAGGAGGTTTTGAAAAGGCGTCAAACTTAATGTGGTATTATACAGTGGCTTTTCTTTGATATAGCTCAGAAGGAATGGGGTCCCAGCTCTCCCTGTCACATGTATGTAGTTCTGTCTGCAACTTGCAAACGATGAACTGTAGCCAGTGGACAGAAGGGAGATTTGCCTCGATAGCTCCAGAGATCTGTACCTGAAGAGAGGGTATTTGGTTGGGACAATGTCCATCCAACTGTGACAAACGAGGGCAGGAACAAGTTTAGGTAATCAAGCACGTAACACAGGCTGCAGAGACAGAGGAAGGGATGTAGAAAACATACACATGCTGTAGGCAACATAACATAAATAGGGCGTGAATATCAGAATATGAATTATGGTATAAAATTAAAAGGCAGTGATGGGACCTTTACCTATGTTTGTGTTCCTGGACAAGGAAATAATTTAGCACGAGCTCCTTCCTTACTGAGTAATGATTTCAATGCTTTTATATTTACTGACATAACGCCTGTATATATGAATACCATACAAAGGAGCCATAACTTCCCCTTGTACCATCTGAAGATCAAACACCAAGACCGGTGATATGCTTCCCACACAGGGCAGTAAACTGAACACTTTCCTCCTCTGCTTTTCCACACAGCAGGTGCTCAGCAGCCGCCCAGGGTCACCAACTCCACCCTTGGCAATGCACAACAAGGTGTTATGCAGAACCGAGGTCCTGCCAGTCTCTAATTTTAAAATATCCATTTGGCCTTGCTAGGTGGGACATCCCTGGAAGGATCACGGTTAAAAAGCACTTTCACAGAACTGGGAAAAGAATTTCCCGGCTCTTTAAAAGCCCACTTTGGAGCCGAGATGCAGTTGCAACATAGTTGGAGCCAAACTTTCATTCAAAGAGATCCAAGCTTGCTATTCTCTACAGCACAGACAGATGGTAGGTTTCAGTACCTCCATGACACATAAGTATCTCAGACTCTCTCTGACTGACTTAAAGTTTTGTCTGTTATGAAGGAATCTTACCCACTTGTTAAAGACAAATAATAATAAAAAAATCCACCATGTCATCACTCAAAAGTGTGACAGACTTCAAACAAAACACAATCTTTGCCAGAGAATAAAGGCAGTAATTCTATGAAGCCTCTGGTTGGCTTTCACTTCAGCTACAACAGAACCAGAGGTCCTAAGATTGTATCACCCAGCCCATGGTGGCTGTTTATGCAAAGGAGCAAGTCCAAAGGAAAAGGAACATTCCAGAATCCATAAGAAATGCCAGCTAGAAAACCAAAGCAAAATAAATGCCTTTTTCTGATGAGTTGATATGCAACTTCTCCTTCATAATCGAGCCCTAGCAGTGTAGATCACAGCTGTAGCATCAAACTAATTGAAAATTGTATAAGAGGCGCTACAGCTAGCTGGGATCCCTGCCCAGGCACCCACAGATCACACTTGATAGGGGCAGATGCCAAATCCATCTGAGTGAGAAAGTGGCAGTCAGCACAGCTGCCACTCCAGTGAGACACGGATAGGAGCACGCACTGCACCAGACAGAGGACTTCAGGCTCTCAGGTTCACCTATAAACCTCTATCTGCTGTGGGAACAACCATTCCAGATAAAAATAATTGTTATGGGGAGATAGGTTACTTTCAAGTTCTTCAAAGATTTCTGTGCATAGCTGGGAGTGAAATACAAATCTTAAAAGGGCAATCTGCTGGCAGCCCATTACCCAAACGTGTTCCAAAACCAGCTATGACAAAGCTCTCCAACAACATTTCTGCAAAAAAAACATGTGAGCTGCTAGAATAAGTGTTTTGGTTTTCTGAAAAATAGCATGCAAATAATGTACAGTTGCAACTGTAGATAATGATAAGTAGAGTTATGCTTGAACACAACTTTTTATAATTTAACTCGTGCCTAAACACCCTGGCCAAATTCTGTTCTCAGCTATGGCAGATTGCAAAAGTATAATGCAAATAATCTTAAATCTTAAACTGTTTAGATCTAATCAGTTTAATGAACACCTCTACCAGCATCTAAACCATGGCTTCAAACATGTCCAAGTGTACCGCTTCAAAGCTCCTAGGTGTTCAGCACCTTCACCCTTTGCTAAATGGGAGAGTAAGTGTTACCTGAAAGGAGGGTTCAAGCCTGGATTTAGATTGGGATTGCTCAGCAGGAACCACTTCACTTTTTCTTTCATTCATAGCAACGTAAATCCAGAAGAGCAGCGTTTTATTACAAATTAAAACAACCTTGAGTGATAGTACAAGTTCAAAACATGCGATGGCTTCATCACTGATAGAAACATTTGAGCATTCGTGCCTTATTTCCGCAGCAAACCGCTTGCAAGTTCAAACTTGTTTGAAACTCGAAAAAACCTTCCAACAGATAAAGAATAATTGGCTGGATTAAGTTTATAGCTCTCCTTATCTGGGCAGTTGCCCTGCACAATTAAATAAGGAGACATTTGGATTAGGCTCTTTCTTCATGTGGGATAGTGCTAGATAACACCCATGACAGGCTTTTAGCTACAGTGCAAACTTACGTAATTGCCATGGAGAATATAACGTCCTGTTACCAGGCCGCGGGCCTGTGTTTACCAGTGTTTTCCCCGCACTTGAAACTTCAAAGAGTTCCTCGCAGGATTGGGACCTAAATTAGCTACTACAAACAAAAGGGTTGGGAAAGGAAAGCTGGGTTTTATGGCCAAGGAAGCAGACAGGACAATGATTTCCTTTCACAGGTATCTGTTGCCTTCCTTGTACATCCAGAGTTTCCAGGTGCAGCTTTCAAAGAGACGCAGAATGAATGTTTCAGAGCGTGGAAGATCCTGGAGAGAGATCTCAAGTATGTTTAGACAGGACAGCTAAAAAGAAACTCCTCCAAGGCTGACTGGTGCAGCATTGAGGTCCTCTGTTATCCTACAGTTCAGCCCTTTGTCAATGCTTCATTTTGGAAGAGGCCAGAGAACCAAGCCAAGCAGTTACACAGCTGATAACCTCTGCCAAATGGAAGTTAATTTGGATTACTGATCTTAATTGGGATGACTGCTGCTACCCACGCATGGTAAAACGCCACTGCCCGGAGCGTGGGCTTCTTTGTGAAGCCCCGAAGGGTTAAAGCCCATCTCCCTTCAGGGCAGGAGGAACTCTGCCACCGGTGTGAGTGGGCGCAGCACTGGGCCGTGAGTGCAATTCAATATCTACAGTAGTTTGCTCTTGGCCTCTTTGAAGGAAACACCTGCTTTGTGTCAGAGACATCTGCCATGCGGCCTGCAGACCTCTGCCCTGTCCTCCACCCACACCTCACCATCAGGATGTATTCCGGTGGAACTGCCCCCAGTGCCGATGGCACTGGTGTCTGAGTAAAGACAACGTTAAACAAGCTCATGATGCATAATCCTACCCTCCACCAGCACTGCTTAAAGCCTTGTGTCAGTAATAAAACACTTGCCTTGCCTTCAATAGCTGAAGGCATTTGCCTTCAGTGTGGTAGAGGCTAGTTTTGGGCTTCACCGCCTGCAGCCTGCCTCCACTGGACACCCTACGGAGCACAAAAATTGCCTTTATTGTTCACGGCACCCACATTGTACCACTGTTAGCCCAAAGGCAAGCTACAGAGTGAAATCAAATGTACACTGACGGAATTGTGAATAAAATTGAGCCCACCTTCTCCCTGCAAACTCTACAAGTCTTACACCAAGCAGTGAGTCTTCCCCTCTTATTGTCTTCCAGTTTTCCAAAAGCAGGATTTTACTGAGGGAACAGATCATATATGCCTCTAGCATTGGGCGCAGTATTTGTCCATTTTAGGGATATGGGGTTTTATATCTTCAGATTCACTTATTATTATTCTGAATGTGTTTCGAAATAAAACACTTTTATGTAACTAATTTAAGCAATATTGGCAGAGAACTTTTAAAAGCATAAACAGTTTTGCTCTGCTAAGCCTAGCAGTCCTGTCTTCATCATCTTTATTAGCACTATTTCCAGGATGTTATCAACAAATTGTTTTAAAGTTTCTAATTCATTATTCTACCAGTAACATAATCAGAAATATGCTGAAGTTTCTTCTTAGCATTTGTATTTGTAAAAAAAATAAATGGTTACGTTTACAAAAGAAATTAGCCAAATTTGTTTTAAATCCACTTGAATATAGCTCTTATTAATCAGGTTTTCTGGAGCTGAATGATCTTAGCATTTGACATCTGAAACTTCTGTGGTTTTTTGTCTAAGCAAAGAAAACAGTGATAATGGACAACTTCCAGCTGCAAACTCTTTTCTTTTCCCCCTGACATTGTACAGGTTTTATTTTGATTAATGAAGACAAGTTTTTCCAAAATTTAATTTGGTGATGTTAAAGTAGGCATTTCTTAATGTAACGAGAGCAGAAGCTTTAGCCTTGCAGGACATTTTTACTTGTGTCCTAAAGCTTTAAGCCCTAAAAATCCTCAACCACCCACTCACACGCGCTCACTTTTAACCCTTAAATTGCCATGTGCAATAGAAACGCAAAAGAAAACAACACATGCTGTAAAGCGGCTTAACACTGCGATCTCCTGGGATTGCTGGTTATTCTTACATATTACCAATTTGGGCTAGCTGCTGACTGAAGAATGTTCTTACTGACTCTATGAGACAGAGGGAAAAGCTGTAGGGCAAGTTAAAGCTAACAGGGTAACTACGTTTAGACGGGCTACATTTCAGTGCATTATATGCCCCGATGTCATTTTCAAGTTTGTAAGAGGGCAGTAGTTTCCCAGTGCTTGAAGCTCAGATCCAAACTGTGCACTGCTACATGACCGAGGTGTTTAGATACAAGGCGCTGAGCTACACATTTCTAGAAGAACTTAGGTTTAAGTTATTTGGTGAAATATAACTGCAGATGGAAGAAATAGATGATTTTCCTTCTTCATCCTCTTTTGGCAGCTGCTGTTTTGATCTGATCACTGGCCCTGATTTGTTTCCTGCTCCAGCCAGGGTTCAGCTCTGCTCTGTAATTCCAAGCAGATGAGCCAGGGAGTCCAACCCTGTAATTATACCTCCTCTTTTTACCCTCTAACTTCAAACCTCCCATTTCGACTTTTACATCTCAGATCACAGAGTTTTAAAGAACACCTCTGGCGTTCCGGCAGGTCTGGCGTAACGAAACACGTTTCTACACTTTCCGGATTTCATAGCTGAGCTGTGAGAAGGGTATAAAACCCCCTCCTGGGGAACAAGGTCCCCTGCTCTTTCTTTCTCAGAACAAAATACACAATCGGAAGCCCACGCTCTTTATTATTTATTGAATACCATCTGTGTGTTTAGCACTTGTACAAACACAGAGACAGACAATCCCTGCTCCACAAAATCAACTCCAGGAATAGCTTTGAAATCCTTATCCCAGCTCACAGATCTCACACTGATTCCATGTAAGTCACTTGCACTGTAACAGTTAAAAAAAAATATTCCTCTTTTTACAAGTAAGCTTGGGGTCCTAAGAAATTTAACTGAAGAAGGCTGGATGCTACAAAGTACTTCGGGATTAGGAACACTCTTTGAAACGATGCTGTAACTGAGTAGGTTGAGTTACTCTTGCAGAACAATATTGCACCCAGATCCTTCAAATCTGGCTGCCAAATGTTAGACATACCTAAGCAGCTCATTAAATACCCCCCCTTCTCAGAAGTTGCTCTTGAAGAACACTGGCTTTCTGGAAAGACGGGTTATCTGTTTAAGTGCCTAAATATGGATTCACAAGCTGAGCTTGTAAGTTAAAGTTTCAGTGTGCTAGCTTTTCCCACTAAAATTTTGCCTAGTGTGCAGTTTCAGGGAGATGTCAGTCCGGGGCTGAGCAGAGAGGGTGTCAGAGCAGGACTGGGCACAAGGACACCCAGAACCTCTGTGCTCTGCAGCAAAACACTTTCCTTGGGATACACAACCCGGCGCCGATGCCTAAGGCTTCCCAGGTAATACCTCCACATCAACAACCTCCTCTCAGCCCGCAGGTGAAGCGCGGGTCCCGTGGGGGACATCTCGGCCCTGCTGCCCGGAGTTTGGCAGAGCCAACCCTTTAGCCCGGAGGTGCATAAAGCATCGTTGTGTGAGGTGACCGGATCAGCTGCTCCGTCCGAGCGGTTACAGGCGGGAAACGGTGAAACTGCCGACACCGACTTGGGAGCGGGGTGCTTTCCGTGCACCCAGACGGGCCGGCTGCCGCTCCGCGCTGACCCGCGCCTTCCGCGAAGGGGTGCCCCTAAGGAGGGGGTTCAGGCAGAGCAAACAAAATCTCCGCTGGCTTCGGCATCCATACGCACCTCTCCTCTACGAGACCCCCCGACCCGAACCCCACTCCCGTACCCAAGAGGGGCCAGCGCACCCACCCGCGACCCCTCTCCAGCGAGGTTTCGGGGCCCCTCGGGCGCGCCACCGGTAGCTACCCCGCGGGTGGCGACCCCCTGGCAACCCAGCCGGCCCCGCACTCACCGTGCAGCAGCAGGGCTGGGAAGAGGTATCTCATCAGGCTGCTGTACGGGGCGGACATCTCCCCGCCTGGCAGCGGCCCCTTCGCTCCGGCCGCTGCCGCCCGCGCCTCAGCGCCGCCGCGGACAGCCCACGGCCCGGCGCTGGGGGGCAGGCGGCTGGCGGAGCCGGGGACCACCGGGCACCCTCCGGGGCCGGAGCCGCCGACCGCTGAGCGCTCCTCAGGGCTCCCGCCCCGCACACCGCTGCCCCGGCAGAGCTCCGGCTCGGCCGCCCCTCGGTGCTGGAGGATGCCCGCTCCGCCGCCCCGTCCCCTGCCGTCTCCCCGGAGCGCGGCGGCGGCTCCGCTTCATATTTCCCCTTCCAGCAGGAGGAGGAGGAGGGGTCGGGAGGTGGGGACTCCTCCCTGGGCGGGGAGGGGGGCGGCCCCGCCGGACACCGCTCCCACGGCGGAGGGAAGGGGCGCCCGGGACGCGCGGGACGGGGGGGGACGGACGGGACGGACGGCGAACACCTTGGGGCTGGGCAGCCCGGGGGCTGTGAGGTGGGGCGGTGGGTGGGATGTCGCCGCTTGGGGGGCTGGAGGCTGGGAGAGCGGGCGGGGGTGACCGGTTCCTTCCCCAGCTGCGGGGAAAGCGGCCCCGAGCGGGGGGCGCCGGCCGGGCTGCGGCTGCCGGGGCCTGAACCCCGCGTCCCGGGAGATGAGCGCCCGCCGCCGCCCCCCGCAGCCGGAGAGAAGGGAAGTTGGCGTCCGCCCTTGCCTCGAAAAGAAACCTTGTGCGGGGTTGCGGCTTTCCACGTAAATCGGGCATCTAAGAAGCCAAAAATAGGTGCCTAGGTTGCCGCCTTTGGTGCTGCGCTCTCCTGGGCGATTTTCCCCGTGTCT
>NW_015090810.1:18219765-18225548 GCF_001431845.1 Calidris pugnax | reverse complement strand
AACCGCCGCTGGCTTCGGCATCCATACGCACCTCTCCTCTACGAGACCCCCCGACCCGAACCCCACTCCCGTACCCAAGAGGGGCCAGCGCACCCACCCGCGACCCCTCTCCAGCGAGGTTTCGGGGCCCCTCGGGCGCGCCACCGGTAGCTACCCCGCGGGTGGCGACCCCCTGGCAACCCAGCCGGCCCCGCACTCACCGTGCAGCAGCAGGGCTGGGAAGAGGTATCTCATCAGGCTGCTGTACGGGGCGGACATCTCCCCGCCTGGCAGCGGCCCCTTCGCTCCGGCCGCTGCCGCCCGCGCCTCAGCGCCGCCGCGGACAGCCCACGGCCCGGCGCTGGGGGGCAGGCGGCTGGCGGAGCCGGGGACCACCGGGCACCCTCCGGGGCCGGAGCCGCCGACCGCTGAGCGCTCCTCAGGGCTCCCGCCCCGCACACCGCTGCCCCGGCAGAGCTCCGGCTCGGCCGCCCCTCGGTGCTGGAGGATGCCCGCTCCGCCGCCCCGTCCCCTGCCGTCTCCCCGGAGCGCGGCGGCGGCTCCGCTTCATATTTCCCCTTCCAGCAGGAGGAGGAGGAGGGGTCGGGAGGTGGGGACTCCTCCCTGGGCGGGGAGGGGGGCGGCCCCGCCGGACACCGCTCCCACGGCGGAGGGAAGGGGCGCCCGGGACGCGCGGGACGGGGGGGGACGGACGGGACGGACGGCGAACACCTTGGGGCTGGGCAGCCCGGGGGCTGTGAGGTGGGGCGGTGGGTGGGATGTCGCCGCTTGGGGGGCTGGAGGCTGGGAGAGCGGGCGGGGGTGACCGGTTCCTTCCCCAGCTGCGGGGAAAGCGGCCCCGAGCGGGGGGCGCCGGCCGGGCTGCGGCTGCCGGGGCCTGAACCCCGCGTCCCGGGAGATGAGCGCCCGCCGCCGCCCCCCGCAGCCGGAGAGAAGGGAAGTTGGCGTCCGCCCTTGCCTCGAAAAGAAACCTTGTGCGGGGTTGCGGCTTTCCACGTAAATCGGGCATCTAAGAAGCCAAAAATAGGTGCCTAGGTTGCCGCCTTTGGTGCTGCGCTCTCCTGGGCGATTTCCCCCGTGTCTGTCGCTGATTAGTTTTGCTTTTTATTCTGGTCTTTAGGCCTTGGTCACGCAAACACTTTTACGCACGTGCTTAACGTGGTACACGTGAGTAACTCGTGTGCCTGAGTTTAAGCACGAGGCTTTCGCTTGTGATGTTCCCCGGACTGGGACATCATGTTTTCCAGTTTGTGTTTGGACTTGTGGGCCTCATGTAACAGGAATGTGTAACAAATTGGAGGCAATTTTGGGAAAACGAACAGGACTGAGTTTTGAGCAGCTTAACTGAGCTGAAGCGCTTACACGCTGCACGCTTAAAAAGAAATACAAACAATGATGATTCCTTCCAACTCCCTTGAGAAGGAAGAATAAATTCAATCTTCCTCGCTTATATAGGGAGGAAACTGAGACAGAAACAAGTAAGTGGTGAGTCAGAATTAGAGCCCCGGTGCTTTGGATTCTCAGGGTTATGCTTGCGTATTCACACAAACGTTTTTCAAGCCAGAAAGGATGGTTTCCAGAGCACTTGGTGGCGGTCTGTACAAGCCTGTACTGGTCAGATATGCTCTCAGTGACCTGGAGAGAGATGCACAGAGAAAAGCAACATCCTTCAAGAAACAGGTGTCCATGAATATGGGCAAGAAATACTGGGTAAGGCTGTGAAAGTACCCTCACCCAACGTTGCTTGCTCATCTTCAGCTCATTCCTGTGGTGGCCACAGAGGTGTTTGTCAGGCATGTGTGTGAGGGGAAGGGATTCTTGCTGTAGACGCAGTGCATTTGGTTACGCATAGCTCTGTGTAACCACTTGGCTATTTTCAGGACTAATCCGGGGCAAAATTTTGATTTTGCCACTTGTAACAATCCTACAGCAGCAGAGAGACACGAGTGGTTTTTCTTTACCTGCAGGTTCAGCAAGTGAAACAGATCCAGTGAGCAAGGAAAACAGCAATGTTTGCTTAAATACAGTACATGCATCTGAGTATCTGAGTCCTGGGGACCTGTGATGTTCTTCAGATCCGTGTGTGATGGTTGCCTCTCTTAAGAGAAGAAGATCCTGCCAGGATGATCAGTGAGGTAATGCTGGGCATGCAAAAATATAAAGAGAATTGAAAGGCATTGTATGTGGGAAAGTGAATTGCCTTGTTCTTGGCCATGAGCACCAGATTATTACGAAGGGGTTCTGCCTGATGGAAGAAGGCAGCTTGAAGAGTCTCACGTGTTTGGCAGGCGTACAGATAACACGGTGTGTAGGAAGGCTCTTCATATAAGTCACCTGTTATTTACCTGAGTGTAAAAGGCAGGCCAGCATCACTGTGAGCAGTAATGAAGGACTGGTGGTTTTGAAGTATAATTCTATAAAAGCAGCAACATCCAAAAGGAGAGGCTTCTCCTATAGACACAACCTGCTTTACTGTTCCCAGATCAAGCAACATAATTATCTGCAAAAAGATGAGACTGAGGATTGCCTGCAAAAAGTCGTTTATCCCAAAAGTCAATTATCCCAGAAGCTCACAGTTTCCCCCCTGGGAAGTGCAGCCCCTCACAGCAGCATCACTAACAGCTTTTCATAAGAGGAAAGGGGAATGATTTTACTGCACCATTAACAAACTTGGTAAAGGAGGCTCTGTGAGAAACTGGAGGTGAGAAACCAACAGAACCCCTTTGCGGACCCCTCCCAGACTGATCGGATTGGGATCTAACAGGGTCCACTTGTGATTTACTATCATCAGTGCAGCTTCAGATGTGGTAATTAAATAAAAGGAAACCAATACCCAAGAGGTTCAGACATGGGAGAACTTGCCAAAAATGACATACACTATAATTTGTCTTTTACTCATGTTTTTTATTTTGTGTTATTTTAAGGATATTTGGTTTTTTCAGCCTCATGCACAATATTTTTTTTAAATATACCCAGTCCTACTTGTTTCATTACTGTACCCCTGTTCAGAATGTGCTGTAATGGGAAGCACTGACAAATAACAGATCTTCACACTTTGATCTAAGCAGCATGTCACATCAGTGCTCATTAAAAATTGTATTAACCAACCCAACCATGACTGTCTGAACTTGGGCTCCTAGGGCAGGGTATACACCTAATGTACGTATAATGTAAAATCCTTTACAAAGGCATCTCTCAGTCATATTCTCAAAAATTTCATAGGGGTCAAAGAATTTCAAAAAGGAAGCCATCAACAGAAGTTTGCACAGAAAGGAGCTGTTTAGGAAAAAAAAAAAAAAATCTGATGGGAAATGTACTTTGAGGCTGGGGCCCTCTGCAAAAAGTATTAAAATAGGAAGAAAACTAACTTGTTGGACTTGCTGTGTGACACTTCAAAGATCTAGGCATATCAGCATAGCACTTGTCTGGCTCAAGTGCCGGGGGGTTGGCTGGCCACCAATGCCAATCTGGTGGTGAAAGATCTTGAAAAGGGAGAGAGGATGGGAAAGAATGGAGGCATGTGGGACGCTTTATGTTATGGAGAAGAATGGGATGGGGCAGCACTCTTTTACTTGGTAATGCTTTGACAGTGCCACAGCTATGATTTGCTAATGGCTATATTATGTTTTTAAAAAGACAATATGTTCTCTTGAATAAATCAATGGAGCAGGGTGTAGAGATTTATTAGAAAGGAGTGACTAATTCACAAATAGTCAAGCGCCTGCCAGATTTCTATTTGTGAGTTGTCTGTGGCAAGTTCATCAGAATAAGTGAAGATTTGGAGAGGAGTTTTCCTACATGTCCAGCTAGAGATAGAAACTGCAAGATGAGCTTGGAGCCTGCCTGATACATAGAAACACGATGTTATTTTGACTTCAGCTGTTCGAGGAAGAAGTTAAACCATTTTAAGATGTAAAACTTTAAGATGTAAAACAAATGGCAATCGTTTTGTTTCTTTCAATTTGGACTGAAAATGCTATGGTTTATGGGGTATAGCAGGGTTTATCAGTTACTGTATCTATATTTTTTGATATTTTTAGAATAAGGTGTTTAAGCTGCTGATTTTTTTTTTTTTCTTATTCTTTGTTAAAGTAATTGAAAGAGCCTTTGGCAATATTTTCTAGGTGTTTGGCTCCCAAATTGTGCAGAATATTTCTCCTTCCCCTACCACAGACTTATCTTCAATGCAGCCACTGAAGCCAGTGGAATTTTATGATTATCTATCTTAAAGGGTGCTGAATCTGAGTTTGTGTTTCTCAAGCACATACCTGTGGTAATTCTCACCTGCAAACTGTGGCTATGGGATAGTACAGGTTACCACAGAGGTCTATCATTTATTGCTCTTCCTTATTTAGGTAGATAACTAGTCTATTTTGGAAATTTTAATTTAATTTAGTCATCTAAGACACAATGCACATTTTGAAGCTCTGAGCCTGGTAATAGGCGTAGAAAATATAGACCAAACATAGTAAAAATGAAGGTCTTGTGGACATTGTCAAAATAGGCTCTTCTCCCTCTATTTTTTTCAGCTACATGCAGAGACATGCATGCATACACACAAACACACGGAGCCTATCTACTAGAATAGACTTGCTGGTTTCACAAAAATGTAGTTAGCTGAAGTAGGTTTTTTTTTTAGTTTTTCTAGAACAGTTTGAAAAGTAGGTGGGAATACAGGTATAAACAACATGGAGAATAGACCCTGCAAAGCTCATTCCAACCCAGACAAAGAAATCAAAGAAAGACGTGAAGAAGTCAAACAAAGCCAATGGCTTTCCATAAAATAAGCTCTCTCCTCATTTCTCCACTTGTTTCTGGCATTTAAAATGTGCTTGTGATGTGATTGCTCAGCGCCAAAGAGGAACTTCTCTGTGTAGAATTACTTTAGTACGAGCACGGACAATTTCACGGTGCTGTTGCTGCAACCAGAGCTTTAGGGCCGGGTCCAGCGCCCATGGAGCTCAGCGGGGGTCTTGCCATTGACTATTGTGGGGGCTGGATCAGGCCCAGGATGAGGCTGTTGGAAAGGCCAGCTGGACCAGCGAGTGCTTGGTGTACGCTGGTGGCATTCAACTGGAAGCACGACAAAGGGGGGCCAAAGGTATTTCTTCATCCAGCGTACGTATGAGCAGCCATCCTAACCCTCTGTTGCAGTCTGGGCAAAAATGCTCTCCATATACCTTCTTGGTCTGCAGCATTGTGCGACTCATTGGAGTAATGATGGTTTCCTTTGCTGTAGACAAAAGAAAACTTCTGGAAAAATTTAAACACATGTATGGTGTTGTTCACTGCTGCTTATATTTTCTCAGAGTGAAATTAAACCTTGATTTTGATTAATTTCTCAGAGAAAATGGAAGTTCTGGCAATTTTTTTATAAACTATCCAAAGAAGCAGATTTCATTTCCAAACTGAAAAATGGATTAACGTGACCTGCCAAGCTTATGTGAGAGTCTCAAGTATCAGCTAATGAACCTGGGAGCTACTTTCTTAGTTTATGTTCTTCTTGTAGTCCCTCTGGGGCCAGTGCTTCTCCATGTTAATAACATCCTTGGGGAAATGGGATTTTCATCACTTGCAGAACACTGCCCGTGGTCTTCTTTCCCCTTGGCAAACTTCTGCAGCAGGGGAAACACACAGCAGAGAGACAAAGAGTAGGAAACTGAACCTATTCCAGGCAGCCCTGTTAAAGAGGGAGCCATTCCTCAGGGAGGAGAGGAAGAAGCCCTCCTGCCCTTCTGCCCATAGCTGACCCGAGTGGTCAGATGGACCTGGGGGGGGGGGGG
>NW_015090810.1:18071503-18219674 GCF_001431845.1 Calidris pugnax | reverse complement strand
GGTGTGGGGGGGGGGGGGGGGGGGGGGGGGGCGGACCCTGAGTGTTTCACTGAGGGAGCAGGTGGGAACTTTTCTTTCATGGTTTGTTTTCTGTGATGGGTCTCTTGTAATGTGACATATACACAAATGGCCAAACACAAGTTAAAAGTACAACCCTGTCTCGCAGTCCCCCTGAGGTTTTGTAGTGGCCCTTTGGCCACTCATTCAGTCCCGTTCTCATGCTAAGGCTGACTATTATCAGTGTGATATTACAGCAGCCCCTTTCAATCTTGATCTCAAATCACAGGTAACACAGTCTTGGAGCTATGCAGATATGTTAAACATACTTGTGAGCAGGCATTTTTTCTTTATTCATTACAAAGCTGACTCTTGTTCAAAACATTCACTGAATTTGAGACTCAGGGTCCTGGCTCTCAAAACCACTTGTATGTGCAAGCACAAGTGCATTTTATCAAAGCTCGTTCCCACAGCGGGCTAACCAGCATCTTTCAGTGCCAGAGGACCACTTCCATGCACTTTCAAGCAATGACATAGTCTCGGTGTCATCATGGCCACTGAGGGCACAGTTTGCTCCAAAAAACCATAGAAGCATGTGTTTTCCCAAGTAGTTTGAAAATAAGGAGGAGGAAAAAAAATTAAGCAACAAGAAGTCTTGGAGAGTTACCACTTCTAGTCTTGGCAGCCGGGGTGTAACGGAGGCCAGTGGCAAGCCTCTGCTCTGGCTTGTTGTGCTAAGTGCACATCACTTGGTTTCTCAAGGCCTCAGTTTCCCCAATAGTGGGAAAAATGCACAAATCTGTGGGTAACTTCATGGACTAAAAGCAATGCATGTACAGTATGAACAGAAATTTTGGGTGGGAGTTCTCCCACAGATAGGATCGTATTACTATGATTATGGCTTTAAATAAGATATGTCACAGAATCATGGAATGCTCAAGGTTGGAAGGGACCTCTGGAGGTCATCTGGTCCAACCCTCCTGTTCAAGCAGGACCACCAAGAGCCAGTTGCCCAAGACCATGACTAGATGGCTTTTGAGTATCTCCAAGGTGGAAGACTTTACAGTGCAACCTATGTATATATTTCCATCATTTCCATCTATTTACCGATGTAAAACATATATTATATACATATATTTGTATAGATGGTGTATGTACATATACAGTATGTACATATGTATAAAATATGTCTATTTTCTGTATGCATAAAGTCTTTGAAACATCTGGATAGTGCATTATCCAAGCACATGCTTTTCAAGTCCATACACAGCCAGCCAGCTTGCTGACTGCCTGAATTAAACTGCAATCTTCCCAGACAATTCTGTCTGCATCTGTAAGGTGTTCTCTAGGCTACTTAAAGGCTGCCAGGTTCTGTAGGAAAACTGCTTATCTGCTGAGAAAATATTACCCGCAGCTTCTTGGAGAGAAGCTCCAAGTTTCTCAGAGCAGTGGCTAAATTACAGTTGTAGGTCATAAAAGGAGAAGAGAAAAAGGGAAAAAAAAGACACCAACCAACTGAATTCTGGCTCATTTCTTTCCTCTCGCATTTCTGTGCTTGGTACAAGGAGTAGGTGTATAACAGCTGGGGTGGTGTAAGACATCTCTGTGTTTTCTGAAGCCAATGATATTTTTCTGAAGCCAGAAAATAGCTAGTGAGTAGCCGTCCAGAGTAAGAGAGAGCTGCTCCGTCCCCTTTGTCTATTACAGACAACTGCACTGAGCAGTTGCAAGGTCTCTGTGTCTAGAGGATACCTCACACCTCCTGTCCTGCCTTTTATTTTTGGTCTGGGCAAAGCTACACTTGTGTCGAGCAGCACATGGAGGTACCTTCTCTTCCTGCCGTGGGAGGAATTAACAGCAGCACAGAAGCCCTTTATCCCATCCACTGGCTGCAGCCCTGGGAGCTATGGCAGCCCCTTCCCCAGCACATTCCCTTCACACCAGTGAGGAACATGTATCTGTGGAGGACTGTAACAAACACCTGGCCGAAGGGACATCCTCTCACCTCCGTTGCCTTGTGCAGTCAGGGGCTGTGTGTGTGAGATGCTCGAGGAGGAAAACAGAGAGCAGAGATGTGGTCTATGGAGAAGACACCCAAGGCATGCTGACCCTCACCCCGCTCTTCCTCTGTCAGACACACGCACGCAGGAATGATCACCCCCTGGATGGGCAACCTGTGGGACTGTTTTTCCCATCGGAATAATCGCAGATACTCCAATTATAACCACACGTGTGTGTGGCTTGCTCCTGGCAGATCATCCAGTGATCTCAAAGCTATCAAGTTGCTAAAAATATCCCCTTCAGCCCACTCTTTAATTACTGAACCGTTCCCCGTCACATTACAGAAAGAAAAAGTACATTTGGTAGTAATTGTCTGACGTGAAGGAGTAAACACACACAGAGCTCTGCTCATCTTGCAAGTGGGGTAAACTCTCTGAGATATTTTTAAAAGAGCATATTGCAGAGGTTGCCTCCGTTATGAATCAAGGGGCAGACAGCTGCTGCTGCTCTCAGTTTGGTCTCTGCTCTCCTGGACCTGGAGGAAGGTGACGTGGTTGGAGCGAGCAGACGGTCGGTGAGTCTGTGCTGGCTCACGTGCGGGGAGCAGAATTTCCTGAGCATCACTGTGTGTGAAATCAGAGCAAGCTGCTTGGCATGAATGGAGCCGTTTGGGAGGAAAAGGAAGGGGTGAAGTCCACACAGATTCCTCAGGTCATACCAAGTATACCCCATGGATTTTCATTTTTCTATGAGGGGCACAGAGAGACCCAAGCAGTGGATAGGAGCTAACATTTCACTCACAGAGTGTAAACCAGAGTACCTTTCTGTGCCTATTGTCTATTTTTATTGCTGTATATTATGAATGTAGATAGCAGCACGGCTGTTAAGTCTTCTGGTGGTGCCACCACAACAGGGTTCACAGGCCAGAGTAATCTATTTGCTATCACCTTTGAGAAATATGGAGGAGTAGGGGTGGCTGGGTGTAAAGGGCCCTCTTCAACACACTCCGCCACTCATAGACTCTTTCATTCCTTGAACATCAAGGTTGGGAAATCAAGAACTTGAGAGAAGTGCAATTTAATTGCTCACATGCTTTCATGATCAGCCATTACCAAAGTGTTATTACTCATCTCATTCCTGTTTGACATGAGTCTCTAGATATTTATGAGCTCTTCAAACTTACTTTTACTTGCTTATTCTTGGTTTTGGGAAACCTGACAGTACAGAAGTTTGCTCTGATGAGCTATGTATTCCTTATTTGCTGGTGAAACATCCAGTATGTAAGCACTGGCATTGCTTTATGGCATGAAGGAAGGATAACTTGTGTCCCAGGAACAAAGAGATGTACAGCGGTTCTTAATTAAAGGATGGCAATTAGCTTGCTTCTTACCAGCACTGATGGTGATGATGAAAATATTTATCCCTTTACTTGCTTTTTCAATCTACAAGCACACCTCTACCACCAAGTACGTTGTTCCAGGTTTTGTGCAGGTTTATAGAGTTCACTAGTGTCCTGTTGCAGTCAGTGGGCGTTTCACCTTTGGTTTCAACAGAAGTGGGATAGGTTGTAGGGCTAGTGACAAATCTTTTATAGTTCAGTCTGAAAGCAAGTGCAAACAACTGAAAGAAAT
The DNA here is from genome assembly GCF_001431845.1 of Calidris pugnax. NCBI lineage: Eukaryota > Metazoa > Chordata > Aves > Charadriiformes > Scolopacidae > Calidris > Calidris pugnax. The sequence goes on along the minus strand of NW_015090810.1, from coordinate 18,216,045 downwards.
GTCTTAATAAAGATAATTTGCATGTTGAAACTTACATTGCGTAAATGTGCCATTAATATCATTAATATCTTCCTGGAGATAAGATGCAATGAGCTGCTTTGAAGATGAATTGCTCAACTTACCCCTGGCATGACTTCAGTGGAATCTCACCCACTTCTGACAGTGATTTATTTCGTCTGGACCACTTTCCTCTGGGAGTCCAAGATGTCTATCTTTTCAAATCCATACAATCTAACATCAGAGAACTCAGAAGCAGGACTCTCAAGTTCCAGCACTAGCTCAGCCATGAACTAACATTATGCTGGTTATCTCATTTAACTTCTGTGGGCCTTGGTTTAATCATAAATCTTATAGGCATACTTGTTTCTTGCAAAACTTTTCAGAATTTCACTTTGAAAGGAGTACTCATGAAAAATTTAAATTACCACAAATTAAATGCTTCTAAAATAATTTGCAAGTAGAGAAGAGATTCATTCCCACTAAAAGGAAAGGAGGAGATGTTCCCTGAGGCTGTTGTAGAAATTTTTGATCATGCCTAATATGGTGGAATAGCAAAGAAATATTCTTGGCGTGTTTATTTGTAACAGAAAGAGGCCCTCTCCTCAACTTTCTCTGTTCTTGTATTAGTGTTTGTTTGTATATTCAAAAGTTAAAAGTGTTCACTTTTATTGTAGGAGAAGTGGCAATAGTTCAGGCTTGAGCATGAGTTGTGGTGGGCTGCATTTAAAATTTGTCATATTTGACATGAAACAAAAAATTGCCTGTACAAATGTTAGTTTAAGAAAAAAAATGCCAACAAATTAATCCTTTATGTTAAGTAAACAGTTGCATTTCTTTAGCCCACTTTTAAGCCTTCTTGATGTTGGCTAGGAGCTGGTTTGGGTCTGAAATGGGTCTAAGTGTTCATTTTCAAAGTCCTAGATTTTAATATATGCTTTGCATCTTGCCTCCAAGCAGGTATGAATAATAAGAGTGGGAACGGAGGCACATTTCCACACACTAAGTTTCAAGGAAATTTGCCGGTGTTGCAGCAATGCAACATGGACTTCAAGAGTCCTCTGCTTTTGAACCTCCACTCTTTTTTCATACCTTGACTTTATGTTATAAGAGCTCAGGGGTTGTTATAAGAGAGGGGTTGTGATGATAACACCGAGGGACCCCTGGTCTAGCCTGAACTTCTTGCATAACAGAAGGCTTTTAATGAATAGTGCGTTCACTTGTTGCTGAAGTTGAAGAAACCATGATTTAGCTAAACAGTCTCAGACACTTTGACAGAACAGAGACAATTCAAAACACTCATAGGCAAAAAAATATTTTATTATAATGATATAGGGAAGTAACACCCTCAGAGATATGGTGACAGTTAACACTTAGAAAGATATGCTAACAAGTAAAGTTTTATAAGCTTTTTTTGTAAAGGAGTATTTATCTGCTGCTGAAGGACACTTGGTAAATAGTTGTGGCTGAAGAAACACTAAGCGGAATGGGGTACAGTTTATCATACCAAGTAAATTTTATTCTCCTGTTACTATTTTTCTTCTGCACATGACTATTAGTGTTAAAATACTTAAGCTAGATCTTAAGTATGTGTCTGTTCATATATGTGTTTGTATATATATATATACACACACACACATACGCTCATATCTATCTATCTATCTATGCCAAATCCTTTTATGTCTAAACTGTAGATTGTGTCACAAGATTAAACAGCATGGTCTTGTAAAACTAAAATAAAACATCTGTTTGGAAAGGCCCTGGCATTGTAAGAAATTTTTGCAGGCTGTATCTGCATTCAATGAACATTAGCCCACATAAGGTTTTATAATTATTTAAACTAAAATAATCTCATCACATACATTCAGAAACTGAAGCTGAAGAATCTGTTGAACTTAAGCAAACGCTTCTCCTGAATTGCATAATGTTCTCCATGGTAATCCATTATTTTCACTGGCTCAGAATTTTCTAAGCTGTTTTAGCTGGGTCCCTACTTTAAGGTGAAATGTTTTTCAAAGACTTCGGCAAGAAATAATTAATTTTTCACCACATCCGTGAAAGGCAAGAGAAAATGTTCACCTGATCTGTCAGAAAAGAAAATGACCTTCCTGACCTGAATGAAGAGACCCAGGGCTAAAACAAGGGATCTGGGGATCAGAGTCCTTCTTGTACAAGGGAACTACATGCATCTTTAAAAAACATTTATTAAGCATACAGAAAAAGATGACCCCATCTGAGGTGTCCAAAATTAGTGGGCATTTACAAAATGATTTACTTGATTTATTCCAGATCTTACAGTCAGGTCTTGGTACCCAGATTTCTGAGATGCACAGCACCGGTTTGTCTACAAGACATCATTGCTTCTCAGATGGAAACGATTCCAGACTCGGTTCAGTTCTGTTTCCTGGTGAGCAAAGGATATATTTACCCATCCGGGACAATCACTTCATGATCTATCATGGAAAAAACACTCTGTAATTGCCATGCTTTCTCACTGCTGTTGCTACAGATTGGCTGCCTGATGTACTGATCAGCAGTAATTGAATAGCGCAGTGGGTGGAGGTCTGCTTCTCCTCTGGAAATCAAATCACTTCATGTTACACCATAATTTCTCAGTCCTTTCTGGATTCCCCTCAGATAAGATAGCTCAAATTTGAATGCTTGTTCTGAAAGCAGGGCGAGGACAGAGACAACCGTTGTCTTTTCATCAACATACCAAAGTCTGTGGTGGAGCAGAGAAATGTGGGCTCTGAGAAAGAAAGATTTTTCATTCTATCTGCCTAAGTAGAAATGAAAGTGGGAAAATAACAAATTGCAGTTGTGAATAATTTCACAGTTTTCCAGCTATAGCTGTCCCTTAGTAAAACACACAAACTGGGAAGTGTGATGGATCCAGTTCTGTGGTTATTTCAGAGCAGAGCAGGCTGGCTGGCGACGCTGTGTGCCTTTTGCCTTTTGCAAAGAGGCTGAGTCAGGTGGAGGGACTCTCATTGCTATTTCCACTCCGTCTGAGTCATTTTGCGCGCTGTTTGGTGCACCCTACCTTTGGGCCTTGGGAAGATGATAATTTGTAAGCAGCTCTGGGCTCCTAGAGAAGCTTCTAGGAGTAAGGCTATGCAGTCTTCCACACAAGGCTCCGGATGCGATGACATTGGACCAGGTCCCAGACCTTTTAGATGTACAGATATAGGGGAAGCAAAAATGAATAGAAGCTTTTAGAAGAGTAGAGACCTAAACGTGTACTGTATTGGCCTACGTGTGCAGGTGGGGGTCCTTTAACATCATCCAAACAATTGCAGTAGGCTTCCAATTCTTGTCCTTTTATCCCTATGCTTGTGTCCCCTCAACCACGCAGACTAAACAGGCGAAGTACAGAATTGCTGTTTTTTAATTTTAGGCTCCCTTCTTTCCCATATGCTTCGTGTTTGGTTAGGCAACTGGCTAAGACTTTAGAGACTGCTTATTAGTATCCATGTGGATGTAATTTAACTGTCTTTTATTCCAGTCATGCTTTTATTTGAAATTTTAAAAGATAATGGTACAATACTAAAAAGAAACAAAGAAAAAAAAATTAACTCGTGATTCTGTTCAGAAAAGACACATTATTCTGTGAAATGGTGGACCACTGTGCAAAATAAATCAGGCTATTAAAGAATAAGAATTAAAAAGGAGAACCAATAAATAATACCAAGTATCAGTGTCCAGCAAGTACTAATGTACTGGCAAGGCACCAGAGACAAACATTTGGCTCCATTCTTGCATGTCCTTAGGTTCTTGAATAATCTTATATATATATAGGGAGCGCCTAATCTGTGTCTGGAGGGCATGGCTCTGTGTGAACAGCCCTGCTACGTGGAATGAATGGCTGCATCCATTTCACTGTTAGAGCTGTAAGTAAGTGGCACTAAAGCATTACATTAAATTTAATCAGATTAAAATGTTCTCATAATAACCTTAAGGAGTAGGTAAGCATTATTACGTACATACAGGAAAAGATGAGGGATGCCGTATATTGACATGCGGGTACTCTGTAGGTCAGACAGCTAAATTAATTTTGACTGAGGTCTATTTTCTGCCTTTGTTAAGCGTGTTGGATCCAACAGTGTAATATATTGCTTTTTATGCCAAATGAAGCAAGGTCCCATATCCACATAGATTATTTCTGAAGGAATCTCATTTTATGTATTTGTAAACATTACTATTTCCTTTCTGGAAGCTTCTAACTTTGTGCATAATTTCATCAATTTCTAGCATAACCATTTCTGACGTAGCGTGTTCTCGGGCACGCAGCACATGCACACAGAGCATGAACTGAGGTCAGCATCAGCTGTGCTCTCACGGAAGGATGGGTTTGCCTTTATTTGCATGCCTTTTGGGCTACGAGGAGGCCAGCATGCTATCTGATGGTGGAAGGAGCAGAGCTGTCCTTGTCCATGGGGGACAGGCAGTTCCCCCAGGCCCCCTCCTGCCTGTCCCCCCTGCGTGGCTGCTGGCATCCCTGGGGCCAGGACCAACCTGCCCTCACGATGGGAGCTGGGAAATTCAGCCCAGCCTTCCCCGAGACAGGGTTTGTAATTTAACAAACTGGCACTGAAAGAACTGACCTGGGTTTTCTGCTTTAGGATGCTTGTTCCCACCTGGGAGGGCAGCCGCTTCTTCTGGCCATCACAAGCTGCTCTCGGGTGACCCTGAGCAGGGAACCAAAAAAAGCAACCACCGCTCAGCTCAGTCACTTTTTAGCATGAGGAGATCATGCCTATGCCAGTGCCAGGAGCTTCAGGAAGGACTGGCCAAGGGTTAGGTGGTGTCCCCAGGGGCACACACCTTGAGGGATGCAGAGCACTGTGAGTCTGGGACTGAGGGGAGGTCCAGGTGAAACTCACTTACGGCCGAGGCCAGAGTTGTTGTTTGACTGTTTCTGCTCTAGAAAATTGTGTGTATGATGGGTGAAATGAGATAAATTTAATTTCAGTATTTTGCCTATTTACATGGAAAAAAATTGCATCATTTAAGTTGCATTTAAAATGATTTTTGCTTGACATCTTTGTTCTCTCATCAATTTTCTGGAACTGAGCATAAAAAGATAAAAATATTGATTGTATTTTTTATCTCTTTTTATGACCTTTTTTTTTTTTCCAGTGCAAAGAAAAACTGAAATGAAGATAACAAGGGGAGGACTAGGAGTTTTCTTGTGCTTTTAAAGTAGCAAACGTCAAAGCTTTTAAAAAATAATAATAAAAAAATTCAGTTGGGATTGTTTAAAAAACGCAAACGTCAAAACTCTATGTTTACAAAAATCACATTTTTTGATAGAAGAAAACCCTATTTAATTGAAAAAATGCCTGCCATCCTGCTGACTGAATTATACAATAGTTTGGTGACAGTTCCAGAAATGAAACCCTGAAAATTTAGTTCTTCATGTCAAGCAGGCCACGTTGCCCCATTCTTTTTCCAAGCAGAGCTAATTGTTACTGCAGGATGTTTCATTAATGTAGGAGGCCTATTTTGAGAATCTGCTGAAAAATTGAAGTTTGAGTTGAGTCCAGGATAAGTGTTGCTGACCCTTTTTAGACAATATTTATTAAGCAAGCTCAGAGGATTTTTAGCTTGACCCTGTCAAATTTAGCAACCAGGATTGTCGTTGGATGTTCTGTTGTTGCTGCATTAGTATTTATGCTTTCAGTGTGTATAAATAAATTAAAAAATACCTTTTTTGAATAAATGGGAGAATGTTTGCATGCAAGTAAACATGACAAAAGGTTCACAGGCTCGGATTTTTTAATTACAGTTAGACAAGCTTGAAAAGCAAATATATTTACCCATTTTCCCCATGACATCTGAAGATTTCTCTGTAAGAAGTTTTTTTTTGGTGTTTTGAATTACTATCTTTACCGTGGAAGACAAGATAATTCAATGTAGCACTTGAAATATCATACAGACATTTATACAGGACATCAGTAAAGCAGGATTATATTCTGGGTTTTTTTTTTTTTTTTTTTCTGTTTGTTTGTTTGTTTGTTTTAAAGGAAATGTTTCTCTTTAGCTTTAAACTTACAGGTCAGGTTCAGCCCTTTCTGCTCTGACATGTCATGCCAATTAAGTTCCCAAAGCATGGGGGATTAATTTATCCATTTCTCACACATCTTCTGTACATTGTAGTGTATATACCTAAGACTGTTTGTCAATAAGCATGTGCAGTTCCCCTTGGCTTTAATATGTGTGCAGTTCCTTACCAGTGGCTGGGATGTTCCTCAGATGACTCCACAGAAGACTTACCTCCAGAAAGGTTCTATTCTGTGGTAAAGATGAGGGACAGAAATGCTGGAAGCAGGGTGTCCTAAAGCAAGCTGTTGTTCTCACAAGAAGAGGGTTGGCAGGTAACTTGGATATGAGATGGTTGAGATGTTAGCAAAAATCTGCCACTAAAAGTAGTTTTCAGCATCTGAGATAGAAAATAGGAAAGTAGGAATGGCAGTGCTGGTCAGACCAGGCACCCGTTTAAATCTGGGGTCCTGTCTCTAATGTTGGTGAGACACGGAGGTCTAGGTAAAGAAACAGGGCTTAGTGCTTAGTGAGTGGTACTCGCCTGGTGTGTTCTCCTGCCAGCCAGCAATTCGGGGCTCAAACCATCCCTGAGTTTGAAGTTGCATCTGTAAAATGCAGGAGTCCCCCGTGAACCTTTATTTTGTGAATTTGCCTGGCTGCTTTTTGATACCATTGCTATCCACAACATCCCAAGGCAAAGCACTCCAGAGCTTAGTAACATGCTGTGTGAAGAGCCGCTGCCTTTCCCTTGTTTTCAACCTGCCACCTTCGCGCTTCCTAGGATGGCCCCGGTTCCTGCCTGGAGGGGACAGGGCTCCCATTGTACCCAGCTTGCTCCCCCCCGTGACACACGTGTGATTTATGGACCCGTGTCATATCCCCACTCGGTCATTTCGTTTCCAGCCTATTCTGTTTAGTGGTTCCCGGTTGGGAAGCTGTTCCACACCTTTGATCATCCTTGTGACCTTTCCCTGAACTTTCCTCAGTTCAAATACATCCTTTCTGAGGACAGAGGAGCAAAACTACATAAGGTATTCAAGGTGCAGGCACATGAGAAATACATGTAGTGGCGTAATAATAACAGCTTGCTTTGGACTTCTCTTTAAAAGCCCCACTCTTTAATTTTCCATGCTAATGGCTTATTGATACCAAACCTGTATTTATGTGACAATATCTGCATAAAGGATTGTACTCTGGAGGGTTAATCAGCTTAGAGGCCATCCTTTCAGACTAGATGAGCCTGCCTAGCTAAACAGTACTAATACAAAAAAAGAAAAGAAGAAAAGTTTGTTTTAGGAAAAACAGTATAGGATGATTTTTTTTTAAAAAAATCAGAATTAAAATAAACATTTTTAGGGCAATTCACCCAATTTTTCTTTTCACACTTTTTTTTTGAAAAAAAAATTGCGTGAAAGTTTTCTTTATGCTTCTTTCTTTCTTTTTTAAAGAAATATAATGGCTTAGAGATTATTCAGGAAGTTTCAGGCCATGAACCTTACATTCAGACCTTGCAAAAGACTTTGAACTAATGAAATAAAATGAATCTGGATTGTGCTGGGTGAATTCTTGGACTTCTTTGAGTATGTCAGTGAAGTTGGTCAGTGGATAAAGAAAAATGAGTTGATGAAATTTATTTAGACTTTGAAAGACCTTTGACAGCAGCTGTTAAAAAATAAAGTACTCACTGGCTAAACGTCAAGGAGTTGTTATTCCTGAAAAAGCAGGAAGGAATCAATTTCCATGAGTGATCAGTTTTCATTATTGCAAAATCCCAAGAGCAGGGTCTGACAAGTTTCCATAGTAGAGCCAATGTTGAGTGTGCACAATAATAATGTGGAAATGATGGTGAGCCCAGAGACAGTGAGTCAGCAGATGGCCCCCAAATAATTCAGGTTAGTCAAGGGGAAAGAAGTAGGGAGGAAGATGAAGACTAGAAAAATAAAGTGGACCTTAAGAAATCTAGATAAATGAACTACTTGTAGCAAATGAAGTTCAGTATTGCTAAATGCAATTTATAAATGCAGTAATAGTTACAAAAACAACAGATGGATAAATGCAGTGCAAGTGTACAGAAGTGGTCTGTACACTGTAGAGAGCTCTATGGTACAGGAATTCAAGAAAAAAAATGAAAAATCTCTACTCGGCATGCAACTACTAAGCTGCAACAAGTAGCATATGCAGTAGGGAAAGTCCTACCCACACAAGAAATAGAAACTACTCAGGTAGTCAAATCACTCCTTTTTAATTTAAGAAGTCCCTGAACCACACAGGTTTGAAAGACAAAACATTCATAAAGCACATAATTTTGAAGATGCTGCTTCCCTTTGCAAAATTATAGTCTTGGTAACTGCTAGAAAAGCGTTCTGACTGGCCAAAACCCCCACTTTGACTAAATTAGGTTAATTATCATTATAAGTTGTTTGAAGATTATAAAGATAACTATCTTTTGGTGTACCTATACTACTAGTAAGTTTGAGAAAGTTCTCACATCACAGACTTAGTTTACTTAAGACTCGTGGAATTGTTTCTATTTTATGACTGACCAGAGTAGTAATATAATCCTGGTTCTTGTAGAGTTAGAGGATAAAGCACACTTATAATTTGTTTTTCCTCAGTATGCAACCTTGTGTATTTCTGCCTTCTACAAACATTTGAACTAGTAAAACCCGACATCATAAATATCCAGAAAAAACAAATATAAAAGAACAAAAACCAGCTGGGAAACATTTGTTTAGAAATTTGATCAAATATTTGCAATTTTTTTTTTCTTTTCTTTCCAGTATTCACTCTCGTATGTAGGCGCAGGGGTTGCTTTACTTCTTTATGAAGGCAATACTTTTCACCTAGAGAATTCCAACCCCTTTGACAAACAACAAGTGATAAATAAACCTCAGTTCTGTATTACATTGCTGTCATCTGAACTGCACTTGCCCATGGTGCGAAGTAGGCAGGGCACAGCAATTCAAAGCAACCTCCCTTAGTTTTGACAGTGTGCCAATATTGCATCAAAGGGGCAAAATAAATGGTAGAAGTGGAATTTAACCAGCAGAATTTCATCGCAATGAAGAACATCCTGGGGCTTTTTGCGACTGCGAGTGGAAGGGGCAGCATTCCAGCCAGAGCCTCTGAGTGATGCGCTGGGGTGAGGAGGGGATGGGGAGAAGGTGCAGAGGGCTGCAGCCTCTGGGTCAGAAGTTGCTCAGAAAGTCCTGCAGTATCGTACGGACCCCTTCCAGCTGCTTTTAATGCAGGAGGAGGCATGTCAGGCATCAGGGGGCAGTCACCATGGATCGTGCATGGGGCATTTGGCGAACTGTTGTCTTTTTCCTTTCTTTCTTTTTCTTTCTTCTGCTCAGGTAGATTTGCTGCAGCTTGAATCAAATGGATTCCATTTGTCAGTCTTCGGGGTTGATGCAGTATCTCGCCTTACATCTTGACTGACTTTTCACTCTGTGCTTTTTGCTCTGCAGCTGCTCACAATTCTTTACTGTAAGTTGTCACAGATGTAGACTTTGACTCACATGCTTGCAAAGTGAATCAGTGGCAACATCTGTTCCCCCAGAGGGATGGGTGCACCAGCCTCAAACCACCCACAGCGGCAGTGCCTATGGAAGTTGGTATTTCCTGGCTTGCGTTCTGGCAAGTGTGTTCATTAAAGGGGAAAAAAAAAATCAATCCATGCTTCTGTGCTTTTGTGCATAGGTGTGAAGATCTCCCCTTCATTCAAAAAGACAGGCTTAGAGAAAGGGACTTACGTGGCATAACTACTAACATGCATCTGAAAGTTACACTTCAATACAAGGTTCTCTATATGGTTATCACAGAGATGGCATTTTTTGTGTGTGGCAGACGTTCCAACACCCTGAAGGAATTATTCGTTATTAAAACAAAAATAATTTTGTAGGATGTGTTTTCTCCTCTGTTGCTTTAGTGGACCTGCACGCACGTACCTGAAGCTGACCTGCATGTATACTCCATGCAGAACTGAACGTGGATCCCGGTGGGGTTCTACCAGTTTGTAGTGGCATCTGCAGTCTGACAAATGAAACATAGTGGGATTTTGGGCAGTTCAGAAGAGGAGTTATCAAGAAGAGGAGAGCAAGCATGTGTGAAGCTGATAAGGCATGTTTCAGTTCTAAATCATGACCCAAGTCTATAGTTCTTCTGTGATTAGCAGCGTATTATCCTTTAGAGGCTGCCTCTAAAAAAGATCATATGGTTGAAAATCTCCCAACTTCAATGGTAAAATGGAGGGAAGCCAGAGCTGAATAGCCACAGAGTCAGGAGCAGAGGAATTGATTTATGAGGAAGGATTAAAAATGAAGGCAGGTTTACCAGGATGACTTAGTTTCCCTTACCCTCTGTTAGGGACACAAGGAACATTGTGAGTTGTGGATGAAGTGATTGCGAAAGAGTTGTAGCAAGGTGTGGTTTCACATCCTCTTTGTGGCCACACTCAACCCTGCAGCATCCTACGTGAAGGTCTGGGTGGTCAGCAGAAACATCCTCTTGATATTGAGCAATCATAGGCCATAGATGCAGGCTGGCCAGGGGCAGACTTTGTGGGCATCTTGGCCCACATGTATTTTGAGGGTTTAAACTTCTTATTTCTATAGTTTTAGGACACGGTGCATAATGTCAAGACCATTATTCTCCAAGTAAAAATTTTGGCTGGAAGTATCTTTGTCTCTGGTGTGAGCAACTACACTATATGAGCAGAGAGCCTGAGATCTCCATGGTTTGCTGGCAGCAGCTGTGCTGGGGGAATCACAAGGGAGTTACCTCCTTACCAAACCTTAGGACACTGGTTTACAAACAAGAGGTCATGGTACTTAAGAGGTGGCTTGATGGGAGCTTGACTGCAGGAGTAGGGCTTGCAATCAGAAGTGGGGTCATGAGCCTGGAAGTGCACTGGGAAGTGAGGTCATGAGTGGAAAAAATTCAGAAACTACTCTAAGAGCTGTGTTTAGTGCACAGTTGCCCTTGGCCTCTCTTAAATGCTTCCATCGCTGTGTCCTTAACGATTCTACAGAGGATTAAAAAGCCCCTTCCTGATCCATGAGAATATTCACTTGAATCCCATTTCTTTGGTACAGTTCAAAACACTTGCCAGCAGGCTAACAACAATCTCCTTTGTCAATGTGAGGAAAAACCTGGGAACTTTGTGATCAAGGACTATTTCTCATTTTCATGAAAGCAACAGGAAAGGGTTGCGCCACAGGGGAGACATTTAGAGTCAAAGAATAGAACTTGCCTCAGCAAAGCTATAATGCATATACACACACCAAGCAGTGGAGCTTAGAAATCACAACCTCTTATAGCACCAGACCAGCTTCTCTGTGAGAATAATCATGCATAAGAAATGAGACTTAATAGCTATTTGTAATTTAAAAAAGCTATTTGTTTATATGTGCTGTTCTCATGAATTCAGAAGGCGGCCAGTTTTTCTCAGCCTAAATAAAGAGAAAGTCAAATAATCTCTCATATTTTCCTTTGGAACTATGTTACTAGAGAAATTAACCTAAACTGTGTAAAAAAAGGTGGTGTGATGTTTAATTAATATTAGGTGACATGTTTAATTAATATTAAAGCATTAGAAAGGGAGGCGGTGCATTGTTCTGTGCAAGCAATATAATAATTTTATGTGATATTCTGTCCTTTTACTGCACAATATTTATGGCCATATAGTTTATGCTTTATTAGAAACATTTTCCTGAATGTGCAGTAAGATCCTTATCTGTACATATTAACAATATCCCCTTATAAGGAGGCCTTAGAGAGGGTTTTGTGATCTTCAGGAGAGGCAAATGGGATACAGGATTTCCTTAGAACTGCATTTGATCTATAAAAACAGTTCCTCTCCATAGCTCTGAAAGTTTAAATGCCACCTCTTAAGCAAGAAACAATAGGAGTATCTCAGAGTCTGCCTCAGTTTTGAATAATTATTTTAATTGAAAGTGTTGGGTTGTGTTCCCATTCCTACACTGAAATGTCTTGCAGGCACAGAGAAGGGGAATTATTTGTGGAATGCAGCATCAGCCAAGTCTCAACACACACGTTGTGAGGGACTGGCGTAGGCTCACCTGGTTTTGTGTGCAGGGGAGTGTTGAAGTGTAGGAGTTTGGACTATTTTTTCTTATAAATTCTTTTCATTAATGTTAAAGAACAGCAGATCCAAATTGCCCATTACTTGCTTGTTTTTCACATTTCTCTAAATCAGAATAACTGTGGCTGACAATGGGACTTACCTTGTTGCAGATAGCATAGGTCAAACTCCTCTCCTCTCATTTTCCCTTTCCCTTTTTCACCTGTCTTACAATAATCATATTGTCTTCTACTTAGACGGGCTTGGCACACCTTTTCGTGTTGCAGCAATTTGTTTTTGTAGCCTGCAGTTCTTACAGCAGCTGAGCAAGTGAGATCTAGCAAATCACAATTGATTGAATCTATCATTAAGGCTATGTGAAGAGATAATTTTTTTTCTCTGGTGACTGGGTTAAAAAACCCCAAGATTTTGGTTTGGATTAGAATGAATCTAGACTTTTTTTTATGTTTTTTTTTTTTTCTCCCCAAGGAAGAATGAAAACTCCCAAAATTACATTTTATGTTGAATGAAACATTCTGTTCAACCCAAAATGAAACATGTCACTTTCCAAGCATTTGCAAGAAAAGCAGAGGAAATGAAGGGATAGATTCACAAAACTGGAAAATGAAAAGGAGGAGTCAGACACTTTTAACCTATTGCCAGAGAACTTTTCTGTTTTGTCACTTTTCAACTTTGTATAAATATTTATTGGAACACAGAAACGAGCCCAGAGGAGTGTTCCAACTTGCAGGCTACCTACGCCTTCTCCTGTATCTATTTCCCTTGAAGATTTTTAAAAATATTTAACAAAAAGTAGACCAGAAGGCAGCACCTCCTCTCCAGTCCCTGTTCTGGAAAAGATGAAGGGTGAGTTTACGCACGCCTTCTTTGCACAGCGTAGTCTTTAACCACTTCTGACACGTACCACTCAATTTTCCTTTGCTGCCAAGCCCCCAAGTCAGAAAGCGCTGAATTTTAAGACAGATCTCTATAGTAAACGTTCAAACCGTCAGGTTTTAGTGCAGCTCCCTCAATTAACTTCTGTTGAAGCTCTTCTACCCTGTATGGGATTTTTAGAAACTGAGATGACTACAGCAAATGAATGGGACTCCCTACCCTGATGGGTAGGATGCTCAGCTGAAAAGTAGGAAACCTGCAGTTTAGTTGTTTATTAAGGTCTTTAATTACTAATGAAACTAGTTAAAGGAGCAGATTGAGACAGATGCCTTGACCTGAGTACAAAAAGGGTTGATATTATGGGTGAACTTCTGGGAGGTAAGGGCTATTGGTTACATATCTGGCAGAGGAAAGAAGCTGGTGTTTTCTCACATCCACCTGAGTTCTCAGGCTGCTATAATACTAGTTAAAAGAATACTGCAACTAATGCTTTCCTGTGTCTGCTGTTTTTAAGTTTTCTTCAAACCAGAACGACTAGGTGAATTTGACCAGTCTGCCCTTTGCTACAAGTATTACACAGCAAATATTCCACCAAATAAAAAATGTCCTTGAACATGTGTGAATTTAAAGTACGAGTCCAGAGTAAACAGTGGGCTGAATGAAGCCTTTAAGATGAATTTCACCTTTTCTTTCAAAAAACTCTAGAAATCAGGACCATACACGCCATTTCTCTCAACACAAATAGAGCTATGGCAGAGTGGTCTATGGGCAGTGAAGGGGTAGATAGGGTAGATACCTATTCTCTAGGTATAGTTTTGTATTGGTCTAAAACTTTGACTGAATAAGCTATGTTGAAATTGCTTTTGACATTTGTGTGTCTATGGAGAGAGTATTAAAGGAGAATAAGAGGAAACAGACACTTCAAACTACTCTACTGTTGAGGATAAGCTGTGACAGGCCTGGTTTAGGACTGAATGGATTTTTTAGAAATGTACCTCTCTGTGGCGGCATCTTCGTGAACACGGAAACTTCCCATTTTTTTCTGATGCAGACAAGGAAAAAGGCTGAGACCAAGCCAATTGCTCTGCATGGAAGTAAGTAATGCAGTTTTAAGAGTTCATTCTTGAGCTTACTGCATTTTTTTAGAGAATGGTACTCATATATGTGTTTTTGTGTATGCAGATGGAGAACTTCTGTTGACAACCTCAGTTTATGCTCAGAAAGTCTAATGGAAGTTGAGCAAGCTGCGTTAGTAACAATCAAGTACTAATATTCATAGCTTGAGGGTAAGCAAAGGGAGAGAGCAAGAAAGAAGACTTTTTCATTCCAGCTTTGTGCTAGAGCTAGAAGATGAAAAGTAATTTTGGAAAAGTGAAAGTGTTTCATTTGGCCTATAAAATTTCAGAAAATTTAGAAAAAAAGTGAAAAGGGAGAAGCAATCCCTGAACCAAGTGCTCTATACAAGATCTTCACTGAATTTTCAGTTTGGTAGCTGAACCAAGGACACTGGAATAGACTCTTACTATAATGGTGACACTAAGTGAGAATTTTTTCCTGTTTTGCTAGTACTCAACATCACCACTGTCTTGTGGCATTAAAATACAAAATTTCAGTATATTTCAGAACAGATAAAGAAAAAAATACTCTTCTTCACACTTTACCACTGTGGCTGAATAAGTAGATACACATCATTTACTTTATGTTTGATATAACTTCATATGTTTACAAAATATTAATATTCATGCTAAAAGACACATACCTGTATGCAATTATACTATAAAAACAAAAATAAGATTGATCAAAACCTTTCATTTGACTCAAAGTCAAATATTCAGCTTCCTTTGTGGTATTTTAAACACTTCAAAAAACTCTTTAAAGTCATTTGACAATTTTTAAAGCAAAAAATACCATTTTGAAAACAGAAAGGGAAAGAATACTGAAAATGGCAAATAAAACATTTTGCCCTGTCATTCATCTTTCTGAGATCTCACTGCCAAAACTATTTAAATTTAACTTATCCTTCCCTTGCCCCCTTGCAAAAAGTGTTTTGCAGCAAGTAAAATAGTCACTGAGAATAAATAACCTAATCTACCTTAGAGTCCTTATGCTGTACTCCTCTTTCCAGTTCACATATGTTGTATTTGCTATTATTTGCATGCTCAAATAACTGCCTTGATATTCACTTACCAACTGAGTTGCATATAGAAGTGTATAAGACATACTCTTTAAAAAGTTTAAACCAAAAAATCTAAGATAAAAATATACTATGACTGATGCAGTATCTGAACAGATGTCCTAATAAATTTCCAAAAGTGCAGTGAGCAATGTTAATGGAACTGCGAATAATGCCACGCTGCCCTGTCTTCAATGACCTGCCTCCAACGGGTCTTTCTTTTGTGCCCCCTCACGGATGACCACACTGATTCTGCTGGTTCTGCTGAACTTCAAGTTTAGGTCTGCATGCTTGCAGGGGAAATTGGATTTTTTTTGCACTTTTGTATGCTTGTTTTGGTTTCTTCTGTCAAAAACATTTTTTTACCTGAGAAAGAAGGAGTTAATAAAAATAGGCTTTCTGCTCTTGAAATGTCAGCCACAGCTTCTCATCACCCCATGAAAAGCCCCCTTGTTTCCTTGCTCAGCTCCTCCTGAACTTCAAACAGTCCCATAATCCCTTTGACCTTAGAAGGTCAAAGATATATAAAAAGTATCATTCTTTGTGTAAAAGGACATTAATCATTCTTACCTAGCCCTTTATTCTCTTTTGAGGGCCCTGTGATATTTTAATTCAAGAACCACCTTCTAGCATTAACATATATAATTTCAACTCTTTTCTTAAGCAGGCAAAAAAAGGAGAAATCCTTTCTGACCCTGCTTTTGCTGACTCCCTGAGTACAGGCATCTCATTTATTTTCATAATTCATTTAATTGCATAATTAAAAATATTAATATTAACTCAAAAAACACATATGTATGTCCAATTGCTGTTTAATTAAAAGACTTTAATGAGTGGAGGTAGATTTTTAAGCGTGCTGCTCTCCATTTCTGTGAATTTGGCAGGACTTGAAAGTCCTAGAACTAAATTCTGATGTCAGTGCAAATCTGGAGTTTAATTTAGGTCAAAAAAAAAAAAAACCTCTGGACTTTCACCTGAAGATAGAATTCATCTCCCTTGAAGAGCTGTATCCGGCAGTGGAGGGGGAAAGGGAGTAGGCAAAATGAAAACCCTGCTATAACCAAAGCAACTTAGAGCCAAACTTAATTAACTGTGTGGAGCCTGTCAAAGGTCACGGCGAGATCACCGCAGGAAATGCAAGTGCAAGACTGAAACAACATTGACGGCAGGAGAGCGAGGGCAAAGGCTCTTTCAGGCCTTTCAGGCAGGCATGGCTTCATGCTAGACAGCCAAGCCCATTGGTGAGCTTGGCCTGCTGGTAGGGGAAAAGCTCCTGCCTCCTGAGATCTCCTGCCTCCTGAGATCTGCCTGTGGCAGGCAGCTCAGTGTGTATACTGATTGATGCCAATGGGCAGTAGCCAGTCTTCCCATGAAGCACAAGCTCAGTGCACTGCTTCATTAGGCCCTAAATTCAGAGCAGGTGGTGGAATGAGCTCCACCAAGGAAGTCGTTGAGAACTGGGCGGGCACTGAAGTTGTTTTGAGCTTCACTCATGCTTTCTCAGCCAGCCATACTTGATGCTTTTGGAGGAGTTGGTTTTTTTTGAACTGAAATACCTGTATGCTGGTACTCTGGTTTTCTTTTTTTTTTTTTTTAGGAGCAATAACGCTTCAGAAATCAACAAGCACCAGTTTACCTACAGTATAATTTATTTGAAGCTTTGCTATTTTTCCTTATTAAAAATTTGTGTAGACATACCTTTATGGTGGTTCTTTGGTTTTTTTTTTTTTTTTTCTTTATTTTTTTTTTTAGTAGGCTTGCTTGCCAGTAGATTAGTAAACTCTAGTTAGATGAACAATGTTGAGACTAGTATGTTTGAATATTTGAAGGATATCTGTGGCAAGATGCTTGGAAAGAGCGTGCACAGAAGCCTTTCCGGATGGTGTGGTGTGAAGGAAAACCACAGGCCGAAGAACTGAATCAAAGTGTTGCAGCTGAAGAAAAAAGCCAAGGTGAGTTATTCTACCTTTTGTATTGATTTTATTTTTTCTGTGTAAACAGCCTTGCACTAAAAGATTGTAAGTAGCAACCCATTGCTGTGTTGTTGTGCCAGGGAGGTTCTATTGCTGTGTCCAGACATGTCCACCTTCTTATGTTCCTATTCTTTTAGGGCTGGAAGCTAGTTCTGGGGCCACAGAGGGGCAACAGCACTGCCCTGAAATTTGGGTATCTGTTGTCAGCTTCTTTCAGCCTTGCTGGCATTACTCCAAACCCAGCATAAAGCACTCACTGATCTCCTTAAGTCTTTGGAGCAGGACAGTGAGATGATGAGAGAAGGGCCACTCAAAATACATGGAAAATCCAGGAAAAAATGACCATATTAATGTGTTCTCTTTCCCTGGTGGGGGATACAAAATGCCTCTCACTGATTGTTGTCTCCTACTGGCTGTAGAAAGGCTGTTTCTGGCAGTTGAATGGTTCCATGGGTGCTTTTTAGCTTCTGGAAGTTTTGTTGAGCTGTTAGTGATCGGCAACCTAAGCTCAGATCCACAGCTCCCTTTCCTCCTGAGCTTCTCTGTTAGCCCTTTTCCCCCATAGTGTGGTGAGGTTCAGCCTTCTTCCTGCAGCAACTGCCTCTTCTCTTTTCCCAGGATCAAAACTCAAAATTCCCACCACCACCACTCATTGGGATAAGTATCACACAGGGCTCTTTCCCCGTGATCCATTTTAACCTCCTACCTGCTTCACTGAACCTGGCTTTTATCTACCCCCCTGTGACACACTATTTTGGCCACTGAGCCAACTGACTGTGCAGGACAGACGGGCTTTTTCAAGTCCTTTTCTCATATATGAGAACTCGGAATCGCATCACGGGAGCTGTATATTTACTGCCCTTGGTCAATAGCTATTCCTTTGTCCAAGCTGTGAGTGGGCTTGGTGTCCTAATCCCGCTAAAGGTACCACCTTAGCTAGCTAAGCCATTATGAATCCCCACCTGGCTCAGATATCTGATAATGGGCATGAATTTCTCTAACTTACCTCCCAGAATTTGAAAGAGGTGGGTCAATAGTTCAAGTCTGATTTGTGATCTCAGCCCAGCTTGGAAAACCATTGAAATCAAACCCTCCCTTAAGGTAGAGAGGACAGAACTCTCCTCTGGTGACTTGTTGAGAAAAGTATGTAGTTGCCTGCAGGTTTATTGGAGGGGGAAAAAAAGCATAAAAATTAACCTAGGAACTGTCAGGCCAGGTGCTTTACCCAGTGTTATGGGTTTCAGGGTATTGGCAAGCTCCAATTTTGCTAATGGACGTCCCAGGTTTCCTGCTGGGATACAGAGAATCGGGGCATTTATATTTTAGCGAAGAGCATTTCCAGATACATGTGTGAAGGAAAGAATTGAAATTGCAAGGGCTTGCGTGAAAGCTAAAGAATCTCTTGTTTATATCTTTGGGAACAATGCACAGTTTATTCTGGGTACTTTGATGTGCAGGAGGGGTCCTGTCTAAACCTCCTTGCTTCGGTGGAAGCTCTGACACACTGCCTGCCTTCTCCTTGCTCAGATCCTTCCCAAATCCAAGAAGTGTGAACACAGCCCGAGACGAGTGCCACATACTGAGCTCCTACCTGTTTCTGGTGCATATGAGGAGGAGTTCAAGGGAAGGATTTGAGGCATGCTCCTCATCCAATCCCTTTGCTTTCTTTTTACTCCCTTTTTATAGCTGGAGCAACGCTAGTAAGCCTGCCTGTGAGACAGACTTTTCATGTGTTACAAAGAAGCTGGCTGGAGGAAGTTGACAGTTCATTGGTATCCAGGAAGAGGTCGATTTCCTTCTTTATAAACATCTCCGAATACAGCTATAGAAGTAATAAAATATTGAATCTCCACCTATTTAGTTTCTTGTGCAGTCTGTCAGGAGAGAAGTGAGGGAGAAAGTAAAAGAATTATCAGAGTGCCAGTGCATACAGACTGGATTATTTCCCCAGAAAGAAATGAAAAAAATTCAGTCTGTGAATGTCTTTTATGGGTAAGGAGGAAAAACACACAACTTCTTGCTGTTAGGTTCACGAACATCCACCCAGACCTACTTCCTTTACTAGAGAGGCCAACAACTTTCTGGATCACACTGCTTCATAGATATTAGGTGATGATTAAAAGAAGGATTTAGTATAGGCTCTAGAACTTATTAAAATTTGTCTGCCATTTTGAGAAAGTCTATCTTCATGCATCTGGTGAAGAATCTGTGTGTGGTATCTGGCTTGTTCTTATTGGGTTTCCTAATATTAGTCAGAATCATTTTATACCTATTTTTGGGTACTTTGTGTGTGTGAAACTTATTCTGAATAGTTACGTCTTTATCAATAGTAGCTAAAGGTAATTTTGCCTGAGTAGCTTTGATCTGTTTCCCAGTTTGATGGTATGGAAGAGGACAATGCTTTTCCACCAGTCTCATCCCCAATGTTGTCTACTTTAAACTGTTTGGGTGGGCTGTAGCATCCAGACTTCCAAAGAGCTTGGGCATGCAGACAGGAAGCATCCCACCTTCTCCACCCAATGCCACTGGAAAGAGCCAGCAGATCCAGGGTGTGGACAAGGGATCTGCATTCGTCAGTGTGGCTGAGCTTCCCTTGCTCAAGAAGAAGTAGTTCAGGTGGAGAATAGGCACCTTCAGTTCAGGAGAAGCAGACAAAAGGAAGGGCAATGTCCTTGTGGCTGCTTGGTGTTCAGCCACTCTGTAATATTGCCAAACATTCAGCTGTGTGACAGGGACAATATGCTGTGTAAGATGGGACCAGTAACCCCGTAAGAATCCTCTCTTGGTCAACACCCTTGTTAGACTATGAAGATCAGGGTGGCAGTAGGAAGGACAGACAAGGTAATGTAGGAGAGTATCACAAAACATATGATGAGACTGGAAGGGTAACATGAGACTTGATGTGTGAATGGTTAGCACTGCCCTGGGCTAAGGCTGTCCATTGCCAGAGTGAGAAATGCTTTTTTTAATAAAACATAGAAAAAGATATCTTTTACTTGGAGTGTGCAAGGTGAATCCAGGATATCTTCTTATAGTTCAGGGCCTCTAGTGGATTCAAATGCTTAAGTACAGAAAAGTGAGAAGAAATTAAAACAATTTCAGCCCCAAAATCTTCCTAAAAGGGGGGGAACTTTTGATGTGGAAGATGTGAAGTGGCTTAGCAATTAATGTAGGCTGGTAGTCATCACAGATGACTCAGGAGCTACTCTGCCATGTTCCTCTGCCCAGGGAGGTAAAATGCACACAGTAGGATATAGGTAATCAGGCCCCCTGACAAGAGTCAAGCTGGAGTCAGGCTTGGAGATGGGGTGAAGGTATTGCAATTAATTAGAATCTGGGAAATAGGTTGCACTTATCCAGCAGGTCTGATCAAGAAGTTTCTCAGAGGCTTAACCACAAGATTAGGAACTATAAACTGCAGAGAAGATTCTGGGATAGCAGATGAGATAAGTTTTAAGCAATGTAAGACAAGCAGGTCAGGATTAGGAGGAAAAAAACTAGCAAAGGTCAAATCAGAAGTCTGTGAATAAGGGTCAAGAGCTAAGTTGGGAATTACAAGTGAGGTTCAAAGGCCAAAGCAAAGACTGAGCAGACAAGGAGCACTGTATGCTGAAAACATACATATCCCCCATGGCAGAGTCTACCTCTACTGGATTAACTGGGACCAGAAATACTGATTTTTGTGCTGGGTGTCAAATTCTTACAGGGACAAACTTGGAGGCTGCACTTGTCTGTCTTCAGAGAAAGGAGATTTATTTATCACAGGCAGAGTCCTCTGAGTCCTCTGAGATTCTTCTTGTAGGCTCTACCTTTAAAATGGCACATGATGGTAGTTCTTTGCAGCCCTGAGGAGAAGGAATTAGGGGTGTTGGATGAGAAGCTCAACATGAGCTGGCAGTGTGCACTGGCAGCCCAGAAAGCCAACCTCATCCTGGGCTGCATCAAGAGAAGTGTGGCCACAGGTGCCCCTCTGAAGCAGGTCACAGGTGCCCCTCTACTCTGTGCTCGTGAGACCCCACCTGGAGTACTCTGTCCAGCTCTGGAGACCTCAACACAGGAAGGACATGGATCTGTTGGAAAGGATCCAGCAGAGGGCCACAAAGATGATCAGAGGGCTGGAGCACCTCCCCTATGAGGACAGGCTGAGAGAGCTGGGGTTGTTCAGCCTGAAGAAGAGAAGGCTCTGGGGAGAGGGACTCTCTGTTGGGAAGTGTAGTGACAGGACAAGGGGTAATGGTTTTAAATTGGAAGAGGGGAGATTTAGATTAGATACTAAAAAGAAATTCTTTACTGTGAGGGCAGTGAGGCGCTGGAACAGGTTGCCCAGGGAAGTTGTGGATGCCCCATCCCTGGAAACATTCAAGACCAGGCTGGATGGGGCTTTGAGCAACCTGCTCTAGTGGGAGGTGTCCCTGCCCATGGCAGCGGGGTTGGAACTAGATGATCTTGAAGGTCCCTTCCAACCCAAACCATTCTATGATTCTTTCTCCTTGCTTGAGGGAAATAATCAAAATGAATTCCAGTGTCCCTACCGTTCAAATCTAGACCTTCTACGTCACCCAAGGGTTGTGGTCTGACTGCAGGAATGGCTGAATGACTTCTGTGGTTTGTGTGCTGTAGACCATGATCACAACAGTCTCTCTTGTCACCAAGTGTCAGGATGCTTTGGAGAATGTCACACCTTGTGGCACCTGCAAGGGCTCCTTACCCACTGCTGTTGCTTATTATCATTAGTCTTTCATCTGGGTTAAAAACTGGCAACCAGAGAAAAGAGGATAAAGTTGTTGCCGTTTTTCTTGGCCTCAACAGGCTACAGACCCATATTATTGACTGCAACAAAGTGATGCTGGACAGGAATTGAGTATTTTGGTGCAGAGTACTTGAATGAGCTTCAAAATCTTGTGTGTTCCAGCTGAAAGATCAACATCATTTTGGTTTGAAAATGCTGACGCTGCCTTGGAGGGCTGCTGCTGTTATGACTTCATTAGCATGGCACAGATTCTTGTTTCCCTCACCCTGTTTTTACACTGAAGTAGCTCTGTCGGCTCCCTGGAGGTACATCTGACTTAGCTCGATATAGCTGAGAAGAGAATCAGGCCACAAATGTCCTAGGCCCAATTCTTTCAGACAGGAAGGAACTTCTGGTTTGGACCCCTTTGGGTTAAGAGGAGAAAAAAAAAAAAGAAAGAAAAAAAATGCTTTTAAAACCTCAAAACCAAACATAACCTTTCTTTCCCCTCAGCAGCAGGTTTTGCTTATGAAGTTATAGTATATGATTCTATTTAGCATGCTGGAGCTGCCCCACAGTGATACAGTGCATTTTCTATTTTTCCTTCTGGGAAAGAGCTGTCTCCCCAGCGATGGTGCGTGGACACAGTTCGGTTAGCTGCTGAGCCAGGGAACAGTGGGTTTGCAGAGCTGGCGCACTTTGGCTACCTCTGCCATCTTCCATCCTCTGATGGCATAGACAAAGTTCATCAAGGCAGACATGACCTAGAAGGATGTTTATGCAATAAAACAATGAAGTTCTTGTTTCAGGCAGCTCTGATGACACTGAAATGATATCACTAGAAAAGCATCTTTTCCGATGATGGCAATTTCAGCCTACTGCGAGATCTAGATCTTGACAGAATTTTATTAGTCTTACTGGCTACGTGACCCTATGTGGGTGTAGTGCAGAACGTCAAGCTAAAGCAGAGATAATGAGAATGGCATGGGTAAGGTCCCACCACAGAGCAATGGCAGAGCTGGGAGTTTGTTCTGGGCTTTTGAAATCACAGCACCTGAAGTCCCTTTTGCACATGAAACCGTGATTACAGGATACAGGTCTGATGGTTTGCCAGAGAAAGACAATATATAATTTCTTCTCCAGTGTGAGCTCTCTACTTGTGGGTGCAGCTGAAGATGTCAATATAGATTTCTGTGTGACAACCTGACACAAGGGCTACTTGACTCAAGGATTTTTGATTCCTTACACAGGTTGGAGGTTGGACTGCTACTTGTCTTGCCAAGACAAGTGAGATGGGTGGATTGTTAGTATAAACACTAGATTATTAGTATTCATCGATTATGATCAACTAATGGTATATCTACTAATTGCAGATCCTAACCAGTTCTTCTTCAGGAAAACTACCATTTCTGCAACTTCTTGTCCCCGTTGATCTAGGAGAACTTGAGGCTACTGATCTTCATGAGATCGTACAAGGTTCAAGTCACTCCCAGACTTCTGTCTGATGAATGGGAGTTGTTGCCTGGATGTTGGTTTTATTCAGCAGTTTGTTTTAAACCAATCTATGACATTGTCTACACATACTCTGAAGCTTTGGTATTAGAGGCATCTACAAACCAGTCAGTATACTACTTGGCAGCCTGTGCTATAGCTCACGCAAGCCAACGCTTTACTACCCAGCACAGTAGGCTGTATTCATCAAAGTGATAGCAGGGTCAAAAGGGTAGAGTTGCCAAGACATAACTCACTGTAGTTTACAGGTAATTTTAGTTTTATTTCCTTTTTGATTAATGTTTAAACTTTGATTTGATTAAGAGTTTCCAGGGGAGGACAATAGAGCTGTGGGATAGATGCTTAAGTCCAAACTGATAATGCAAAACAATTAAAAAAAAAAAAAGTCCTCCTAAACCTCCCAGCAAAACTTTTTTTCAAGAGAAGTCCTTCATGTCAAAACTAAACACACTGTTCCTCTTCCATCTCTGTTGTTCTGTGAATAAGGACTGTCTGTAAATGAAACTAACATGTTGCCCATCTGCTATGCACAGCTAAAGGAAGTTTAAGACAATACTACTAGAACTCCCAAAGATACCGTCTAACCCTGTAAATAATTTATTTTCACAGTTCAGATCAAAGAATTCATGGATATTGGACTCAGTCCGTCGATGGCATGTCCTTTGAAAGAAACTCACACAGTCATGTGATTGTTTTGCCACTGTCCTCTGAAGAAGTCCTCCGGCTCAGAGGTTCCCTTTGCTCCATTTCCCTCTCCTGTTCCCTGGCCTATGTTTCATTTAAGTTATGCTGTGGCCATTCATGCCATCGTCTCTAGATGAACAGGGATTTTACTCTTCCTGGATGGTGCTGAGATCCCCTGTTGCCCTGAGGAGGGTGTTGGGTCACTGTGCGAGTGGTGGACTGTCAGAAACACCTTGAACTTGAAGAAGGAATTTTACATCCCAAAGTCAGGCTGTGCTTCTTGCCTTTAGTCTTAGAACTGGCTGCTGATCTGCGCGTAACGCTGCTGAGGTGGCTCGCCAGTAACCTTGTCTAAGGTCTACCATCTTTGGGAGGCTTTATGAAAATGCTGGTGCCATTCATACTTCTAGATAAAGTGAGGAGTGCTTAGGCTTTCTCTTTGGACCACACCATGGCCCAGGAGACCAGCTGCTGTGTAGTGGCTTAGGTGTGATGGCATGATGTTATCACACATGGGAGACTTGATCCTGTTGCAATGTTTTTAAAGCTGGCCAGAGCATACAGGTTTTTGTGTTATGCTGGTTTAGGTGTCAGGTGCACCATGCCACAAAAATGTGGAAAAGGGCAGACAAGTATCAGCTCAGATATACTCATGGTGGTCCAAGGCCAGTGCAGTATAAGCAACCAAGAAATTGGCTTTCCAGTGGGGCTCTGCAGCTGCTCTGTATAGGTGGACAATTTAGGGTTCACAACCAAATGCAGATTAATGCAGAGAAGCTACACAAAAGCAGTCTTCTGCTTTCTGGTTAAATGGTCACTAGGTCACTATTGATTTTCCTCATGAAATGAGGAATATTGCTTCATCTATATGGCAACCATGTATAATGTTTTTTGGAAACTAGTGACTTGATCTGCCTCTCAGCTGGTAAGCTTTCTTAAGTCCTTTTCACCCTCCTTTTTCTTAAAAGCATTGCTGAGAAACCTTTGTGATTTTAATACACTGCTGGTGATAACTTTGATAAAATAATCTCTATAGCAGCCCTGAGTCCTCTGAGAAGCAGACTGCACACCCAGCTTGCAGAGCTCTGACAATAGGGATGTGTGGTAAAACAAGCCATGAATCTTGTAGCCCGTTAAAGCAGGAGAGATTGAGGAGAATGGCCACACTCAGATGTGTTTTGGCAGCTACTTAAATTTCCCTATTCTTAGCCACTTTTAATCCTCTGGGGATTGAGAGCTTGATTTGGTGGACTAGGAAAATCTGTTTTGAATTGCCATACAATGTATGTATGTCTTAGCAGTGAGATGAACAGGAGAGCTGTTTGCAGTGCAGATCAGCATATGTTATGTTAGCTCTCAAAATGCCAGGAATGGGACTACTTATTTTTGAAAATGCTCTGCCATATCCTCATATACATCCTAGTTATTTACACATATACAGGAACAGAGAAGTTTCTTAACATTATATGCTTAAGGCAGTAGCTAATTATCTAAAGATCTCATTACTTTCAAATTCTTATTGCTTGAATTTACCTGCTTTAATTTGTTTTCTCTGTTGATTCTGTATCTTTTAAAAGAGCAAAAGGTGATATGAGTAATTACAGAGCAGCAACATCTGCATCGAGTGATTCTTCTCACTTAAAAAGAATACTGAAAATGAAATAAAAGATTAGGACTATCATGATATACTTGAATGTAACTGGCACAGCTTTTGCAGTCTATTAATAAACTTAAATTGGATCATAATAACAGATAAAGGAAAGTCAGTTGATACTTTAATTTAATTGTTCATCTTGGTAAAAAGCCTCCACAAAAAGTTTAGACCGTCATCATGTGAGAAACAAAGTGTTTTGAGAAAACAGGAATGTGAACATCCCCACCCACCCTGCCAACCCCCAAGAATATTATAGCAAAATATTTACAAAAGGGGAGCTGAACTCATATCCTGGGATAGAAGTTTGCTAATGATATGCAAAGAGATGAAAAAAACCCCCCATGTAATAGCACAAGATTATTTCAATGAATGACTGGGGAGAACATTAGAGGGACTTAACTGACTTGAGTGAATGACAGATAACATTCAAGGAAAGCTATGAAGTAATGTGCTTTTGGAAGAAATATTTGGAACTCTGAATTAACCCTGTCACCATAGAAGAAGATCTTAAACTAAAGCCAATGAGCAGCGATAAGGAAGATCTCTAGCACGGGAGGAGGGAAGATCATCTCAATTGTTTGCTGTAGGTCTGAATCACTGCATCACCAAGACATTGTTGGAATCAGTATGGTGGACTGAGACTTTGACTCTTACACAGTATGGCAGTTTTTATATCCTGAAAATAGGTATTTGGGTGTCATTGTGAAAGCTTTGCATTCGGCATATGAAGAAAGAACTCAAAATCAAACTTATAGGTCCAATGCCTAAGAGATAGGATGTCAAACATGGTGATGTGGCCTCATTGGAAATACTGATCTTAAGACTGTGTTTAGAGTTTATTCTAGAAAGGGGGTAAATGCCTCTGGAGATGCTAAGATGTTCAGGTCATGAAGATAAGGCTGTGGACTAGCTAGGGTGATTCCTCTGATTTGGCTCAACAGTGGCGTGTTTCGTATGTCTCTATCATGTCAAATATTTAGGCAATGACTGTTTCATTTCCTGAACTTGCATTCAGCTTGTTTAAAGATGCACTTAACTGATGTTTAATAAAATATCATGGATAGTCTTGAATTTAATGAGTTGCCATGTCAGATTTCATTTAAATCCTTTGATTTTTGTCTTAGGTTTATAGCCTAAAGCTCTGTGTTTCATTTTGACCAGAATTATTGCTCTAGCTATTGGCACTGGATTGCCTGTATTTACATACCTACGAAATAAAGATTGAGCCAAACTAAATTAAAACTTAATAATAATAAAAACCCCTCAGAAAACGAAAACAACAACTAAGCTCCATACTTCACCTCCTCAGAAATCCTAAACCACAACACATCAGCAAAAAGTACCTTTTTTGCTTTATTACTCAAGGCGTGTTTATGTATTTTGGGCCTGAAATGAATGGGCCCTTCTTAAATGTAACATCTGTGTATTTTAAAGCAAGCTAAACCTTTCTGTGGGGATTATGCTAAATTGACACCCACGGAGATTACAGACTCGTCTTTTCATGTGGAGAGGATGTCACCCCGCATGTTTGTTTTTATGTGCGTGTGTAACCCGTGCTCCTGCAGTGCCTAAAATAGCTGGTTTGCTGGGGTGGGTTGAGGGATAACGCAGATCGTGTTGCTGGAGCTCCAAGTCCACTGGTATTTGCATAGATGCCTTTGCACGTAAGCCGTCATGGACGTACATGCATATTACATGCCATATGTATTTGTGGCCCTGTTGTTGTGTTGTGTGGCCACGAGTACCCCATAGTTACATCCGCATGTGAACTGGGGTGCCGTACTTGTGCTTATGAAAAGTAAGCACAGGCCTGTGTTACGCTGCTGCAAGCTATGAGGCCTCTGGATAAGACAGAGCAAACCAGAATGATGTGTGTGCTGCCCTTGCTGCTAAAGGATCAGTCATGGAATAAAATCTCTCTTTTTCTATGTGGCTGACATTTTATCTTTAAAAACTGTTTCTGCTTGAATAGAATTTTTACACCCAAGAAAATGGTTATGGATGCCTCTCCCCAAGGCACAGAGCACGGGAGGCCAAAGACTGCTGTTAAAAAACAATTTCAACTATTTGCCCCCGGTTACAAAACGCGAGGGGTGGTTATATAAGGTTGTCCCTGTCTCCTAATGAAATCAGGGTCCATGGGCTTCTGCGAACACATTTGCATTTTTAGCCTTCTCTTAATCCACAAAAGAACCTTACATGTATCGAGGTTGCATCTTGTCCTTGAATGTTCCTTTTTCTCTAAACTCTCTAGTTTATTTGGCAGTTTATCTGTTGTCTCTGCTTTCTTTGCTGCCTCTTGATACCATCTGTGAATTTGATTGATGTGTAAGTTTTCTTCTGTTATTATTTTAGGTCATTTAGAAAAGTGAGTATTAGGCTCAACACTAATCCCCAGAGAACTCCACTTTGCTATTTTACCACTCCTAATTGCTTTGGCTTCTGATTGTTCAGCGAGTTTTGTATTAAAACCACAATTATGCCTGTGTTTTTTTAAAGAAATTGTTTAAATTGGATTCCCTTTGTGGAATGCCTCAAATTTTTGCAGATAGTTTTTTTTTTTTTTTTTTTTTTTTTTCTGGAGAAATTCTTGGATCTGTTGTGGTGTTTCAGATTTCCGGGGTGGAGAAACTTGTGGTTCTGACCTCTGACTTAACGCTTTTATCCTCTTTGGTAATGTCCTTATTTTACAGCTCTGAATACGTAGGTATGTAAACAGCGTGGTAACCAGTGTGCAGGCAGAATGGCCTGGATGAGCAGAAACTCAGGAGTTCAAATGTGAAATTTCAGTCCCTAAGACCGCTCTTCATTTTATATTATACTGTGTTATCTGAGAAATAGAAGCAGAGATGTCATTAGGTATAGCTGTGACAGAGAAGAGCAACCCATGCAAGAGAGCCTTGTGGAGACTAAGCTTTCACATTTCAAATTATCATATTTGCCCTTACCCTTATATCATAAACCAGGATCTCATGCTAAATTAAATTTCTAATGAGAAAGATACTTACAAGCCTGATGCTGATTTGACAAAATGACTTTTTGAGTGTATTCTTGATCCCCTGCATGAGACCTTTTAAAGCACTGTTGGATGGGCAAACTGCAGCTACTGCAACCATATTCTGAAGGAGATGCTCAGGTGTGCTCTGGTCAGATAGAAGCAGCCTATGAAGTTAATTGGTGCGTGTAGCTCTTCGTGCCATATTCATTATAAGATGTATTAGCTGCTCTTTTCTTTACCTTTGATAGAATCTCTTGAGAAGAAAGATCTGCTGCAGGGAATGGCTCTACAAATTCTCATGGCTAAATCTAGAGCTGTGTTAAAGTTGTAATCAAGCTTTTCCTCCCATCCTAGACTCTGTTTAACTAAGTAGCTCATGGGAGAGGTTCATTCCCTTTTATAGTGAGTTCAAGTGGGACAAAGGATTTGTATGGCAAAGGATTAAGGGGAAAAGACCAAGTTAATCTTTCTAGTATTGTGTCTCTCTCTAAAACAAAACCCAAAATGGTATATAAAATACTTCTCTCCTTGCACTTCAGTAAATCTCAAAGTTACTTCCCCAGTTTTCCTTTACCTCAGCATAGGGCATTTTACCTGCAAAGTAGAAAACATTATTTATATACTTCTGTATTCTCCCTCCCGGTCCCCTTCTACCCTCCTTTCCTTTAAAGTTCTTCCAGGGATTACAAAATAAGCAAACGTTGTTTTAGAAAGTGCACTAAACTTCCCCTTGTTAATGAAGGAGAGGTGATTGAAATGAAACATAGATGTGTCTGGGGCTCACTCTTTCATGGCTGATAATGAGATTAAAAAAAAAAAGTAAATGCTCCTTAATTAGGCACCTGTTATGTTCCATCATGATCAGGGCTGTATGGGACAAAAATGCCAAATGACAGTGACATTTTGTACGGTTTTGTAAAGAGGCCATTTCTCTTCACTCTTTGCTTAATAAACACAATGAGGCTGGCTTTGGTTTGCTAATAGATATTTTTAAATCACTTTGGGAAAAGTTATTCCATGAGGTAAAGATCTTGTTTGAAGTTGAAGCTGTTCATCTGAAGAAACATCTGTCACAGGACATGAAAAGAATGATTTCTTTGTGACTGGGAAATCAATGAGACATCTGTTTTAATGTACAGCCCAGAAATAATGCAGCTAGTTCAAAAGGGGATCATAAAGAAGGCTGGTTTTTGTCTCTTCTCTCCAGAGTGTTTAGGATGGGATTCAGCAAGGTATTTAGTGTGAGCAGGACTTCTTAAGTTTGTGTCCTTAACTGTGTGGCCTGGTGCATCTTTTGAGGATGATGACTTTTAGGGCTAAGTGAGCTGTGGGGATTCATGTTTACTGGCCTCATAAAGGAACCCCAATTGGGGCTGTATTTTGCCCCTGTTTTCCAGGGACAGATTGCTCAAATGGCTGATCCTGCCCTGTTCTCAGTGGGAAGCAGGAGCTGGAGGTTGCATAGCTGCTGGGATGCCCAGCAGGATGTTGAAGGGCTGGTTCACCATGGACTTGCTCTTCCTGGAAATACTGTGCCTGGGCTGTAGGCTCCCTATCTGAAGAGGCAGCAGAGCATGTGCAGACATCTCTGCACGTGGTATGATTGTGTCCATTTGTCCTGCTTGCTTCCTTTCTCTTCTCTGGAAACCTTGCTGGGTCCCTGTCTCTTGTCTTTCAAGTGCATATGCAATGAATTTAGATTTTCCCTTGCAGGCTGTTCTTTGCAGTCTCTTTAGCATTTCTGAACAGTAATGGTGTGGGAAGGAGCAGAAAGAGGTTTAATAACAGTATACTTCTCCTTATACTGGAAGGACCCTTCCCACAAACCCTGGATACCCTCAATGAGACCCAACCCTTTATTTGTAAGGTTTTTTGAGGACAGGAAGAAATTAAACATTGAGGACTCGGTTACCTCAAGGCACATTGGACCAGTAATGCTTTATAGCTCCCTGGTGCATATGTACTGTATAAGATAGAAGACCAAAAGGAAACCTCAGGCATTAGGTAACAAGCTTGTTAGACCCCCACTGGTGTGTGTAGTATGGAGTCTCCTTATGGCAAAATTGGGCTTGCAGACGTCTTTTTCCAAAAGGAGGAGAGAATAGCAAGAGGATACGCAGCTCTGGCAATGTTTGAAATCTGAGATCAATGGTCGCCCTGGCAACGGCATGTTGGAAGTCTGAAAAACCTCCTGGCAGCGCGTGGGTGGAGTAAAAACAATCCTTGGGGTTGTGTGTGCAATTCCAACAAGTTGTGCTCAGCAGGAGGGAAGACGGCTACTGAGGGGACACACGCACACATTCTCTGGGGATCCATCTTATCGCCCCTTCTCACAGAATGCTGCTGAAAATTATTTTGTTTGGGACGTGCTTTCCCTTGGGAAGTGTCAGTGAAATGAATGCATTTTTGTTCCTGTCAGCACAGTCCCGTGGAAAAAAAGTCTGCGGAGAGATGCACAGAACAATAAAATAAATAGTCAAAGGTGGGAGAGCTGTGCCCTACCAAAGGCAGCAAAAGACCTTGATATTCCCAACAAATAAGATGTTGGAATTGCAAATTCCAGCCTGGCTGGTGACAGAACAGGGTCCCAAACCTCCCTATGCCCTGATGTCATATTTAGCTGTATTGGGGAATGTTGCAATCTGGTGTTTATAGATTGACTGTTGAAGCAGACCCATGGGAGACCATGAACAGCAGCCATACAGCTGTTTGTCATGTACACGTAGCTCAATGGTCTGACTGCAGTGCTAGCTGCTACCCATCAGACAGCTTGTAATGATACGTCCCTGGTGCACTTCAGTGAGATGTAGTTCAGGGGTTTCCTGAGCCAGCAATGAGTGTCTTGACATCTAACAGCTCATGAAAGATTTTTCTTCCATGAATTGGTCTAATTATGTCTTTTAACAACTCAAACTTCAGCTTCCACAATACTGTCTGATGATGATTCCCTGGCTAAAGTGTATGATGCTTTAAAAGATAACCTCCCTTTCTCTACTTTGAAACCACCACCCAATAACTTCTTTTGATGCCTTTATTTCCTGTATGATTGGATATAATGAAGTCTTTGCTTATATCCTCCTTTCTACTTGGAATGTCAACATATGTCTCTTTTCTGAGGTGAACAGTCCTAGTCTTTTAAATCATCTTATGTACAAATATTTCTTTTTGTCATCCTTGCTGGCTTTTTGTGGGCCTTTACTAGCTTAGTTATGTCCATTTTGTGATGGTAGGATGAAAACCGTGTTCACTATTCAACATGTAGGTGCATATAGACTCACAGAATAGCATAACAATATGTTTTGCTTTGATGTCTACTCCTTACTTAACAAATCCTGGCATCTGATTTGCTTTTTTAGTGGCTACGGGACAATCAGGTGAATGCAAGGATCTAGTATGATCCTAACATCTTGTCCCTAAGTGGCAACAGTAAAGGTTAAGTTAGGATTTGTTTTGGCCATGTGCATTTGTTTACACTGAATTTCATTTGCCATTCTGTCACTCAGGAGGTTTTAGGAAACCCTTGTGCATCATCTTCACTCTGATTATCTTTGAAATTGCAGTAGTCTCATCCCCTTTTACAGAGGCATGAACATGTTGGTGATAAGCTGAACAGCAAAGGTAGAGCTTCTGGAATGACATTGAGAAACAAATAGTTTATTCCTACCTTGTTCTTCCTGCCTTTGAATCTGTTACTTCTCCATCGGAGTACGTCTCATCTTACTTTACTTACCCAGTCCAGATACTCAATTTTAAGAGCCATTGGTGAGAGACTTTCTGGAAATCTGAAAAGACTAGATCCTTCTGATGTCCCCTGTATTGAGTCCTTCCAGGAGCTACATCAGCATAGTGATGTCACTTCCTTCTACAAAAGCTGTGTGGACTCTTCCCAGCATATTGTGTTTATTTCTGTACCCCACTACTTCTATTATTAAG
Source organism: Calidris pugnax (assembly GCF_001431845.1). Classification (NCBI taxonomy): domain Eukaryota; kingdom Metazoa; phylum Chordata; class Aves; order Charadriiformes; family Scolopacidae; genus Calidris; species Calidris pugnax. The sequence continues at coordinate 18,183,365 of NW_015090810.1, read as the reverse complement.
AATAACTTTTACCAATTTGCATATGCAGCTATGTAAAGGAAGTTGCACGCATTAAATTTTAGTGACTTCCCTTTCAAGCACTGGTAACAGGAAACTCTATGGATAACATAGGGGAAATCACATTCTTATGCAAAGGAAGCGGGTGTATTTCTATGTAGGTAAAGCAAATCACATTTTCCCATTTTTTAGTCTTCATTCACCATGGGTCCATTCACTGTGCATTGACAATACTATGATATTCCTGTTTTTGTTGTATTGGTTCTTCAGCAGCCTTGCTGGAGTTAAGAACTAAAGTGCTGAAGTTTGGATTTCTGTGTAACTTGTGAATACATCCCAACAAGCAGGTTTGGTTTTTTTTTTTTTTGTGAAACATGCAAATAGTCTTTAGGCTTTAATGGAAGTAAAAATTGTTAATGAGGCCAGTGCTGAAATATTAGCTGAGGAATGCAAGACTTGAGGGGAGATTTAAGTCTTGCAGAATGAACTTGCAATTTCTAGTGTTCGCTGGGTTGTTTCCTGTAGAGACTTCCTAAAGAAATAGAAAAAAAGCTCTACAAAATTAAAAATGGTTACTGTTTCTCATTTCACTATTTCCATACCCTGTGATGATTAAAATCTAGCGTCTTGCCTTGATTTGCCATCTTTTTGGGGAAAAAAGAAAGTTTGACCCAAGTAAATAGAATTTCCCCTGACTTATGGACTCCCTTCTCTCTTAAAACATAATTTTTGTTTGGCTTTGCTTTTTCTGTGGACCTGGGTAAAATATAGACTACACTAAGAAGAGTCTGTTTATTTGATACCTCAGAGATTTCCTTGACGTGTGTGAAAATGGTTTCTGTGCCAAGGATGCACAAACCTATGTGGAGATGAAATAAGCAGGAAAAAAAAGCTGAATTCTTTAAACTAGTGAGAAAGAATGATGTGCATAGGAATATTAGCACTATATTTGATATATCAACTTATGCTCTGAACATTACAGATAGGTGTGATGCAATTTATTTTTGTGCTATTGGTCCTTCATTGCTTGGTGAATCTGTCAGCTAGGAAAGATAGAATAAATTTGACAGTAAATTTACAGTGCACAGAAAACACCCTGCTTTCACGCTTTACGGAAATATATTTTCTTCTATTTATGCATACAACTAATCCCACTGAATTCAATTACCTCACGTAAGTAAAGCCATTTATACATATACACATATGCAGAATCCAAACTTAAGTGCTGACTTTGTTCTGTGGAACCTAATATTTTTGTATGTGTCCTGTTTGTGTTGTTTCTTTTTTTTTTTTTTAGCAAATCATAATCTATGATTTATATTCTGTGAGAGGCTGTATTTGCATTCCCCCACAGCACGTTTTATTGACTGCAGTGATTGCTTTAAGGAAAGCGTATGTTCTCTTATTTTTCAGTGGAATTAGGCTTAGATGGAGCATCTGGTTTTCAGTGAAGCTGTTTTCCTACATAGTTTTCCAGCAGAGCTGACCAAGGTGTAAGAAAGTTAAAAGTTGGGCCCAGAATCATGCAATGGAGCAGAGGCTCAAAGAGGATTGAAGCTGTAGGCCTTTTGACCCTGACGTCCTTTGTTTAAGCCTTAGTTGGCAAAATGTATCTGAAACCCTTCAAAGAGAGGGAAATCTGAAGTACAAATTGGAACATAGGTCTGGGTGACTTTGATTAGCTCTCTGTAACAGTCTGTAAAACAGTAGATTTTCCTCCCTGCTGTGAATGAGGGTGACTTACCTATGTCTAGGTCAAACATGCCACTTTTGCAAGCATCAGGTTTTATTTTACAGCCAAAACACCTATGGGAAAAAGTAAAGGTAAACTTTAGCTTGCCTTTTCTCAGGATGTTGTCAGAGATATCAGAAAGCAATTCTTTCTAGAGAATTCTTCTCACCTGCCTTCCTAATTTATAGGGTTAATAGGTTGTATTAACTCTTTTTGGAAAGTGCGAGATCTTCATATTTGCTGATGGGGTGTTTCACTAGAATAATGTTGGTATCCTTTTAAATGGAAAAGCTAGAACTCGTTATTCAATAGGAAAGATCTAGAGAACGAAACAACAAGTAAACTAGTAGGATTCTGCTGATCTTTTTTTCCATTTAAATCTTGAAAAAAGTGGAAAAAAAACCCCCACCTCTAAAAACAAAGACATGAAAGCAACTTACAGTAAGATTCACTTTCTGGATTAACTTTCATAGGCTTGTAGAGTCATTAAGCGTCCTTTATTTTTCAGTAAAAAATCAATTTTCTGATACAATCTGTGGAAGTGCATGCAACGTCTTAGTTTTGAAACCTGAATGTTCCAGTCAAACACTTACAGAATCATAAAATCATAGAATGGTTTGGGTCAAAAGGGACATTTAAAGACCACCTAGTCCAACCTCCCTGCTGTAGGCAGGAACATCTTTCACTAGAACAGGCTGCTCAAAGCCCCATCCAACCTCTCCTTGAGCAGGTTGGGGCATCTGCATCTTCTTCATAAAATCATAGAATGGTTTGGGTCAAAAGGGACATTTAAAGACCACCTAGTCCAACCTCCCTGCTGTAGGCAGGAACATCTTTCACTAGAACAGGCTGCTCAAAGCCCCATCCAACCTCTCCTTGAGCAGGTTGGGGCATCTGCATCTTCTAGTAAAGATTTTCTTCCTAATATCTAATCTAAATCTACCCTCTTTTAGTTTAAAACCATTATCCCTTGTCCTGTCGTTACAGGCCCTGGTGAAAAGTCCTTCTCTGTCTTCCTTATAAACCCTTTTAAGTATTGAAAGGGTGCAATAGTTGATTCCTCTCTAGTCATATCTGAACTTCCCACAGGTGTTCACAATCTTTCCCTCTGGTAGTAGCTGTTTTCCCTGCTGCAGACTTTGCTCTCGCAAATGCTATACCAGCAATGAGGTATGGTGCCATGTGCTCCATGAACGCTACAAAAGCCATAAGGTAACTTGCCCTCCACTAGTTGTCATCTCCTGTTGGATGCCAGTGTGTACACACAACACGGCAGCACTTTCCAAGTTCTCAAATGAACCCTTGTATGTGGGTTCATTTTCAGCCCATGCGTTTATTTGTAGGAGTGGGACCTCCTAAGGAACTTGCCAGTAATTCCTTCTGGCCTTTGCTGCATAGGAAAACATTTGCAACAGATGAACTTTTATTCTTGGAAAACATATACTTTGCCATCTTCAGTCTGTCCTATTCTTGCATTGTACACCCCTCTGACTCTATAGGGAAGATTTTTTTGGGGTTGGTGGAAAAAAATATTAATAAATGAATGATCTATAAATAAACAAATAGAGACCGCTGAAAGAGGAGTGAAGTTGTTTAAATGAATAGGACACCAAAGTAGGATAATTGTTTCCGGGAATAATCCCCTATTACAAAACACTTAAGTTTTTCCACATTTCAACTTCTGGATACAATTGTCCTTTAACACAAATTTTAGTTCAGAATACAGCATGAAATCATGTGGCTTCATCTAAAGTGCTGTGGAATTCAATTGCTTCATGATTTTTCTTTTTGCAAATTATTATTTATTACCATGTGGACACTATATAAATGAATTTTAAATTTATTTATTCAAACTGAAACTAAAAAGTGGAAAATTTCTCCTAGCACAGCCTTGCACTGGGGCTTCACAGAGAGAGTTTTGATCATGTTCAATCAGTGTCTTGTGGATTTTTTTAAAATGAATTCAGGTGGCTGACCTAGTATGTATCTAATTCTGACTGAAGTTAGTTACTTTGAAAGATTAGTGATTACATAGTTGAACCTGAAAGTCTTAAGTCAAGAAAAATTCTTGGCAAGAAATGCAGAAAACCAGCTTTATAGATTACATGTCTCCCTTACACATACTGTAAGAAAAAATCAATTCTGTCCATATTCATTTGGCCTGGGGTAGGCCTCAGTTTGGCAGCTTACTTGATCTAATTTGCCAACTTTATAACATAATGGGTTTACTTATCTTTTTCTCAGTGCATAGGAGGCTAGAGTGCCTATTTATTAGGAAGAATGCAAAAGTACTGGACTAGAATGGGTTTTCTGAGTTGCTGAGTGCATCTTGCAATGATTTATTATAGTTTTAAGGTTAGGGTCAGTATACTGTTTCTCTATTTTTTAGAAAAATACTCCGTAGCTTAGATGCGTTCATGATTATTTTATATCTTTTGCTCTTACGCTGATCTTGTCTTGCAGTTTAAGTAACTTTTATCAGTATCTGCACTTGATGTTCCGTGTTGTTTTTTACAGATAGTATTTGCATCTGCTTTCAACTTCTCATAGTAGTCTGTATTAATTAAATTGTCTTAGTCTCATCCAGCATAGCAATCCACACTTGTTCCAGTATGTGTTGTCATGTATGACTGGGACTGTATGATATTACAGAGGGGGTTTCAGAAAAGTGTTGTATAATGAAATCTGTATTCCTGCTGGATAGGGAAAAAAATTGTCTCCTTTCACAGTGACGTCATAGGTGTGGTTCTTGCTCCTCCTGTTACTGCTTGACTCATACTTTTTTCTGCTCCTCATCAAACTAATGAAATCCCAGCCTATGGCAAAAAAACAAGTCTTAGGGATTTCTAACTGCCTGGCCTCATGCTTGGCACTGCTGAATGCTAACTGACTTCCAGAGCTCCATGCCTCAAGGTCATCTAGTTCTTCTGAATGTCCAGACAAAGAAACAAGCAGTTTCATCCCCCTGTCCCCCTCCACTACCAAAAAGTGCCAGCAGCTTCAGTAGTAGTGGTGGATATCCAGTGGACCTACCATTATAGTCATTGGCAGCTTCTAGCTGTATGCCAAACCACACATTATCTACCAAAATATGTATATCTCAGGTGGAACATAACACATAATATTTTTTAGGTACCCTACTCTTTGACGCTCTGCCTTGCCTGTCCTCTTGACTAATAGGTCCATCCTTCTGACATTGCTTTTTAAGCCAGAGGCACGAACGAAAATATATAGTTTCTTGAAGAACTCCAAGACAACCTCCCCCCGCAGACCAATTGTTTTGCTGTCAGCACATCCTTCCCTGTAGTTAGTTTTTTACCATCTTACAATTGTTGAATTCAATTCCCATTTTCTACAGCATAGTCTTTTCCCATATGACACTGTAGAAAGAACTTTAATGAAGTCCAGATATATGAAAACTGGTTCATTCCTCTTGTTTGAAAATCTATTATTCTGAAAAGTTCAACCTTTTGTAAACCCATCTTACTTTATATCCCCAATTTTCCACTTTTTTGCATGTATTTAATTTCTTTCTCTCCTTCAAAGTGTGCACTAAAACTGTGGATGAGGCTTTGCAGTACAAAATTGTCCTTAATTGTTCAAATATTTTTTCCTCTTATAGGCAAGGTTTTCTGTCTGGTATTTGCCAAAAAAGTAGACTTAGTGTGTCTAATCTTGAATTAGAAGGCAAATAGAATAAAAAAGCAAAATAATCACAGTATCACAAAGGAGAATAATGCTCCAGTCCGGGAACCGGGAATAGACTAGCCTCGTTCTGGTCCTAGGAGGGGACTCAGAGAGGCTCACATCATCAAATATTCATATAATAATCAATATGCATGCATACATTTATTAAATTAAGGCCTAAGAACTATCTAAATCTGTGCAAACCTCATATGATACAGAGAACAAAGACTGAGTAGGAAGACACTGACTGTGGAGCCTGGGAGATGACACCCTTCAGCAAACTTCTTGCTGATATTAGTGCAGTTGAGGTTGCTGAATCTCAGAACATGCTCATCAAACCCAAGTAAATGTTACCTGCATAGTCTGGAGATCTGTATGTCCTCTTGTATGTTCCCTTAATATTCCCACGCTCTTTTGAACCCGTGGGCCAGTTTCAACCAAGTTTGAAAAGTCAGTAATAATCATTAAGCTTTTACATCTCTGGAAGTTTGGACACGTAGAGGAGAGAGAAATGTTAGTATTGACACTTAGGAAGAGTCCAGAGTATAAGCACTGGTACCATAGGTAAAGATGTCTTGAAATCCCAATGATGAGAAGAGTTTCAAGTGGATCTTGCATCTGTATTGGACACTGAGGGTTCAAAAGATGAGATCATGTATCGCTAGTGTTTCTGCCTGTGAAACAACTAGTTTAAAACTGCTGATGGGGCCTGACTTTTGCTTTTAGCTTCAGGCATACCCTAAACTGCACAGATACCTCCGGTCAAGTGACCGTGTCTGAGAAAGGCCTGTAATCCCATGACTCTGAATAGGGCCTGTGCCCAGTAAGTGTCTCAAGGTTTTCTGACACAGCTGATAGTACCACAAGGTTTTCCAGATGGTAGCTCAGCTATGATAAAAAAAGGTCCTCTTATGGCTTTCAGGTATTAGGTTCCTCTGTCTTTGTTTGACATCGTCTGGAACATTCGTCTGGATAATTTAATTCTGCTGTTCCTCCATGCGCAGCTATGTGGTAGAACAGTTGTCACAGGAATAAACAAAATCATGCATCTTTATCAGCTGCCAGGTTATTCCTCTGTGCTTGAGTGGTCATATTGACAGCATATTATGGGGTTAAATTATCTGATTTTTTTTGCTTCATGGTTAGAATATGCAAGACATTTAGGAAAAAAAGGTTATTCTTCATTGTAATCCAGAGATGGGATTTTTCTGTTATTCTTTCTGGAGAGGAATAGATATCCCTCTGTGTAATGGCACTTACTCTTGAGCATTTAATATCTTGTTTCCTTACCTAGTGTGCCATGTTCCAAGTTACCAGACATTTGGCAGGAGTATGGGTCTGTGAAAAAGGCCAACTACCCATAAGTTTCTTATCTTCCTTCTCACTAATTTTTCTTCCTTTATGTTTGGCTTAAATTTTTCCTTATTGTAGTCAAAAACTCCATAATAACTGTGATTTGTGGCTAGGAGATCCCTGCCATTACTATAGAATGAATAAACCTGTAGAACTGTTTTTCTGATTGGAGGTAGGAATGTAAAGGAGTGATTGGGTTAACCAAGGGGAGAATTGGCTTAGAGAAATGCCCTGAGGGAGTGGGATTGAATTCATTAGCTTCAAATCCAGTAGTATACTAGTAGTTGCTATTATAAATCCGGGGTAGCATAGTTAAGCAAGAGCTACACAAACAGCATAGCAACAGCTGGTTAGACAGCAGTTCTTGTTTTGTGTCACAATTTGAATAGAAAGTCACGATTGCCATGTTTTTTCAAAAGAGATGGACTTCGTACTTTGGGTTGTAAACTAGTTTTTGCCTGCAAGATGTGTGAAAAAAAGCTACTGCTCTGTTCCAAAATGGTGAGGATTCAGCTGGAGTACTGTGTCTGTTTTGGGGCATTTCACCTAAACAAAAGTGACACATTCAGAAAAAAAGGGAAAAAATGACTGACTTAAAAAAAATTACTATAATATAGGAACTACAAAAAAATGTTCAAACACTGGGGTTACTCAGCTTAAAGAAATAGAAATTGAGAGGAGATAGGATTACAGTTTTGAAGTGTTTAAGTGACTAGTGCAAAAGAAAAATGAATAACTTTTTCTCCAGGTCTCTGGGGAATAGGGGTAAGCTATAAATGGTTTAAAACTGCAGCAACAAAGGTACAGACTAGATATTAGAAAATATTTATAACAGAAAGGACAGTCAAGTACTAGAATTAATTGCCTAGGGAGCATTAGAATAAAGTCTGGAGCAAGACTAGCTCAGAAAAATGTCAGTCAGGAATGACACCAAGAGGGTCTCAGTGATAGAAGGTGAACCCAATTATCTCCTGATGTCCCCTTTGTGACTGTTTTCTCAATTGTTGTGGCTCTGCTGTCTTATAAATCATTATTGCCTTTTAACATAGTCTTCTGTTACTGCACTGAAATATCTATTGCTGGAATTAAATGGGTATTTTATGTGCACAGCTGGTTTAGTTAAATATGCATCAATTCCAATACAATGGATTTCAGAGAGAGAGTATAATCCTGAAAAACATGGTATGAACAGAGTACAAAATGCATTTTGATGTTGAAGCGCACATAAGAATTTTGTGTCATCTTCTGACTGATCTGCCCATGACACACAGTATTTGCGATTTGGTTACAGATAAAGGCATTGTTTTTGAGCTTTTTGAGCAGCTGAAGAAAGCCCCATGAATACTACTCCTGTTTCCCCTGAGACCGCAAACAGGGCTCGTGGACTAGCAATACTTTGATTGCTGATTGATGTACTAAACAATAGAGTTGACAGAAGAATCCTCTAGTACTTGCCTTTTATTTGGGGCTTCTGACTAGCTCAAGATTTGATATCAACACTCAGGAAAATATTTTGTTCCTTCTCCAGCTATGGTGTCCTGCCCCAAACCATGACGTAGGGATATTGTAGAAGAAAAAACCAGCAGACTCTAGCTTTGAACTTGATATCCACATGAAGTTTCTCTCTGATAAATTTTTTTTTCTGTCTCGTTTAGAGAAATGCTGCTATATTCATCATCTTTATTTTAAGAGTCATCAGGCATAATTGCTTATATTGCTTCCACCTGATGAGGATGTGGCTTCAAATCTGCATTTATTAACAGAATTGATAAATACTGAAGAACAGCTAGTACCACTTTCCTACATGGCAGAAAGACCAGCTCTTAGTAGCTTAAAAAAGCACTACTCTTTCTGTGTTAGATTTCCTGTGTCTGTAGATATTTTCTCCCTGTTGTGAGAGTTGCCATTGTCCTGTGTGTGAACAAAAGTCTCTGGGTTTGGCTTGAGTCAGCTCTGACTCGCCCTGGGGGAGGCAAAACTGATTTCAGTTCACAGAATGAAGTTGAAAGGGGACAGGCAAAGCAACGCTGCTCGCTTCTGAATATGAGTAACTTTTCAGAGCCCACATGCCATTTGACAGTGTACAATTGTTGGAAGGGAGACTGCGTTAGCGAATGGCTTGTTTATATGGTTTTAGTGGAAAAGCATTTGTTTATAGCAGCCTCGCTATAAACTCTGGAGGAACTTTGGCTGTAGCAATCAGCCAGACCCAACAGTGGGTTGCCAGGTTGTGGTAGAACAATTTCACAAAGCTGGTTAGCAGGAGAATGATCCTTTCCATCCTCCCATTCCCCACTCATGCACTCATATTTGGTATTTCTCTTCTAGCCCCTTATAGATTTGTTTCACATTTTCAGGGTAATTCCTGTGCCAAGGGGCATTGCAGGCACTGCCACCACCTCTGTGAGTTAGTTGCTTCCTGTTGTGCTCTCTTCTTAACATTCTCACAACACACTCGCTCAGTAAATCCTTTGATCCCCTTTCACCCTCCCTTCATAGTGATATATCTGTTAAGACTTCCCAAGGCTCTTTTTTCCCTAGTAAAAAAGACCATAACCCATTTTCTCATGGAGTCAGCAGTTTTATTTCCCCAGGGCTGAAACAATCTGCACATGGTGCAGGCATGTCTGGAGGGACATACAGTGAACGACCTAAAGCCATCAGGTGGGACTCCAGAAAAGCACCGATGACTTGGGCTGCTGGGCTCCACAGTGGGAGAAAAGTCCAACACGTGTTTAGCATAACACATTGCCTTACGGTATGTTTGGCAAGGACTTGACCGAGCTTGGGTGGGGATGCTCTCTCTTCTCTGTCCCCATGGGCTGGGGAGGTCTTAAACTCGGTGTTGATTAACTGAGTGATGTACAGGATGGTCAGGACGTCGTGGGGTGGGTACTAGTAAAGTGGGTACTAGTAGGAAAGGATTAGTGATGGGGTTTAGGGTTAGCTGGGGTTTAGGGAAGCAGGTAGGAGCAGAGTGGAGATTCAGGGTTGAGGGAGAGCAGGAAGAGTGGTTTCTAGATGAAAGTGCATAAAACAAACTGGTATGGGTGTTTTTAATAGTACATTACCAAACCTGTTAACTTTAGTACAAAGTAGCAGCCAAAATGCTTTGTAACCAGATGTTTGCAATTAGAGAGAGAGTCTTTGGGCTAAAGGGTGGGGTGAACTTGTGTGCACCACTAGGCTTTAGTAAGATGGAAAGTAGCTTTGAAGCCTTAGGGAAGCCATGATGGGTCATGGGGTGGGTGGTTCCCTGCTGTGGGGATTATTATTTTTTCAGAGAGGGCAAGTCTTGGTTTTAAGATGTGATGTGAACAGGAGCCTAAAGCTGGTTTAGGCTTTAGACATATGATGGTCTGGGAGACGTAGAGAAGGCAGAGTCTGACAGATCTGTGTGAAGGATGCTTATCTGTCTATAAAATGGGTGGGTTGCTTGTTACTGCAGCACCGTTTTTAGAAAAAAAAAGTTGCTTTCACCTTATTCTTTTGAAATTTGTTCCTGCACCCCTGCCTCTCACGCTGACCACCTTGCATGTGAGAATCACTGAGTGACCTTCTCCAGTAAGCATGTGCTCTCAGCCATTACGTCACGGCTCCTTGTGACTTGGGGTGCTGTGTCTGTCACTGCCATGTAAACATGGCACAAACTCTCTCACAGCCCCCCAAAAAAGAACTAAAACCCCATCTCAGCTCTGCAAAAGGGTCAGCCTCCTTTTTCTGCGTTTCCTTGGTCTTCAAGCCTCACAAGAGGAGCGTTGCTATCAGCCTGCAGCTCTTCCCTTACATTGAATCCTGAGCAAGGCTGAATGGTGCTTGAAGCAGACCTCTGTCAGTGACTCAAGTGGCTTTGAGCACGTTTTGTTGCTGACTTGTACTCTGCCACTCACCCTGTGAGGCCCACTCTCCACCAGCAGCTGATTCTCAGGAGAACACTATGTGACCCACAATGTTTTCCTATAGTTTACCTTGGTCTAACATGTTAGGCAGCAAGGTTCAGGGAGTACACCTGCCCCACAGGTTAAACCTGGTTGTTACATTCTAAGTGGCATCATCTAGAAGGCTCAAGGTAATTGTAAAGTGAAAATCTGTCTCACTATGCTTTCAAAAAAGCTTCTGCTCTCCCGCTCCGTTTATTCAATGTTTCGCTTGTATTGTTATAAACCCGGATCCTTAGTCTAAAAAATACTCTCATCCTGTTGTTGGAGATGCATTTCCCTCCTCATTTTGTTCCTCAGTGGGGTGCACAGTTGTCATTTTTGTACAAAAGCGATACTGAGGCAGCACTGGTAAAAGAAGAGAGGAAATTTTGCTATCAGTCAAGTAGAAGGTGGACCAGGATTGTTTCTGAAGTCCACTGTTGTGATCCTTGGATATCTGCCTCTTCTTACTTACTGACACAATTGTGAAGATGTTTGAAATTCCCCTCTCCCTGATTGGAAGTATAAATACATCAATATATAAGGAGCCAGGACTTTTATATGTTTTCCATTGTTACAGTGGGAGCAGCTGAGTCATAAATGTTCTTGAAAATTTCATCCTCTTTGGACAGTGCATTGCAAAATGTGGCGGACAAGTGAAATGGTGTTTCCCATGTTCCCATGGGACCAAAACTCATTTCAGCAATGCTATATTCCTGTCAACCAGCAAACCTGCCTTTTGTTCTGCAATGCTGCAAAATGTCTTCTTGTGGTCCTAATCCTATAGGTAGGGTTTCCTTGGAAATGGTCTCATACAAGCCCTTATGCGGAGAAAGAAGAGCTGGTCTCTGTGACCGAGTATTCTGCCCTTGCTCACTTCCTTGACAAATTTGCACCCGATTCATGTTCTTAAGCCCTCCATCATCAGCAGCCCCCTGATCCTCTGCCTCTGTGGGGAGAGGGAGGGCATGCATTCAGTGATCATTTTGAAGATGAATGTGTTGGATAATTTTGATTACTAATTTGCTATTTTAAGTCCACATTGTGCTTTGATGGCTCTTATGGGATTTTTCTCTCACAGTGAGGGGTAAAGATCTAAGAGGTGCCTGTTTAGTTTTTCTCATCCTGTAACAATACAAAATGTCATCGTGGCCTAAGTAGATACACATGTCACCAGCCCCACGGCAGTGTACTGAATAAAAACTTACCCTTCACACAAATACTTGAATATTTAAGTGGAATAAAGGGAACTAATAAATGAAATCCTTCTAGAATACAAAAACAGTCTGCTATATCTCATGCTCAGTTTAAAAGAGAAAACCTCTTCAGAGATCTCCTTTTAGTTTTTTAATGACTATTTTTAAGCTCAGAACAACTTAGAGATTCCCATCACTAGGCTGGTATATTTGACAGGTTTGTAGCAAAAGACCTGTCATCTTAAATCCAAGTATTTTTCCCACTAATCCAATTAGGTTTTCATTAGATGTCTTAATCTAAATATAATATCTGATTCTGAATGCAATTACTTTAGCTGTCTCCTCCCACTATAAAGTATTCTGTGTTTTTACTTGCCTCTGCTCTTGTCTGGACCATACACTTGCAGAGATGGGAACTACTCATTGTTCTGTATTTAAGGTACTACATGCTGTTAAACTCAATACCTTTTTGCTTGTTGCTTATTACAATGACCTGTATTAAAAATGGTGATTTGTAATAATGCTTTGTATTTACATGGAAACCACTTTCAACCTAGGTCCTGCAATTCACAAGTTGAAGAGTACTTTACTCTCTATATAAAATATATGCAGTATTTGCTCACTAAAAACCTTGTCTGGTGTAAAAATTAAGTCTGCAGTTGCTTTAATGGAATCAAGACTACTGAAGTCTTGAAGTTATGCATGTGCTTATATGCTTGCTGAGTAAGTGCTAGGGACACTACTTGGTAATCTTACATTTTAGCTGTAAGGGTATCAGGATCCAGTCCTAAACTGGAGTCTGATGCTGCCGTTGCCTCATGCCCGCAGGCTGTCTTACAATTCTGAGTAGCCTAGCTGAAGCTAACACATTACTTAGGTTGTCAGTACTTGGAGGATGACTCTCTGATGGCCCCAGCCCTTTCAACACTCCTGCGTGTGCTTAATTTGGGATTACTGATGAGTTTACAATGAAGCGCATATGTAAGAGCTGGCAGGATTTGATATTCCTAATTTGTTGCTACTAAGAGAGATTTCTTAATATACCTATTGTATTTTAATTTAAGATTTTTTTTTTTCATTAATCAAGACATGTTTACTACAATCAGAGAACATTTGCTGGGACCAGGACACTCCATGTTAGCAGAAACCAATATGCCTGCAAGACCTGGCATTATTTATTTTCCTACAACTACATATATTTCAAGAAATATATGAAGTATATGTCCTGAAGGTTTCAACTCAAGCTAGTGCACCAGAATGAAACTCAGATGCATAAGTGAGGAGGCAGAGAAACTGGATATCCCATGACCTGCACTTTATTATCCCACTTTAATGTGAACCATTCCCGAAAACAGCTCTTTGACCATCTCGATGCAGTTTGATTATGACATTATTTACCTAATAATTACTAACAACCTGGTGCACTTTGGATTTTGACAAAGCTTAAATGTAGAGGCATTAACGCTTCAGCCTTTTTAGAATGAACAGAGAAGTCTCTGCTATTGGTTTTGTGTGTTTCTTTTTATTGTGACAGATGTAGCCACATACTCTTTCCCCACTTGTCTACCTTGTAAAGCCATCACCTTTACCAGATGAAGGCCTGTACCTTCACATGACACCCACTCTGCAGAAACATTGGGAAACATAAGGCTGAGAAATCTCTTGAATTCATATTTTGTTTTAAAAACAGCCGTGTAACTTTTACAGAGGGTGATGTTGGGCCGAATTCTCCCTTATTGTGTTTCTTCTGTAGTCACTGCAACAAAATCTGAGTAATTCAACCTCTTGTCATGGGTTATGTCCTGCACTGCCAGAATGAGTGGTGATGACATGATGATTGTGGTACATGATTAAATGGGGTGTGTGATGATCATCATGATTTATTTAAAAAAAAAAAAAAGCAGGAGAAAAGAAAAAGCATGACTGGCTTAGATGGAGGATACTAATGTGTCATGTTGGGAGATTTGTACAGCAGTCTATTGGTTGGGGTTTTTCGGGCCTGAAAAAGGCATTGATTATGTGAGCTTTTCTTCTTTTTCTCTATTCCTTTTAATTTTTACTTCTGCTGTGTGGTCCCGTGCAGATCCCACCGTCAAGTCCTAAAGCTCCTTCCATGGTGAAGCAGCTTTGTAGGAAAGCTGGCATCTGACACGGATTGGTTCCTACTGTCATCTGATTTGTACCCTTGGAGCAATTGGAGGGCCAGGAGCACTTTGGTGCCTGTGCTGGCTGCTGCTCTCCTGCAGCCCTGTCCTGCCATGCCAGCTCACTGCTGCTCTGCTCTGGGCTGTAGTTCGCATCTGCCTGGGGATGGTTTTGCTGAGCTAGTAGAGACCGAGGTGTTTTTACACACTGGAAGTACAGAGCCTGGATGTCTTATTGAAAGGCTTCCCTGCTCTTTATCCCCCCTGGCTTTCAATAAAATAATTCCTTTTTTTTCTACAAAAATTTCACTTTAAAACTTTTTTGTTATGTTCAGCCATCTCAGTGAAAACTTCTTTTTGCTTCACTTCCTTTTTTTTTTTTTTTCCCCCCTAAAAGTTTATTTAGTGAAAGCTACTGGGTTGACAGCACTGGAGAAAAAAGTTTACAGGAAGGAAGCACCATAGGAAAAAAGATGTAATCTCCATGTAATATGGTTTGATGCTGCACCCAGGGTCCCAAATCTCCTTGGTTGCTTATACAGCCCCTTTTGCAGGCTGCAAGGTCTGGTGCTTTGCTTCCATTAGTATATCTGCTCTCACAGTAGCTGTGAAGGGATGTAAGCATTACTGTGAATTTACAGGCTGGAAACAGACCTCATGGCACACCTACAGAAGCTGATAAGCCCAACCTGACCTGTGGCAAGGGGAACAAGTGTTGTATGGCTCGGTCTTTTGGAGGTGGCTGTTGCAGCCATGTGGGAAGAGCAGCATGGAAAGAAGTTGACAATCAGTAGTGATGCTGATGTGGGGTCAGAGGTACCCAAACGTCACCCTGTGGCTCAATTTGTGCTTTCCACCAACTGCTGGGCAGGGATTGTGTGTGTGAGCATCTCAGGGTGCAGGCAATGAAGCTGCAGATGAATAAGCTTAGCCTTGAGGAGCTATAGGATAGAGTTGAACACATCCTGCTGTACAAATGACCTGCTTTGGGTCTGTGCTGATTTGGGAATACGTTTCACAGTGTAGGCATGTCCTAAATCTGATTTTGTCACTCTAGAAATCTGCACAAAGCAGACTTGAATTTTTAGACTGGAGTCTTGCAAGTTCTAGGCTGATGGTTTCATTAGTTGACTACTTCTAAATCACCAACATCCACTTAATCAAATCATACTCCAATAAAGTGGTAATTTTGGCAACGAAAATATTTTAAAAAACAAAAAAGATGTTTAGAAAAGATGCATGTCTCCTCAAGAATGACTTGGAAGTGTTGGAGGGAATTAGCTACAGTTTTTTTAAAGCAGATCCATGTGTTGATCCACACTGCACCACCCTTTTAAACATCCTTAGCTTTGCTCAAATGTTTGCTCTGTGGGGGAGAATCTTTGTATTATTTCACAGGTTACCTGGTATTTTCTGTTTATAAAATCTACCAAGTGAATCACTAAAACTGTTTGTTCATTTCAGGCTGGTTGGATCCAGACATTACTAACTTGTAAATGTGATGATGAGACGCTTCAGTGTGGCTCTTGGCCTTTGGGTTTAATGTATGCTCATACCATGCCCTCTGGAAGAGCTAGGGACAGCCTAATTTTTGCTTTACAGTGTGCTTCTGCATTTGCTTAGAGGTGATGCAATGGGTAGAATTTAAAATCATAGAAAAAATAAACCAAAGGAACTTCCATTAAAGGAGAGCTTGAAAAAAAAAATGCAAAAATAATTCTTTGATTGTTTCTTTCTGGGTACTTCAAGATGGATGCTGGTGAAGAGTGTGTCCAGTTGCTGGCATGAATACCTTTTTTATTGCTTATCTATATATTGAAGGTTTTAAAAGTGTTGCATATATGACTTAGTAATCTCTCTACTGTTTAGTGAAATCTTTACCCTTTGTTTTCAAAAGGGTAGAGACGGCCCTGAAATAATAGCTCTATGATCATTTGTGATCTGAAACTTCAGCCTCCGCGATAAAGACCTTTGTGGCCACCAAATTTTTCATGGACTATGGGGCACTTAGCACACGCTGTTTGGATTTACCCTAGTTCCTTAAACCAGCGCTGCTGTCTGCATCCTCCGCCAGAGGATGGTGCGGTGTTGTCACGCAGTGTTTCTGCAGCTGCTGGAAGGAGATGGTAGCAAGGTGATGGGGAGAGGTCCTCTGCCTCAGCCTCTCCATCCAGCCTCTTGGTGCTGGGCTGCTGAGCTGAGAGCACTCGCAGTGGTCTGTGCACCGCAGGGTGTGTGTTCTTTCTGTTTCCTAAACATACAGAATTAAATATTTACTGCAGTGCTCAGTGCATAATCCATGGGTACATGAGCTCTGGCCCTCTTTCCATCACCCTTCTGTGATATGACATCATCTCTGGTAAACATGTTACATTCAAAACGAGGGCACATCTTTTCACTTTATTATTAGTAGGCAGATGCTTTACAGAGCAACCAAGGCACTTCTTTATTCTTTGAATTCTTCATTATTTATTTTCAGTGTTCTTACTGATACATTTTTGTGGCTATGATGTGAAATTTATTTTTTAAATAATAAGAAAAGAAACCATTTTGATAAAAGTTAGTCTTGTGATTTGAGCATCTAATGTGTTCTTTAAAACTTGTCCCAGGTCAGCTTCATTGCATTACAATTCTTACTCTAGGCGTGTTGTTTATTGCAGTGGTAATTCATGTGTTGCATTGTTAAATCCTGGAAAAAACTGAGTAAACTGTTCCCAGTAGTAGATGAGTTGGTCAAATATATTGTATTTATAAGAAAAAGCAACATTATAAGTTAAAAACTAAAGTTAAGAATGAGAAAATTGCACATGCTTCAAGAAATTTTTTTTTCACGGGGGCAAGATTTTAGGAATATCATAAAAAACCCCCAGGACATTTATAGTAAAATCAGTAAAATATGAAGTCTTTTTAACTGTACCAGGGTGGAATATGATATACAACAGGAAGGCATTTGTCTGAAACCACCACCATGAACAAGAAGACAAAGAAAAAGCTCTGGTATATGTGTTTATACAGCAAACTTGGAGAAGGGCTGTGCTGATCCTGCAGAGGACAAGTATGGCTGAGCTGGAGGAATTAGCCGAGGTTTCCATCTTCTGCTGAACTCTGCATTTTTATTGTTTAAGTTTTAAATGTGAAGCTTTTGATTTCAGTGTAGCTGTAATTCTTTGCTTATTATATGCGTGTCCCTTTCTTCTGCCACGATTAGCGGAGCAAGAGCATGAGAAGGAGCAAGTTTTCTCTACAGGGCACAGACCAAACTTGTAATAAAGTCCTAGTTAATTTTTGTTTATTTTTTGGCAATTAAGAGGGAGATCTTGTTTTTCTCATGTTTTGCTGGGGTGCCCTCAAAGTCCAGTGATGGTAGGTACCGCATGAAGCGCATGCAACAAGAAACATTTGTTTTATTTCAGTGTAGTTCCTCTATATTCTGGAGCAAACATTCAGTGCTCTTTCCTAAACCACATTAAAAAACAAAAATCCCCTCACCCCCACAAAACAAAAGAAGTTTTCCTTCTCAGAAGAGCATCTGTTATTTAGCAACATCTGAATTTCCATAAATAATCCCAGATTTCCCCTGCACAAAGATATAAACAATTGTTCCACGCTCAAGCCTCCCCTATTTTGCTGCCTTCCTGCATGAGGAGAGCAGGAGAAGAGGCACCAGTGGTGGGGTCTGCAGTGGGACCCATGTCAGGACAGCGGCTGCTGGATCCCCATGGGGTGGTAAAACTCTTTGTCTCTGTGGAAGACCTCCACCTGAGGGTTTTTTTTGAGGCTCTTGGCCAGCCTTCTATGTGGACTGGTCATCCTGACTGGCTTGGCCATGGATTGGAGAGGGTAATGCTGGGATGGGGATTGGGGTATGCCACCCTCCTCTGACCTGAGATGTAAGAATGGTATCTCCAGTGGGGGCCCACCACAAAGCTTCCCACCAGTCCCAGCTCTGGGTTTCTTTAACATAATATTTCTGCAGGAGGAGGCAGAGGGGGAGCTAACATCTGAATTTTTTTCCCTTTATTCTTACACTAGGAGGTTCCTTTGTTTTGGTTTTTTCTTTTTTTAAGCACTCTATTAGCAGGTAATTAAAGAGAGTAGTAACTGAGCAACAAAGGATAATGGCATAAAGAGAAATGAGTGGGTCTGGAGGCACCAACTGCTTCATAAATTCATGAAAATAATGAAATTCTGTTTTTAGCTCCCTGCAGTAATGATACTGTATTCTTAACACATGAATATACAACTTGAGAAATAACTTCCTTTCAGGGGTTTGTTTGTTCCCCTTGCCAGAATGTATTTTGTTTTTTCTGCTGGGCTAAAGTTGCTGACAAATTAAACCTTGCCTTCAGCTATCTTTTTTCCTCCAAAATTATTATTATTATTTAATTGCAAAATTTCAGGATGCTTAAATTTCTTCAGTGATTCAGTAAACAGGGACACCACTCTTTGCCATTAAGGTCTTGGGATGGCTATTGGATATATCTTTTACATATACAAGAAAATAAATTTATCTGGGCTAAGGTGCCATTTCACAGTGAAGTTATTTTTCCTTGCGTTGGCCTTGTCGTGTGATTTTTTTTTTCTCTTCCACTCTGTCACAGGTGATTGCTCCAGACATATTTTCTATGCTTTGAAAATCTTGCAAAAATTAATTTCTTTATTAGTCTCAATATTAATCCTTGTCTCTTTAGTGGGTTCCTTACCTGCTGACAGCTCTGGTGGGTCTTTTTGGGGCCACAGTACTGATCTTCCAACTTAATTCCATTGGCACCAATTTTATTTTAAGTGTGAGTTATCGTGCACTGAATACAACCTGAACAAGCATGTCTGTTCAGTGTTTGCAGTTGGTTTGCTTGAAGAACAGCAGGAAAGAACAGCCCTGCAGTTAAGGGATGGATGGAAGGGCTAGTGGAGGCTGCATTTGTATGTATGAAAATCTTCCAAAATCTGTTGGAAGTCAAGGCCTGTGAGGGAAATGTGTACAGAGAATGACATCCACTTTGCATCCTAACATAGCAGAGCAATGTCAACTGCTGAGGTTGATTTGATTTGAATTCAACAGAACTTTAGAAATACTTTTATACTGCTGCTTTGATATTTTTATATCATCTTAAAAAAAACTTCATATACTGACTCTTGGTTGTTTCTTTCTCTTTACAATCACATGACAATGAAATAATTGGCTGTGATATGCAAAAAGAAAGCAAAAATACCTTAAATAGAGTAGTTTAGTCCCTCTGAATACTCTCTTTCTGCTTTTAAAACTTATGTACCCATATATAAATTAAATAAAAATTATAAATTTGTGTAAACTGAAGTTACCCGAGCTCAGCAAGGAAGTTTTGACTTCCTGTGCCAGTCTTTGTTCTTACCAATGTGACTGATTCCTCAGAAAAACTAATTATTTTGCACTGGTACCTGAAGTGCATCTGTGAATAGGACCTCTAGTCTTCTGTTGGCCAGGCAAGCTTTTTATCTCTTGGGTCCTGCTGCTTCTCTAAATATTTCTCTTTAATCTGAAGAATTTGTTTTTGTAGAGGAAGAGATTTCTGGGGAGGGATCCAGGAGTCACTGGTGCTCAGCTGGACTCGGAGCTCTAGCAGTGTGCAGGATCAGCAGCAGTGGGTGAGGAGCTCTCTGATGCTGTGAGTTAAGATGGGAGGAAAAGATTACGAAGCCTTCCCTTACCCCAGGCCTTCAGCAACAATGCTTCTCATTCTGCGCGATCCCAGAGGGTGGTGGGATGTAGTCCAGTGGCTCTCCTTCCGCTCCTGTTGTAAAAGCTCAACAAGAATCAGTTTGCTAAGGAAAGTATTGTTTCTCTGAAAAACCTGACATACTGTTAGAAATAATATTATTTTAAAGCATTGGCCACCTTCATTGTTGCTTAACTGTTTCCTTTCCCTCTTGTCCTAACCCCCAAAAGCGACCATAATGTTAAAGATGAGCTTTTCGGCAGCTCCTGTGGCTTCAGTCTGCTTATTTGGCTTATTGATGGAGTCTGCATCAAATGCCTCATGTACAGCATGGAAAGCAGCGAAGAGGTAGAGGTGGTTAATTTGTGCACCTGAATGTAGGATGTGTACACAAATACCTGTGCCTTCCTCTGAACATCCTGCAAAATGAGGTGGGGGGGTGGGGCGAATCAGAGTTGTACAAATAAACAAGTTGGGGAAGATCCTCTGACAAGAAAGTGTCTATATTAAGGGGAAAGAGAAAAGATGGGTGGAAGATATTCTGTGCCCACCCCAGCCCTGCTAGCTCTTCCAGGTGGTTGAGCTGACCTGTTGCTGGAAGGTAAGTCCTGGCACACGTGTAGGTACAGGATGAATGCTCTTTAGGACACGTGTGGGTACAGGATGAATGCTCTTTTATCAGCAGAAGTGCTGCAGCCAGCAGCTTGAGCACTGTAACAGCTCAAGCTCTGATCCATTTCCACAGCTGCCAGTGCTGTGGCTCTCACATGGCGTGCGCAAGTTGCCCCATTAGGCTACCAAACTTGGAGTGCCCTGCGAATGTGCTGGCACCAGTGCTTTCTTGGACGAGAAGCTTGGGGCAGAAGAAGTGCCCATGAACCCTTACTTTGCAGCAGCGAGAGCAGCTGTCCCACTGGGTACAGGCTTGTGAGTAAAAGCCTAGTGAGCTGGGGGGCTGATATGGATTAACTCCAACCACAGGAGTTAACTAGGACCACACAGCCACTTGCTCGCTCCCTCCTGGTGGGATGGGGGAGAGAACTGGAAGGATAACAGTGAGAAAACTTGAGTCTTGAGATAAAGACAGTTTAATAGGTAAAGGAAAAACCATCACAGAAGCAAAGCAAAACAAGGAATTAATTCACTACTTCCCATGGGCAGGTAAGTGTTCAGCCATCTTCAGGAAAGCAGGGCTCCATCATGTGTAACTGTTACTTGGGAAGACAAAACACTGTAACTCCAGACCTCTTTCCTCCTCCTTCCTTCAGCTTTATATACTAAGCGTGATGTCACATGGTATAGAATATCCCTTTGCCCAGCTGGGAGGAGACACAACCAGGGCAGCTGACCCCACCTGACCAAAGGGATATTCCACACCCTGTGAAATGTCTGTAAAATGTCCATAAATTTCCACAAAATAACCATTGAGTTAATTTTGTCCATGAGTTTGGGCTCCATTTCTTATGGTGGTCACTCAGGACAGGAGAGGTGGTGTGTTGTGTGGAGTTACTGGGTGCTAAAGCCAGGTCAGGTTGGGTCACTGTTGCACTTGCACTGCTTCTTGTAAGGCTTGTCCTCTATTGGTTCGAGTGCTTACTGCTATAGCAATTCCTCTAACTTGCAACTCAAATTATGGGTTACAAAAATTTAAAGGTATATTCACTACAGTCTCCACCCCTGGTCCCTTTGGACCAGACCATAGGGTTTAATGTTGCAATGAACTCCTCCCCTTGCTCCTTGCCTGGCTAGCAACAAGGAGTTCCTGCTATAGTAATTTCCATAACGTGCAACTCAAATAATGGATTTAACTTTACTCCTGATTTCTCTACTCCTATCCCAAACGGCGCAGGGGATGGGGAGTAGGGTTGTAGTCAGTTCATCACATGTTGTTTCTGCAGCTCCTTCCTCCTCAGAGGGAGGACACCTTCCACTCTTCCCCTGCTCCAGTGTGGGGTCCCACCCACAGGAGACAGTTCTCCATGACAGTTCTCCAGTGTGAGTCCTTTCCATGGGCTGCAGTTCTTCATAAACTGCTCTGGTGTGGGATCCTCCACGGGCTGCAGGCGGATATCTGCTCCACCATGAACCTCCATGGGCTGCAAGGAGACAGCCTGCCTCACCATGGTCTTCACCATGAGTTGCAGGGGAATCTTTGCTCTGGTGCCTAAAGCACCTCCTCCTCCTCCTCCTTCACTGACCTTGGTGTCTGAAGAGTTGCTTCTACTCAAGTTCACACTGGAGTTCCAGCCTGTCCAGTTACAGCAGCACAGAAAACAAAAGCCCTGGCCATCTGCCACCCCAAGCACATCACCATTGCTGTTATCAAAATGTTCCCAGGCACAGCAGAGTAAGATAAGCAGCATAGCAAGCAGAGAAAGCAAAAACCAGCCACTAACAAGCACTAGACTCAAATACACAGTAAGGCAAGAAAGCCCCATGGCAAGCACAGGAGCCTGCCAAGTAATAGCTGAACAGCAATAACAGCTATAAATTCAATATAGCACATTCCAATCAAATCTGTCATTATCTTGAACCCTTCAAATCCTACGTTGGGCACCAAAAAGGACTACCATGGTTTAACCACAACTGGCCACTAGAACCACTCAGCTGCTCACTCACTTCTCCCCCTCCAGTGGAACAGGGAAGAGAATCAGAAAAATAAGGAAATCTTGTGGGTTCAGATAAAGACAGTTTAGTATGTAAAGCAAAAGCCGTGCATGCAAGCAAAGCAAAACAAGCAATTCATTCACTACTTCCCACGGGCAGGCAGGTGTTCGGCCTTCTCCAGGAAAACAGGGCTCCATCACATGTAACAGTTACTTGGGAAGACAAACACCATCGCTGTTAACAACCCTCCCTTTCCTCTTCTTCCGCCAGCTTTTTATGCAGAACATGACATCATATGATATGGAATATCTCTTTGGTCAGTTGGGATCAGCTGTCCCTGTTGTGTCTCCTCCCAACTTTTTGTGCACTCCCAGTCTACTCACTGGTGGAGTGGTGTGAGGAGCAGAAAAGGCCTTGACTGCTTAGCAACAACTGAAAACATCAGTGCGTTATCAACAGCATTCTCATCCCAAAGCCAAAACACAGCATCACACCAGCTGCTAGCAAGAAAGCCACCTCCATCCCAGGCAAAAGCATGACAAGGGAACTGAAGGACTGCTGGCTGCTGTGTGGAGGACAGGATACTGTGCAGCTGGAAAGGAGGGAGCCATAATGCAGACGGGAAGGATGGAGGTAGATTATGGCACTAAACCACACAGAACCCAAATCCTCAAGTGCAGGCTTGGCTGTAGCAAAGATGTATCTTAATCTTTGTCCAATACTTGAGCCCACCCAGAACAGACTCTTTCATGAGGTTTGAAAATGTTCCACTGCTTTATTAGGCATGAAAAAAAATGCCGTTCTGCTCAAACACACCCTCTTCTTACAGGACATATATGCTATTAATTTATGCTGATGGGGGAAAATATTTGTCTATATTGCTTTGAAAGCAAATACTGAGATTGTATGACAGAGGTCTTTTCTGTAGCTGTGACTTCCCCAGTGAAAGCTGAAAATGTGATAAACTTTCTGGGAGAATCTTTTCTGAAAAGCCTCCCATCTGTATTTTCTTTTCCATGCCTTCCCCAAAACAAAGCTGCACAGACTTGGTTTGCCTGGCTAGGATTCAGCTCAGCTTTTGATTTTTTCATGGCATTTACAGGAATTCTGCACTTGTCTGTTTCATTCACACAGCTTAAGAGCCCTGGGAAGGGATGGAGGGGTATGTCCATCCGCTGTTCAGCTACTTAACAAATGAACAGTCCCTTACTGTATGGCATGTATGCTGGAAAACATGAAGATCTTCATCCAATGTGCTGTTCTTTGTATAGCTAAACCCTTCTCTGATTCTGCTCCCTGAATTTATAACCTGTTCCTGAGAAGGAAACGGATGTCTGAGGAAAGGGCAATGGGCTAGGAGAGCATCCTGCCAAAGCTGCTTAGCCTGCACAGCAGGAGGCCAGGAGACAGTGTTGACTGTAGCTCCAAAGGACGTCCTGTGCAGCCAAGCCCCGTTAAAAGCCTGTCAGAGTTTGTGACATGGCTGCTAAGGAGAATAAGGAGCAATCCTGAGGAGTAAAACCCAGGAACTGGTGATGTTAAAGCGCAAGCGATGCAAAAGAGAGAAACATTTTCTCTCTGGTTTCTAAAGGTGAAGCTTGCTGCTGTGGCTCTGCCCCTCCTGGCTAACCACACCTCTTCCCCCAGCAGCATCTTTCCACTGCTTCCCTGCTGCTGAGCTACCTCAGGGAGTGGAACTGTTGCAAAAGTAATTCTCCCTCCTGCTGTCTGTCCCCCCAAGAAGAACCAGTACTGCTCTGCTGGCTCCCCGACCCAGCCAGGGCAGCCTGTGGCCAGAGGGCACGAGCACCAGTGTGAGGGGAGAGTGGGTCACAAGGAGACTGAGGAGATGGTGGCTTTCTGAGAGTCCCAGCCTCAGCTACTGGGGCAATATTTTACATATTTTCTTATCTACCCAAGGTTGTCTTCTAGATTTTGCTGTCTTGGAAATCATTTGGTCTCAAGGTTTCTTTTCTGTAACAGTACTGGACTATCTCTCTCTTTCGTGCTGCCTTTTCAAAGTCCTCAGACAAAGTGAAAATGAAATGTTTTTGGAGGTTTACACAGCCCCCCCAAGCGCCATGTGCTGACTGCAGGACTTGTGAGATTGGTGCTTTCTAACAGGTAGGGTTTTCTCTGCTCTGCTGACAAGCTGTAGCTGGTGTGCAGTTGCAGAGCCTAACCCACTGCTGTCTTCTGCAGTGGAGATAAAAATATGTAAGACATCTGTGTCAATAAGTGCCCTGACAGGAATTCCTCTATTGCTGCCTGCAACTGAAGTGGTAAAAATCACAGCCAGATCGAGATACACGTGCGGCATTGTGTCAGTCCGGGGTGGATTCACCTTGGTCCCGTTCTTGGTGGATGCAAATACTGTAGCAGCTTCACTAGGTTTGGTGGAGCAAATATTTAGAAATAGAGTTCCTTTAAGTTATCTGAGGTGCTGCTAAATCTTGTGTTGCAAAAGTTTGCTGTTTACCAGAATCTTGAATGACTTTAAGGCTCCCAGGAGCTCTCTCGCCTCTTCTGCAGTGAAGACCTTTGCAGACAGAGATGCCCACTGAATTTCTGCCAAGAACAACTTTCCTGCCTCCAGCACGTGTGCGGTGGGGAGCAGAGAGCACCTGGAGCACTGGTGATCCTGCCTGTGGCTGAGGTACCAGCAGGGTTGTGCTGGTTTATCTCTGACTTCATGCATGTGAGAGCAATGAAGGGGAATATCTGAGGCTCTTGTATCTGGCCCCTGTTTGCCTTCTAGGCAAGCAAGAGGATCAAGGGTGGGGAAAACCTCTTTTTATCATAGGCAGTACCCTATTTCCTGCATAACCTGCTTCCTACATGTCCCCTGTTGGGGCTCATCGTTCCGGGCTTTGCTCAGCAGGAAAAAGGAGCATATGTATAATGACTCGCAGGTGCTCAGAGCTGGCATTGCTGCAGAGGCCAGCTCCTCGCTGTGGGTCGGGCAGTTCATGTTATTGAACATGGTTGAAGCCTCTCTGGTGACTGCTGTGGCTGTGACACAGGGAGACTCCACATATTTTCACTCTTGCTCTTTGGTGAGTACTGCCACACAGGTAGCACACTGAGGTCTGTAAAGCTCAAAGGGTCAGTTTATTTTTCTTTCTACTTACATGTAGTTAATTTTCCATAAGGAGTTTCTACTTCTCTCCCGCAGCACTAGGGTAGTTACTAAGAGCCAGTGCTTTGACTGCTCCCGTGGTCCCAAAGGCTGAGCAGTCTGAATTAGGGTGATGCAGTGTTTGGCAGCAAACAGAACCTACGAGTGAAAGATATCAAGGGGATGAGCTCTTTTGGCTACCACAAATCTAGGTGACTACTGAGTAGTGAACTAGTACTGAAGCAGCAACTGTCAGGCTCTCTCAGAGCTCAGAA
This sequence comes from Calidris pugnax, assembly GCF_001431845.1. NCBI lineage: Eukaryota > Metazoa > Chordata > Aves > Charadriiformes > Scolopacidae > Calidris > Calidris pugnax. The sequence goes on along the minus strand of NW_015090810.1, from coordinate 18,157,640 downwards.
GAGCCTCTGGTATGTGTAATGGCCACATTTATGCAAGTATTGAAGCTTGCTACTCCTAAATATTGCCATGCCATTTCTAAATGTTAGGGGTGCTTAAATTCTCGTAAACATGCAATTTAGTGATTGTAAGTCTCCTTCAAAATGATGTGCAAGAAAATAAAGAACAATAGACAATTTGCTGTCCTTTGTACAGGGGAGGTGGGAGAGCCACTCAATATATTATCCTGCTTCTCCAGGTGATCTAGCTCAGAGCTGAGACATGTTGCTACAACCCACTGCTTCCATGAGAGAGAAAAACATCTGACTGGAGAGGTTTCTGTTCCTGTACGTGTGGCCCAGCACAGCTGCCCTTTGTGGCTGTGGGGTCTGACCAAGGAGAGTGCAGGGGCCCCTGTCTATGCTGGTCAGGGCAGCATCCACCCTCAGCACATCCTAAATGCCATTGCAATTGCATCTGGTGGCACCTTGGTTATGTGATACGGGAGGGAACGGGTTGCTCCAGTGAGTGCTAATACACGGGTTACAGCCTCCCTACAGCATTGACCTCTTTCTCTATCTCCCAGGTAAACTGGTGCTTGATCCCTCATGTAGGAACACTTTGGTCAGTCAGGCATCTGCTTGCTGTGTCCCCAGATTTTATTATAACATCATAACCCAATGTCCTGTGATGCTAGAAGGAGTTTTGTACCTTGTATTGCGTGCACTGTGCAGACTGGATTTAAAAGGCACCTTGTGCATGCCACCTGTGCACTCTCTGTCCCTGTGACAGACACTGCACAGTGTGAATAACCCTGGTAAAGAATTGGGCCTGATTTGGGTTTGATGCTCCTGCCATAAATTCCATGAATTATTACAGCACAGGAGAAGAAATTACGCCTAGATTTGGCTAGATTTACCTACTGGATTAGGAGGCAGAGTAAGAGCTTTCAGACCCCAGACAATCTGTCCCAGCCCCTCCTACCTCCTCTTGTAAGTAAAAGTGTTGATTCTGAGAGCTGATAAAGCATCTTCAAATCTGGGATATCTTTTGGCTGCACCTCTCCCTTCACTGGAAATAACACATCCCCCCTCCCCCTCCCATCCCCTCTGCCTGCTCAAATTCTTCAGCTGCAGCAGGGCAAGCAGCCAACTCCTTTTCTGAGCATCTCTTGTCTGAGGCTCCATCCAGATGCTTTGGGAGAGAGGCCTGATCAAAGCAGACAGTGCTGCGATTGAACCCGTTCGCAGGGAGCTGTGAAATGGTCCTGTAGTCCCCGGAAAACGCTGCAGCTCTCTGTCAGGCTGCTTTGATGAGGCCAGGCTGAGCTGCCCGAAGAACCTCAGGAATGATGTGGTTGTCCCCCGCATCCAGGATGGCAGAAAGGACAGAAAGAGATAATCACAACCAAACCAAACCGTTGCCAACCAAACATTTGGTTTGCAATGTGAATGGTGGAAAGGATTTAATTTCTCTGTGGCAAGGCTGGTTTCTGAATCCTTTCTGTGATATATTTTACCCTTCCCTCTTTTCTTCCACAGCAAGTTGATGACCTTACTCAGCATTTTCTTGGCTGAATGATACATATCATTTGATGATGAATACAGCAGCAATAGTAATTATGAACTCTACAAGAGCAATTGTGTTTGCAATGGGAAGTTTTGCCAGCTTGTGTTTAGTAAAGTCATATTTACCACAAAAAGCCACAGTGTGTATCACAGCCTATAAACTCTTGAGCATTTCGAACTGCTACCTGCATACAGTGCTGACAATTTTCTGAAAGGCTTAATATAAAACTGAAGTAAGCCAGCTGAAGTAAGATGCACTTGTCCACACTGTAGCTATGGCATCTGGAGTCATACTTTTCTTTCCACTATATATCTCATCACCCACAATCACTGCTACCCTCAATTTTATTTGACAGCTTTAAGAGTGTATGTGAAGTGAGTCTGTCAGTAGGCTTACAAGAAGCTCCCCATCCCCAAAGCTGCATTACCACAAGTAGTTTAAAATGCTCACATTCTTGGCAGAGTGAGCAGAGTCACCCCAGACAGCTTGAAGCCCAGTTGCAGGACTGTTCAAGCTGCTGGAACCAGACTTGGTGTCTGGTGTTGTTTAGGATGGGCACAGGCATTTTGCTGTTTGGGTAGTCCCTGCATCACTAGAGGTTAAGCTTAGAGATCTCTGCTGCCCCTGCTACTCTTTTGGATAGAGAGAATGCTTCATGATCCAGGATTGCAAACCTGGATACCTGCATAAATTATAAAAGCACAGGCACCCAAGTCATTGACAGTGGCAGTTTTTTTGACAGGAAGCTGAAATGACAGATACTTTCTTAGATCATCCTAAACTGTTTCTCCACCTAACAAACAAGTGCTGATGGTCCAATTTCAGCACGTCTCATGTGTGACAGTGCAGTGGGCAAGCAGCTAAAATCCCAGTTTCTTGCTACAATCCCATGTGGGGCTGTGTGACTGTCCTGGGCCTGCCAAGTGTGATGGGAAATTAGGTGAATATGCTCCATCAGAGAGCTCAACGTAGACAAAAAAAAAAGTGGCAAAATCATCACAAAACTGTAAATCTTTATTTTTCTGAGTGACTTGGTGAAAATTTACATTAGGTCCTCTTTAGTCTCAGCAAACTTACTCATTCCTTCTAATTTGGGCTGGAGATATTCCAGGTAAGGTGTTTGTGTGTCTTACTTACCTGGTCGTTATTTATCCTCATGTCACATGGATGACCCAGAGGTGGGTTTATCATAAAACATGAAGTGTTTTTCCTCATAATTTAGAAAAAAAAGAGTTGGAAAAATAATTTTGAATTTTTAATCAAAAATGAAAAAGAAATTCAAGACCCAACTGCGATTGCTTTCCTTCCCTTCCAGCTTTCTGTTATGAAACACATTTATTATTTGTGAACTGCTCTGGTAAAGGGCAAGTCATGTAATTCCTGGAGAAGGATGATCTCAGGATATGAAAGACTCTAAAGTTAAACCAGATGAAAAATGAGGATTTGGGGGATTTGCTTTTATATTTCTCTCCAACTTGCCAATGTTTGTGGAATATGCCTAAACGCTGCTCGTACCTGTGTGTTTTCTGAACTGGGGCCACAGCAGAATTAGCAAACGTGCCACAGAAACCTTACCTAAGGTTAGAGGTGATTACACGACATGTTAGAAATTTTTAGGCAGATTGTAAGCCTTATGTCCAATGTTTTCTTCCTCTGTGTTTTTTAAAATATTACTATAACCCTGATTAAAAATACCAGGGTCACAAATGATGCTCTGTTATGTCTTCTACTGCTACCACTTCTGCTCACTTTACATTTTGTTAAGTATTGGGAAATGCACTGCTGCTTCTCCGAGTGAGGAACTTTTCTGATTTATTGGAACATTTTTCTGTGCATGTGAGACGTGCACTGTTGAGTACAGCCTATGAGATATACACCGTAGCAGATCTCTTGACTTAAAACTAGTCTCCAGGTAATTTTGAAGAATCCATGGGCTACACTGCTGTCCCTCTTGTGCTGGTTCTTTAGAAAGCTGGAATGTTCCTACATTCCCAGTATTACCACATGTAACTTCATGCTGAAGTGACAAGTGTGGAGATGACAGAGTAATTATGAATTTTGATATAATTTCCTTTACATTATCCATGGTTCTCCAGTGTTCTGTCAGCTGCAAAGGGTCAGCTGCTTTTTAGCCCAAGACCCATCTCATAGCAACACACACCTCCGTAATCCCACAGATCAGTTACTGTGTTTCTTTTATAGTGGTATTTCCTAAAATCTCCTCTGTCAGGCTTAGAGGGCAGCAGGACTGTTTGCTTTCCAGCTTTAAGCTGCCATGCTCAAATTACACTTGCCCTATGTTCTTTACAGTGCTTCGCTATAAAGTGGCAATTTGATTTTAAACTAGTGTTGTTAATCTTAAATTTTGGCTTCATTGGATCCTTCCTCCTTTGGCTGTTGCCTTCACAGATATCACAAGAAAACAGAGTTTTCATTATCTTATATTGACACAAGGGGTGACAGGACCTCTGCTCCTAGATGAAACATGCTCTGTCTTGAAATCTGTGATCCTCCTTTATATGTATTAATGTTTTGGTTTTTTTTTTTTTTTTTTTTTTTTTTTTTTTTTTGTGTAATATTTCAGACTTGTTTAGTTTGACAGATATTGGACTTTTTACGTGTTTTTACCATTTTCCCCCTCACCTGTTTTTTGTCATCTTTTTCCTTTCAGATACTTACATCCCCATCCAGGAAAGCATCAAAGTCCATATGCACATCACTTTCTACTCAGGAAGGTTCTTAAATGTAGCGGGCAGATGCCCAGTTCTTGGTGAGCTCTGAGTCACCTACTGGCAGGCTTAAGCTTTTGTTTGTGCGTGTTCGTAAATAGCAACTTCTATTTACTTTTTCTGAGAGCACGTCCCTTTCGTTAAGAAAATTGTTTTATTTGGTACATGAAATCACATAGCCTTTGGTGGATGATGAAGTGGCATTATAAATGACTGGTGAGATCTGAAACTTCTTGCTCTGCTTTACTGCTTTCATCAGTACTAAGTCAACGCAGCGGCCAGCCAGGTGCCCGGTGGGGATGGGCACGGGCAGAGCACAGTTCACATCGATAGAGCTCTTCTCTTTTCCCACCAAAGCAGGACAGTCCTGTCCCTGCTGCTTAGTGTGGTCATCCCTGGCTCACTGTAATTTCCAGAATGATGTGGGAAAAATGCCTTTGGGAGGGTGGGCTGGGCCGGGTCCTGTTATTACATCCACACTGGAGGAAGGGATTGCAAGGGTGGTGCATGGCCCTCCAGGCAGGAGCATTTGGTACCCAGCTTGGATTCTGGATCCCAAGGCAGGTTGTTCAACATTCACTACACAACTACACAACGTTTGTGGTTTGAAAAGATTTATTTTTTTTTTCAAATCCAGCTTTGAATTTTGTAGCTCTTAGTTAACTTTGTTAGAGTATTATTACATGAGTAAAATACTGAACTCACACTGAGCAAAATCTAATTAAAGGTATTAGAAAGTTTTGTATACGCATTGTAAGAAAGAGATCAGTGAGAACAAAGTAACAATTACTGTGTTCCCATGCTAGTTTCACAGTCCCATTCATCCTGCTGCTGCCTTCTCAGACAGTATTTCAGCATGGCTAAATGCCGCTGCAGCTTGACTAAGCTTACTTGGCCCACCCTGTCTAAGGCATGAGTACGGTAGTGCAAAGGATGCAGACATGCTACTGCGTGCCTGCAGAGAGATAAGGCCTGTGTTGTGCAAAAGGAAGCAAATAACAACTTGCTTCTGAGCTTAAACTGGAGCAGCTGTGGACTGCAGCAGCCACCTAGCCAGTTTAACTGGTTATGTACAGTGAGTCCGTGTGGTAGCATTCAGCATGAAATCCCATGCCTGGCTTTCTCAGTAGGCTTTAGGAGGTAGTGTTTGGGAGCTGAGGGGAAGATGAGGCAGGATCCAGAGGCAAAGCTCTGGACACCGGACAAAAGAGAAGTGAAATGGAAATTAGCTTTCACCTTTTGAGCACGATTTAACTTTAGGGTTCAAGAAAACTGTTCATGCCATGTTTCAAGTGACTGATCTGGCTGCTTCACCCCAGCTGAGGGTGAGGGTGCCATTCTGTACACCTGGGATGTGCAGGAGCATCAGCTGCCAGGGCTGCAGAGCGGAGCAGGGGCTGACCTGTGTGGGGAGGGAGAGAGAGGGGCTTGGCTGTGGTGTCGCTGCCAGTATCCGTTTCTCTCTCTGCTTCATCCAAAGAATCTCATTTATCTGAAGATATGGATGTTGTCCAAGTGGTATAAATGGTTAGCTTTCGGCGCATGAATAATATGAAGAAGACTGCTTATGAGCCAGCAAAATGCGGGGCTTGGAGGCGGCTGTGGAGAGTGTGGAGTTGCACAGTGACACTGGCCTTTCCCTTCCAGCCATAGGGGACTGTGAATGGAGGGCTAAGGGTGCTTCCTTTTCTCTGCCTGACAGCTACAACCCAGGCAGAGGGTTGCCAAAAAAGTAGCTTTGAACAGTCCTTTTCTCAATGCATGTTGTCAGTCAGTAAGGAACCAGGGTGCTCGTCACTTGGTAGGCATACTGATCCTGGTGTCATTTAGGTGTTCATATTCACAATTGCCACTGCCTGGTGGAGAAAAACTGGAAATAAATCCCACATATTTTATTTTAAATCTGTGAACCACTAAATGTCATCTGATGTCCTGGGCAATTTGTCCAGTAGGATGTGAAAGAGACCCGTCATCTCTGGCCTCTTTAAAATCACTGAGAGCTTTGGGAGGAAGGTGAGAGGGCAGGACAGAGTGAGAGCGTGCCTGGAGGAAGGCTGGGTGGCTTGATAAGTGCTCCTCTCCCACCATGGCATAGCGACAGTGGCTCTGCCCCTTTTGGAGGAGATGGTATTTCTATGCTTGCCAGCTCCTGGCTTTAGATTTTACTGCTGTCGCCTGTGCTGTGGGAGGGTGCAAGGAGCATGAGACATGTAAGGGGTTTGTGCCATCTCTCTGAGAGCTGCAGAATAGGGCAGAGTGTGAGAAGCTGCTCTGGTCCACCAAGGACCAGGAGCGGAGAGCTGACTGGCATGGTCTGCAAGTTGTCAGTGTGAGAGCTGAGCTGTCCTCTCACTGCAGCTGCTACTCAGTGTCTTACCTGGCAGAGGGACTCATTCCGAAACATTGTGCTGTGGGAAGGCAGGACCTGGCTGCAGATGCCTGCTGGCTGTTAGCAAATGGGTGCTTCTCACAGGGTGAGACTTTTGAAACCTGCTTCTCCCCCCACCCCATTGATCTAGATTTATTCCACTGGCCAGTGAGAGGAATCAAGAGAAGCAGCACAAGGGGGAACTGCAGACACCTTCTCCTAGGGGCAGTGATTTAATGCATGAAAAAACAGCTGATAACCCCTTTCTTGTGGCAATGGGGAAAGCTTCTCTTGTGACCCTCCCACTGATCTCTTCTATGTAAAAACTTTTCTTTTTCTTGCACTATATTAAACAACATGTATTTAACCAAGCCTTGCTAATGTCTGAGCCGGAACTGGGGTGGGGAGTTTTCCAGAAAAAATGGGAAACCCTTTCTAATGTGATTATTGCTTGTGCGAAGTGTGGGCCGTCTTGGGGAGGGGGGAGGCAGGAGGGCGTGAACAGCAGCAATATGGTCTTTAGCAGGTGTCGGGGAGAGCAGAATCTAATGAGAATCATAGAAACACTTGAAAGCTTTTTAACTCCATACAGGATTTGCAGGAGCTGTTGATAGGAAACAGTAGTGACCCAACTGACAGTTAAAGAGATGAAAGGAAGCCCTTCGGATTAAATAAGATTTAGGAAATAAAAGGATTAGTGCTAGACAAAAGCTAGATTTAGGGGTTTATTTAACCAGAGCAGTGTGGCATGATGGGATGTGGGGCATCAGAAAGGAGATGAAAGGCAAAATAAAAAGACGAATGTGGGAGGTAGTAGAGAGGCAAGGAATCAGCACAACATCTCCAAAAACCCCTCACAAATCTTCTTATAATTGAAAATGGCACACACAAAAAAAGTAGTTTTCATTAGCAAGCCCAGCTTCTTTACATAGTAACAAGAAGTGTTACAATGACGAGAAATCTTCTGTGATGGGGCAGTCAGATCAAATCACTGCCACAGGAGAGAAGAGCCTATGTTGTAAGCTTGCTTGCACTCAGAGATTAGATATCTGATGAGGTAAAATCAGATTTCAGTAAATCTATCACCCTATTAGATTCATAATTCATGGTGCTTTCAAGTAGGGACTGCTGAAGGATCATTCTTGTTTAAGAGATCTCCTTTTGGAGGTCTCTAGCAAAGTTGATGGTAGTCATAGAAATTAGGGGTATGTACGTGTTGGTGAAGCAATGAGCGTAGAAACCCTCCAGGCAGCATCTGTTGCAGGGACATTTAATCTTGTAGCTGAAAATCCAGGACTGATATGTTTCCTGAGCTCAACTTCTCAACTTCTGTCTGAATGATCTATACGTGACCATCTATACTATTAGGGAGGTATGGAAGAAAGGATATAGCAAAGAATTGACTCGAATGGATCAGTTGTTCACTTAGCGACCCCACGCCCCAAGTCTGCTAAAGACAGTAGAGAGGCTACCAGTGGGTTTGGCTCAGACCTTAAGACAGCATAGTCAGGTAACTGTGGATGCTCTTGGCTTCTAGCAAGTGCTATGTGGAGAAAATACTACCTCCTCTGTTCCAAAGATGCTGTTACTCCAAATGTCCAGGACAGTTATGAACCTTTCTAATGTGATAGAGGTTATCAGAAGAAAAAATGCACCTTTCCCCCTCCTTCAAATCTTCAAAGGGAAATTGGATTCTTTTCTTGCCCAGGTGCAAAAGAAAACATATATTGCAGCCTCATTTTAACAGTAGGAAGATTTTTACAATCATAGATAATTATGACTGGACTAGGAAGTTTTATAATACTCGGTGGATGTTCAAACTAAAGTAATCCAGATTTCTTCTTCCGGGGTTTCTGGAAAGACATTAGCATAGAAATGCTCATTCAGACAATATTCGCTTGTCCCTTTTTCTGTTGTCATACAGGAATGCTAATAGGGTTAGAAAATAGGTAATAGGGTTAACAAAATATTAAAAAATTAGGAAATACTTTTATTTTATTTTCTTGGTAACCTTTTCTGTGGTACTTTGTGGTTTGGCTCCTAGGAGAGCACAAAGTAGTTTTTTCACTGAACTCTGACCTGAGTAAGAAATCTAGATATATATAGTAGATTTAAATTTAATTTTTAATTCTTCGTGTCTTTTGCAGTGCTCTTTGTGAAAGGACAGGTGTTCCAGTTGGTTGGCTTTGGATGTAAATGCAAATTTGACTGAAAATGTACAGAGAGCGCCTAAGAGACATTTTATTTGTTCAGTAAAATGACCTTCAATATACTGAGTAAATAAGAAAATCTTAGTATTTTTTTTTAATCTAAATTACCCCTTTCATTTATTTTATTATTGATTTTATCCAGTTGAATGAAAGCAGTTAAAATCTGTTTTTCTTCATAAGCTGGTCACCACTTTATTAATACAAAAGTAATATGGTCCCCATGCAGACATGATTTTCAAAGGTACTTAGATGTCTGCTTGGATTTTCCAAAACACCTAGCTGGATGAAGTGTCTAATAACTCATGATGTCAGGGAGCATAAGTCAGCATCTGTAAGTGCTTAGGTACCCTTGAAATTGGGGTTTTCAAAGTTTGCTTTAAATAACTTGCCTGCAGCCCCAGACTCCTTGACTGTGTCTTCCCACTTCCAAGCAAATGCAGTCGAGTCCAAGGGGCAGAAATACTTCTCTTTGGACCACCCTGCACCATAAGTCTTTCCTGGTCTCTGAGTTGCCTTCATTGTGATGTGCTTGCTTTTGAGGGCTTGAATTTACAGCCTGAGCAAATGTCTGGTAACAGTAGGCTTTGTTCATATGCACTTTGGAAGGAGGGTGGGCTTGCTGGTTAGGTTGGTTTATTTTCCCTTTTCTTTAAAAAAAAAAATCATGATGCATAGCCATCAAATTCTGTTGCAGGGCACCCAAGGGGCTCCCAGGAGACACTTGTGGACTTCCTTTTATCACCAGCCCTTCCTTCCCTTGAGAGGATAACTTAGTGAGGTTTAAGCAGGTTTTCATGAACATAGTAAGTGCCAGGAAACTCTGGCTCGGGCTATTTCAAATCTTCCCCTTTCAGAGTTTCACACCCTTCTTCCAGGGCACAAGGACAATACTGCAGGTATCTGCCTGACTAATAGAGATCACCGGAACTTCACTGTGGCTAATTTTTCAGTGGATGCATTGGCTGCCATTGGGTTTTCTGTTTGTTTTTGAATCTGAAATCAATTATTTGTCATGGGAAATGTTTTTTTGGGTGCACAACATTTGGAAAACATGTCTTAAAAAAGAGAAAATAAGGGTATTAATAAAGGGAAGCTTGGGGCATCATATTAAATGGTGCCACCACACTGCCTATAGGTAGTGTCTGGATGATTTCTTTAACCATTATTTCAGAACATCTTGGAACACTAATTTTTAAATAAATGCATGTTTATGATAATTTATTCCAAACTTTGAAAACGTTCTGTCATTACTTTCTTTTAAAATTATACTTAATTTGAGTGTGCTTCTGCACTGCTGTCTTATTTCATTTTTGTCTCCCTTTGAATTGGAGTGGAAGAAATGCTGAAATATTGTTGTGGTGGGCTTGAAATTCTTCAACCAGAACATACCAGAGTTTTCAGGAGAACAGAAACCCCTTTTGTCCTGAGCCATGGCAGAATACTTTTCTGCTGTCCAAATGTCTCCCTGGGGAGACATGTAAACAATTTTTGCTCACTAGCAACAAGGACTTACCTGGCAATTCCTGCCCTCTGTGTCCTCTTACCAGCTCCACTGAAGTTGCTGCTGCTAAAGCAAGCTCGAAGGAGCTCACACCCCTCTCAGACACGACCCAATGCTTTTCTTTCAGCCTCAAAATGAAATTGGCAGAGCAAGCAACAGACAGTTCCATGCTAATCACATGTTATAAATAGCCACAAAATAAGACAGCTAAGGAAAATGCACATGTTTTTTCTTATCTCTGGTTTATTCATTCTCCAAACACAGTTTTTCTCCAGGTGATACATGTGGTTTGAGCTTAGAAAACTTTTGATGTCAGCTTGGGAAACTATAGGGCATAAACTATATGACTTCAGACTCAATGATCTTAAAGGTCTTTTCCAACCTAAATGATTCTATGATTCTATTCCTGCCTGGTTTTGTTAGTAGACATTATATATGGAAATTTTTTCTTTCTTTTTTGGGGGGGGTGTGTATGTTCCACTGTGGTAAGCAGTAGCGAGGTGGAATGCTGAAATCCCAGCTCAAATGGGCTGGCTCACTGCGTAAAGGCATCAGATGAAGCTTGTTGAACTCAGACCCTCTCTTACATGAGGTCATTGTGTTGATTGTCTCAGCTGGTCAGCTGGTCAGCTTTGATGTGAGCTGCGATATTTCTATGATCTCAGCCTAGGGATAAACTGGCGGGCCTGGACTCAGCAAGCAGTGGTTAAGCATGAATATAAACAAAGCGGAGATCTGCTTTGTGCCAGTCAATGTCACTTTCAAGTGTACCCACAAACTCATAGAAAATTGATATCTTTGTTTATTGCAAATATGTAATGATACCAAAAGGAACAGTATTGCAGGCAAAACAATCTTTAGTGCTTACCAACTCACCTTAACTCCATGATTTCAGTCTGCTGAGTGGATCAGACAGCAACTCTATAAATACTGAAGGAAGGCTTTGAATGTATTGTCAGCTTCATTTCTTACAGATTTCTGCTCTACCTATATAAACCCCTCATTTTCATTTTTTTCCCTTGAGTAAGTCACTGAAGTCAACTTTATGGGGCATTAGATCATGTATCAAATGCATGTATATAACTGAGTAGACACTTCTTTTTTTTCATCCTCGTGGGTATTTATTTTGAAGGAAGCTATGTATAAACTATCAGCAGTTCTTAAATGACTGAAGCATTCTGCTGCTGCATTTTGGGGAGCAGATGGTTCATCTGCAAGTACTGAAGGATGGTATTCTATGTTTTATGTTTTCAAGCCAAGGGAAAGGAAAAATGTAAGCTTACATAAAAGATGGTGGCATGGAAGGAATTGCTTAAACGTTCCTAAGTACTGTCATCAGTAAATTATACCAAATTGGGCACATCAGAGGGAGTATGGAAGGCTTCTGTGGTGGTACAGAGGAAGGATTTTTTTAAAGACAGAGAGACGTATAAACTATTTTAGTAGTCAGTTTCAACAGTCAACCCTATTCCTTGGCCAAAGCCTAAACTGAGCATAAAGCCATAATCTTTGGAGAGGAGCTTGGTTTACTTCTCCGTGTCTCTGTGTACTGACCAGCATGTTCTAGCACTGCTTTGATGTTTAGCAATTGGGTTTATTTTTTAGTGTTTTGATTAAGCTTCATAAAGTCATGAAGATTCCCTTTGGGACTGCAGTTGTTGAAGAGTGAACTTAAAAGGTGGGCTCAATCTGAAACCTGCTGAAGCTGCTTCCCTGTGCATCCACCATAGGAGAAAAGACCTTTTGGGGAGCAATTCTTCCAAATGATCATGAAAAGCTATGGAGCTGTCAGTGCAACCCCAGTTGTCTGACAAGGCCAAATCAAGAAAGTTTTGAAATGGTGATGTGTTCACTGTAACAGGTAATGGGAACATTACCTCTGGTCTTCTTCAGGATGAGTCACACGCTTTTCCTCTTTTCTAATTCTGCAGAGACTTGGCACCTCTGTGTGATGAAATCCATATACTGGCTGTGGTTGCAGGGCTGAGCAAAACACAGAGCAGATGAAGAGATACAGGTCAGTATGTGCATCTAGAGCTGTTTGCCAAGATGACATGGATCCAGAGGAATGTTTGAATATCATCCAGAAATTGTCATTCCTGAATATACATCCACTGAGATGACCCTAGAGAATACACACCTGGTTTTCACTTAACCAATTGCAGAAGAGATACCAGCTCAAGAGTCCTGAGACACTGGAAAAATTCCAGTCAGGTCAAAGCTGTTGCTAAGATAACTAGAGATTTGGGGTACAATGGGATGTATTTTTATTTTTGTTCAAAAAAAAAAAAAAAGACTCTGCCCTAAGAAAGAGGGCAGAAAACATACAAAATTACTTCAGCTTTAGCATTTTGATGAACAGGCCACTTTGTGGGGTTTTTTTTCCACTGACTTATTTTTGTTTTTATCTGACATAAGCAATAGATAATTTTTAGAAGTGATTTCTGCAATGAATCATATTCCCTCCAAGCAGCAGGCCCTTTATGGAAGATGATGCTTATGAAGAGAAACCCTCTCTGATTTCTGAGATTAACAGTGCAAGATTGTGTCCTCCATACTGATTGACTTTAAACTGGGGAATAAAACTGTGTGTGCTTAAACAAAAACATTTCTACTCAGGTCCCTGGGAATATTCCCCTTCCTGGGACCTGTAATGGTAAAAAAGTATTTGATGTTTAGTCTAAAATTTTTGCTTTCTTAGTGTTGTCATTATTTCTAGCTGTTGCTCTTTTACTACCCTAAGTTGTTATTCTTCTGCTAGCTGTTTATTTCTAACAGATGCTTGTAGCCAGTTAACATATGTCCCCTCAGTCATTCCTCAGCTAAGCCTTACACACAGCAGTTATCCCTTTCGTTATTTTTTTCCCCCAGCTGAACCCCCTCTTCAGCTACTTACATTTTCTTTGATTTCTCATGGCTTCTAATATGTCTACATTTCTGCAGAGCTGACTGAAGTATCCTGGGAGTGGCAGTTCGGCTACTAAATAAATAAATAAGTAAATAAAAACACCGTATTTTTTTAATTAAAGCTATTTATTATTTTCAGCATGGTAGCTTGTGGGGCCTCATTGTTCTGGAAGGCTGCATAACTAAATGAGAGGCCATGCTCTATGGAGCTATTGCTTCTGTGAGGAACTTCTTCAAAAGGGAAAAAAAACCCCCAACAAACCAAACCCTACAACTTACTCTACAGACAGAATAGCTGCTGCCAAAATTGTCTTGGTACCTGTTGGCATTCAACAGGTGCTCAGTTATTTTTTCCATCCTCTCCAAAGTCTTTGCTAAATGAGTTTTCCATGAATTAATTCAGTAATCATAGGTATACTTGGGCTTCCCTCCACAGTTTGACTGTGACTGGACCCTCCACTTAGTTTAAAGCTCACAGTAGCTGGCAGCTTCTTGTTAAAACCAGTTGATGATGAACGTTGCTGCACTGAAGGTGCTGTGTGTGCTGAGGCGGACAGACCGTTCCCAGACCAAGTCTGAGTAGCAGTACAAATCAAGTTCTGTCTTCATGCCTGGAGACTTCCTTGGCAAGTCTAAGGAAGACATGGCATGGTGTGACCATGGGAAGAGCTCCTGGTGAGACCTGGAGCACTGTGAGTGTTCCTCTTCTTGCAGATAAGGATGGGAATGGTGGTTGTCCTTTTGGGAGGGCAACAAAACCAGCAAGAGCCATTTCCAGCTGGTATCCATTCTATGGCACTGCGTGCAGCTGCCCTGGTGGCTAGGAGGTCTGCTGAGATGGAGCAGGTGGTGGGGTTGTAGCTCTTTGTGTGACCTTGGAAGTGGTGCATGCAGGCATGGCTGGGTGAGCCCAACAGAGAACTGTGAAGGGTCCCTGTGCAATGGGTGCAGTCAAGCTGAAGCCACTTGGGACCGACTTCCGTTTCTTCCTTTTGTGGCTGTGCTCACATGTGAAAAAGGTGACATGGAGATCTGAGGAAGAACGGACCATAGATGAAAGCAACAATTGGGCTTAAAGAGACTAAAAGAAAATACAAATAAATATCCAGCGTATTGGAAAACCCCCAGATAAGACACTGTCCAAGAACAAACAAGGGATGATTTCTTCTCTCACTAACATCAATTACACATATGTGGATAAGCATCACAGTCAGCAGCAGCCTCACTGTTATCCACAGGGTCACTAGAGGAAAAAACCTCTTGGGTGACCCTTCCAAGCACTCAGCTAGGTTTTGTTCTCCAAATGTACCTAGAGGAATGATCTGTGATACCCTTAATGTAGGAATTGTGCAGTCTCCATGTAAAACATACTTTTCCAAGAGTTTAAAGGTTGCTATTGAGCAGCTCCTGTTACCTGCAGTTATTTCCTCTGATGGGAAGAGCGAGGTGGGCATTCATACACAAGTAGCACTGCTATTTCAGCATTAAGTCAGGAAAGGCCCAGGAGAATATTGAGAAGCAAGGCTGCAATTTTCTCCAGCATTTTGCTGTCTCCCTTCATTGCACGTCTGGGAGAAGTAAATAAGATGATGCGTTTATACTGAAAATGTTTTTGGCAAAGTTGGAATCTCTCAACTGCAGTTGCCGGAGGTAGACATGATGCTTCACATTTCTGCTCTACTGCATACGCAGGGCTCTATCTGCCTTCAGTCCCAGCACCGCTTCGGCCCTCAGATCATTAGGTTCATTTTGTTCAGCCTTCAGCAATGTGGCTCCCAGATGTGTTTTCCGGTATTTCGTTTATAACTGTGAGGAATCTACACCATCCCGTCACCCCTGTGTCTGTCTTTTTTTTCTCTTGGCATTGAAGTTCTTTGAACAGGACATACCTATTAACATCCGTCAAAAAAAATGAAATAAAACCAAAAAGTCCTGTCAGGTTTTCATTCTCGCTAGGAGGATCTTTAAGGTAGAACTTAAAAACAAGGTTTTTTTTAGAAATATTTGCTGGTGAAGCTTTGGTGTTTTTTGTTCGCCACTTTGCTAAAGCAGTTTTCAGCTGAAATCTTACATTCACACGCAGTGTACCGTTTCAGTACTCAACTTTGTGAGTATCGGTGCTGTAGCTATGACAGTTTTGGGATGTAAATGTTTTTTTTATTATACTAACTTACGAAGTTGAGAAAATAAATGAGCTAGAGGAAGACTTGTATGCCCGAAAGCTTGTCTGCTTTCACCAGCTATATGGACTTGAAAGATATTATCTCTCTTACAAATCTTGCCTTCCTTTGTAAGCATGTGGTCGGATAATTATCTTCAACTATTGTTTGGATAAATGGTTTCTAAATAATTTGGGCACAAAAATTGCTAAATTGTCTAGAGATGATTTCTTAAAAGAAGTGATTTTCTCTCTATTTCACAGACACACAAAAATGGTTTTTGCCATATGTATTTCTAGGCCAATTTTTAAAGCACATGGAATGATTTGTTCTTATAAATTTTCACATGCATAGCAAAAAATGCAGGCAGTTTTTGTCTAAGTCATTTTGAAAAGGTGTCACTATGTCTGACTTCAAAGTGCGTGGTAAATCCAGATCAGAAAGGCAATGAATTTGAAATATTAAATTATGCATCTCAGAGCACTGGGGAAAATTAAAAAGGGAGGCTGACTAGAAGATCAGAAAAACATAGCTCAAGCGGGACTGTGGGAGTTTGAGTTACTTTCTTTTTTAAATTGATTTTGTTTCACGGGATCTTCCTACACCTCCTGCTACAGCGAGAAAATAGCTTCAGCACACTTTGGTTTTGCAGGCTTTGCGTTTGCAGACTCACCAGCTGGATCCTGAAGGAGGTTCATGAACTTCACAGCAAACAGCTAGTCTTCCCTTCACATAGTTTTAATTGCAGTATCTAAAAATTAGTCTAAAGCAGTAGTACTCTAAAGCATAGGGTATACCACCTCTTCCAAAGGAATTGCTGTTAATGATGATAATGTCGTGTATTTTCCATATACACATTCCAGTATTTGAATCCTGATTATGCGTCAGCCTCTCCAGCTTTTGGGACAGTGTATGCCTCATTTTAATCCTGTGCTTTATGGTGAAGCACTGTGTTTAGCTGCTTTGGATATTTAGCTGTGCTTTATTGCACTGACTGTAGAGCCCAGGACAGAATGAAGAAAGGCCCCATCCATTCTTCTCAGATATATATACTTCCATCAAATCCCAGACTACCCGTCACCTTTCTAATGTTAGTGATTCCAGGATTTACAAACTCGCATGCCAGGAGGAGCTTTGCCTCCTGGCTAGTCCTACCTCTGCTCTGCAATGCCTCTGCTGAGGTGATTATTCCTCCCCACATTTCCTTTGCTCTTGGCTGCCACTGAACGAGAGGCTTTCTCCAAGCTCCCTGTCATGTCTCGTGCTCTCTTTCCTTGAACCGAAACAGTTGTCAGGACCCTGCCAGGTATAAGACCAGGTTATATTTTATTTTTTTGCATTTCTAAAGGGTGTTTTTTCTGTTTTACATTTGGGTTTACCATTTTGTTTCTGGTTTTCTTGATGTCATAGTCAGCTGTGGCCTGGACCGAGCTCTAAATAACCAAATCATTTATCAGTGCTGGCTGGTTTCTTCCACACCTTTTTACAGATATCACAACATATTTATTAAGCAGTGCACCCTTTCAAGGCTCTGGCTGATGACTGCTGCATAGAGAATTCATTACTGATCCTAGCCTTTGTTTTCTAGCCTGTTTCTGATCTAGCAGCAATTCTCTGCCTTTATCCCCATAAGTATGTAACTTTTGTATGGCTCCTTGAAGAGATATTTCAGGTCCTGCCCCTCCAGGGCAGGACCCCAATCACCTTCAGGGGGGATAACTTTTTAGGCCCACCAGTATGACCACCAATATGAAGTGTTGTCTTCAAAAAGGCTGGAAATCCAACAGTTGTAGCTATAGACTTGCCTAGTGGTGTGCTGAAAAACACGTACAAAAGCTTGCTAAAAAAAAAAAAAGTCAAAAATTCAGTTTCTGATTAAAAAACAATGCTGCATGAAGTATTGCATTCCCCTAGGAAATACAGAACCCCATTTCTGAAGCATTTCATGATTTAAAAGATTGGGATATGCCACGGCAGAGCCTCATGAGGTTTCTAGTTCTGTAGCCTCAAGTCATTATTCTGCCATGTGGGTAACATTACCCAGGCTGACTTAATCTTCTTTGAGGCAACATAACAACCACTCTGGATCAAAGTATTTTAATTCTTATATTATTTTGTTTATTTTTGTGCGTGTGAAAAGGCTGAACTGCCTGTAGTGGGTAAGGGAAAGGAGAGAGGGTTTTGTGTTTGGTTTTCTTTGACCAGCTTCTAGCTAAGCTTTCAAGTGCTGTTAAAATCTAATGTACTCTCCAAGGCCTTGTTCTGTGTATTATAATCTCTAATCATCTGTGCTACAGTTTTCACAGAAGTGCTAAAACCATTTTACCACCACTTCCCTGGCAAGACTATTCAGAGAGTCTTTCAAAGAATGAAACTTTTCATGAACTACAAATCCAAGACATTTGTGAGGCCTTTACAAAAACTTGGCATTTAAATGACTGTGTTAAGTCCAAGAGTAATTTTCAGATCTGCAGTATATAAAACTAGTCCTCTAGCTCCTTGTAAATATAAGCAGAGAAAGAGGACTGCGAAAAGTCAATTGTCTGCATCATAATTAGTAGAAGACAGTAAATGGATATTAAGGGCCAGAAAACTGGTTTGCAGAGGAGAAAAGGTGTCCACACTTTTGCTTTTTCTTCCAGAATTGCTTACAAAGTTGAAAATTGGTCTCTCTTACTACAAATTTTCATGTTTGTGCATATTATTCTTTTAATAAAGATATCTATATTACAATAAAAAAGAACTTAAATTCAGGACAAATGTGACTCCATGTAGAACAAAGCATGTCATTTTACCCATCTTCTATACCAGAAATTTTCAAGTTCACAATTTGCAAAGGAGAAAAGCGGAGGAAAGGAAGGTATGAACTCTTCCAAAGTGAAACTGTGTAAAATGGAAATGTCACAATTTTTTCCCCACCTCCTCATGAGGAAGACCAGCAAAATAAAAATTTTATGGAAGAAATTCAAAGCTATAGGGTTATTTTAAACTTTTTTTAGAACTTAAGAATTTTAGAATTTTTAGGTTAGATCCTGATCTGGAGCTTTTGATGTTTTTCAACTCAGGCAGTTTCCCCCATGCTTCGTTTAACTATGAAAAAGAGAGATGGAATCCACTCCTGATTTCACTTGTCAGTGACAGAAGTCTTGAATAGTATAACTCTACCTGGAGAAAACAAGTTTATATGAGACCGGAGCTAAGGCCTAACTGTTTTTTTTTGGACAGGTAGATGGCATGGGAAGAATTCATGCAAACAAAGTCCAGAACATTGCTATCACTCCAGTTTTGGGTGGAGCAAACACGCTTTTACCTTAGTGAACTTAGAAAAATATCAACAAAGCCTTTGCTTTTCAAATCCCATGAATGTTTCTCAAACTATGGGACTGTGTAAATGCCACAGAAATCTCATTCTTGACATTTGATTGACACCAAATAAGAGATCTGAGCCCCTTCTTTACCAAAGTTTTTATAAGAATCAGATGGATTGATCTCATTCATACTCATGTAGGCAGTGAGGTCAATGCCAAACTTACAGTAAATCCCCAGGGGAAGAGGGAAGTTACTGAATGCTTGTGAATTAGTTTTGGGGTCTGGACTTAGCAGGTGTGAAGAGTTTGCCAGTTAATGGCTTTAGGAATTCATTCTGAGATTGTTTCTAAATCTTGTGCTGTATTCACACACCGTGACAATAAATCATTACATAAATATCTAACACCTTGCATGTGCACCTAAGTTTTTTTTTCTCCTAACACTTTGAGGTATGGGGAACACTTGTGTGATTATGCTCTGCACTTTACTGAGGGAAGAAGAGGAGCTCATTGAATTTGCCCTTGCCCAGGAGACTGCATCTCAGTTTGGTGGTGTATTCACACAACCAGTGTGCTTCTCTGTGGATGTTTTCCATGCCTTGCACCTACAGTGGGAATTAATCTGAAAATTTGAATGTTGTAGTTATCCAAGGTAAGATCATTGAGAAAGAAGTATTTTCTTGCCTACCCTTTATTTGATGGAGGTAGCTGTGTGAGTCTCAGGCTGTGGTATGGATGTCAATAGATGGCTTGACGTACATCAATTTAGAGGCCTGAAGACCTGCTTACTCAACAACCACCTCAGAGTCTTAGCAGTTTTACTCTGCTATTCTTCCATGGATGAGAGGTGTGAGAGATGCCACTGTACATATCTGGCAGTAAAGAATGAAGCAGCCTCTTTTCTCAGCAGTAGAAATGTGAGTGGTTGCGGTAATTCACAGACATTCTAATCCCTTGCTGTTAATTTTGTTTTGGAACAAAAGGATGAAAGGTCTTGTGTTTCCCAGGGGCCATAAGTCAGATTGCCAAAGAAGAAAGTTAATCCACAGCAGACAATAATAATATAGTTTAGATAGCAGTACCACCTTTTATCTGTCTTGTGCTTTGCAAGCTTCTATCTTAGAAAGTTTCTGAAAGCTAACAAGATTTCAGAAGAGCAGTCGCAATTTAAATTGTGGTGCAGTATCATGACAGCTCTGGAGACAGCTCTTACTCCTCTGAAAATTGCAGTAGGACATTAATCATTCTTTCAAACTGGAGTTGAGCACTTCAGACCAGTGGTATTAACCTCTGAAGGGTGAAAGTTGACAGGTGTTTTCTCAGTTCCCGTTCTTCATCTCCACTGCAGCAGTCTCTCCCCTAATACACTGTATTAGAGAAGTCAGCTGTAAACATGTCATGAGCATATTGTAACACTACATTACGTGTAATGTTTCAGAGCACAAGCACATCTCAAAGTACCATACAAGAATCTCATGAGACAGCATGAGTGGCTTTACCATGTTAATTTATCTTGTTTCTGTGGAATTTTTTCAGCACCCTGAAATAGTAGATCACTTACTTGAAAGACATGTCCTAAATCTTTTGGATTTTTCTTAACCCCATATCTTTGTCTGGCTGCCACATTTCTAGTTTTCTACTGGGACGTATTTCCATGGGTGAAGCACCTGTTGGGTCCAGGGGGTGAACCAGGAACAAGCATAACCCACCAATGGGACAGATTTTAGAACGTTTGCCTGCAAGGGCAAAGACATTTCTAACTCCTGTATATCCACAAACCTTAAAAGAAGGTTTAGAAGAAGACTTAAAGCTCCTATGTTATGTTTTCTTATTTATCTAAAGTCATGGCTACGTGATCGTTCACGAGGTGATGTGAGCTTGCTCTGTCTTCTCTCTGAGCTGACTGGAAGCCATATAGCAAGCTAGCATGGCACCAGGCCTAAACTAATACACCCTGCTTCTCAGCTGAACTTTATTAGCTTGGGCTTGGTGCCCTGCTAACCACAGCTGTGGGTTTCTTGTCAGCTTGGGAGTACAAATAGAACAAGCTTAAGTCTCTCTACAGGTAGTGCTGTAGGGTTTTAATGCTTATGAATAGTGCTAGGGTTAGAAATTTGAATGTTTCTTCTTTCTGTCCTCAAAACAAGCCACAAGGTGAGTTGCGTGTCCTTCCATTTACAGTCCTTCCATCAGTAAGCCTAGATTGTTTTTTTAGTCTTTGTAATTAAAGAGTCATCCTTTGTGCAATTAAGTAGTCTTTTTCTTTGCATTCCTTTTGTAGTTCAAGACAGTGATTTTTCTAGCTCCTTTGGAAAAAAAAAACAAAACAAACAAACAAGCAAACAAATGACAACTGTAGAAGGTTAATAAAAAATAGCTGAGGAAAGACTTGGAAATTCATGTGGAAGAAACAGATGTTTCTTGGAAATGTCTTCAAATAATTTAATCTAGATCTTTGATCTGGAAATTGGCTTGCTTCTAAGATCAGCTTGTTGGGAATTTTCCTTGTGAAAACATATTGCTGGAAAATGCCTATTTGTTAAAACCAAACCAAGCATTTAGCAAAAAATAAAGTGCCTTGGGGATAGCGGTCCTTCTCTGGGTTCTGGTTCAATCCAATCTGAACGAAGCTGTGTGGTAAGACTTCAGCAAAGGTGAGCACTGGGCTGCTGTGAGGAGGCTATCACTTTGTGGAGTAGGCCTTTGTTTATCTTTTTCATGCTGTTCAGTTTTGTAATTACAGCGTCTGTAGTTCATAGATTCATGCCTTTTGGGAGTAAGGAGGTATGCTGGCTGCTAAACTGTTAGGTTAAGTGAGTTCTGTTCTCCCCTTTTTAACTTTTCCCCTCTTCTTTTCACACCCGTTTCACTACTGCTGAAATGGGTGCTTAGCTCTTACTGAAAAATTTGAGTTCGACAAACTGTGTTTTTTTTCCACAGCAAAAGTTGGGATAAGTGCTTAGCGGCTTTTTTCTGCCTCTTCAGAATTGCTCAAGCATTTTGACTAAGCTTCCTAATTTTGAAAAAGGTAGAGGTCTTGAAAGAATAGCCAGTTGTACTATTTTTTCTGACTTTAGCTAAAACTAGATAGAAGAAGAGCATGTGAAAATAGAAATCGGTTAACAAAAATGTTTTCACATCAAAAGCTCTGTTTTCATTTGTTTCCCTATTTATTTATTTTTTGCAGAGATTTGACTAATGAGCTATCAAGGTATGCAAATTGTTCATTTTACATAAACTGCTATCAGTTTACAGATACCTCTGCAGTTGAAAAAAGTGGTCTCCAAAATGCATTGTTCTTATCACTAAGGGGATATTCAGAGAATTTTTTCTAGCTCAGAAAAAAAAGCAGACAAAAATTCATGTTTTCTACCTTCTCACTTCTCTTGTAAAGTCATAGAATCCCATGAGTTTGTTAGATCATGTTTACTACTGGGAATGTAATTTTATTTGGCTTTCATATTGTTCATTTTCGTGCTGGTAGCCAGGGTTTCATGCCACTGGAATAGGATGTTTTCTGCTCATAGAGATGGTATAAGGATTTTACAATGAACGCCTCTGGAATTCCTAACACCTGTTATTTATAATCCTATAGAGAAAACGATGAATGTGTTTTATTGTTCATCCTTCAGGGGAAGAGAGATTGGGGCCCACATACCAGGGGGAAAAAGCTTATCACAAGAGATGAAAAAATGGTTCCTTTATCTATGAAGCAACGAAAATGTGACTTGTAAGAATGCAAGGTTACACTTTCCAGGCAAATCAACATTTGCAAAACAACATGTTTCCACTTCTCTGCTTCTTCTGGACAGATGTCTCATATTTTGAATGTGCTTCATTAAAGTTGATAGAAAAGTGATGCTGAAATGCAAATTTTCTTTATCTAGAGGCAGTTTTTAAATTCTGTTTTCTACATGATTTTTAATGTTACTCAGCCATGGGAAATAATTTGATAGGGTTGGATGGAAGGGCCAGGGGTTGGGGGGAAGGAGGCTTTTCCTCAGTCTTCTTTCTCAGATTTTTTTTTTTCAATTGTTGTTGTGTTGTTGTAGTGGGCCACATAAGCAGACCACCTATTTGTCTCCCTTGATGGAATTTACCGAGCTTCTATTGTTTACTAAATTCACATAACCCTCTGCTCCACTGTAATTTCCTCAATAGTAATGGAAGATGATATCACAAATAATTTATTATTTCAAATGAAGGAAGTAAGTAAACGAACAGACTTTCTGATTCAGTAAGAGGTTAAGGGGAACATGACCTAATTATTAAAGGACAGAAGCAGTAACATGTATCACGAGTTGAGCTGATAACCAGGTTCCTCACAATCTGATCAGAGGTGATTCCTCCTTCTAAACATTTTTTCCCCCTTTTCACAGTTTGAGCATGCTTCCTGGGCAAGATAGAGGACTGAGTTTTTAAAAAGAAGAATAAAATAGTAAGATTGGCTTAAAAATCCATGAGCCTTAAGAGAAACATTCATTAAAGTGTGATGCCAGCAATCTGGTTTGTTCTTGCATTGCTGAGACAGTCACAGGGCTGGGATTGTGGCCCTTAGCTTTGTCTCGTAAGCCTTACAATCCCATCATGTGTCAATGCTCGCAGGATGCAAGTGAAGTTAATTGAAAGTGACTGGGTGAGAAAAGTTCCATCACTGTGGAAAAACTGCAGCACTCAAAATTTGGTTTTCTTTGTTCCCCACTGCAACAAAACAGACACTTAAAACTGCTCCTGGGGGAAAACCCTGAATTAGCCTAAGTCACCCTCAGTGAGTTTAAGCCAGGTTGTGAATCTAGGATTTCTTCATTCTAAAGAGCGCCGTGATAACTCAGTTGGGTTGGGTAGCAAGGAGGTGGTCTTTCTCAATCTTGAAGAATGATAATTTCTGGGTTTTGCCTCTGTGAATGTACTCATTGATAAAGGAGGAATTTTTTTTTTTTATTAAGAGATATTTGACCTCTCTCAAGTCATTACTTGGGACAGTTTAAATTAATAAAGAACAAAGTGCATGCCAAACTTGCTCAATAGTTTCTTTGTTCTGAAAATAACTGTAAAATGTCTAATAATTGACCAAACCTATATGCAGCACTATGTTACAAGGTCAGGGTAATGGATGTAGTATGTACATGAACTCGGGAGATGTTTTTTCCATCTACCTTCCCCTTTGATCACAGGTGTGTTCTGTCATTCCACTTCAGTAACCAAACAGATTAGCTCCTAAAATGAAAAATGGCTTGAAATTTGATATAAAAGACCTAGTGTCCAGGCCAAAATGAAAGGGGGAGGGAGAGAAGTAGCTATAAATTACGCTGTCTTCATATTGTGACACTGGCGGCATAATTTTCTACAAAGGAGATAATCTTTCCTCATTATTTAGCTGGCCAATGAGGTGCACAGTTTTTTGCCAGAAGCAGCAAAAGTCACTATAAAGAATGTGTCAAGTTATAGTTTGCCAAATTAAACAAAGCAAAAAGAAAAATATCTGCTATCTTGATATCTGCAGTACGATGACAGCTGGGTCACCTCTGTAAGCAAAGAATCTAGATTCAAGAGTATTGAATGTGGTGCATGGGTTGGCTAAATGACCTTGAGAAGATGTGTTGTCCTGAAATACCTGTTAAAAAGCTGTAGCTGATTGAAGCTTTGTGTTTTTTCACATACCTAGAAATAAATATTACAGTATTCTTATCTACTGTGCAGGAGCAGTGGGTATAGATAATACTGACTGAACAATTAATAACATGAGTTCTGATATTCTCTGCTTTCTTTTTTTGGGTTTTTTTTTTAAGCTGGAGTCGAGATGCCTATGGTTAGTCTGCGTCTTTTGGGTTTCAGAAATCCTCTGGAATTTATGCTTATTGCTGTGGCTCTTTTCATTGGGTCTTTACGCAGTGGCTTGTATTAAAATAAGTAAGCATTGCTGGAAATCTAAAGAAAACTTCTTGGACCCCAAGGGTTGCTTGAAGAGCTAAAATGTACTGGTTGAAATAGTTATCAAATGAAGTTTGAAAACATTTCTAGATGGTGACATCAAGAATAAGGGGTTATCAACAAAGGGGTAATCTTTTCACAGTGGATTTTGTTAGGGAGATTGACTTTGAAATAATGGATAAATGAAAGAAGTTCCAATGTATGAAAATATGACAAAACGCTTTCCTATTTGGCTGTATTTTGTGGGTCGGCATTGGGGACTAAATTATAGTGCGCACTGTAAATCTCAAGGCAAACACTGGGATCAGTGTGATTTACTTGGCTGCAAACTGTCAGACTCTCCCACCTTTATATACAGTACAGGCTTTGCATATTCAGAGAAACCAGCTAGCTGCAATTCACTGTTTGCAGAAAGCAATGGTAAATCAACTTTTCAGCAAGACTAGTATATAAATCAACGAACAGTATATTCCTTTGAGACTCTCAAACCTGCACAGGAAAGCCACTCTAAAACCAGATTAACGGGGATCCTGATTTATGGTTGAATCAAACAGCCAAAGTCTATTTTCAGAGATCTGAAATACTAGATTTATGCAGCTTATCTAGGTGGCAATCTTATGGCTTTCCACTGGAGCTGTTTATTCATTTTTTTGGTAGATATATAGGAGCTCAAAGTATCTATTACTATGTGTATGCATACATATGTTCTACACTTGTAAGAGGGTCACTGCTATTCAACTGAAGTGTGCGATACAGTACCTGCTACTGTAGAGCCTCTGCATGGGTGCTCTTTTCCTCCTCCTCCTCATCCTTTCACTGTGGTTTGTGTCTGTTACCTACTGTAGTCCATGCTTGAACATTGAACCTGGAACCCTTACAAAGAAGCAGGTCACCCAGGTCTTCAACTGGACTAGGAAAACAGTACCATTGCTGTCAGCAAACTTTATTTCCCCTCATTGATGTGGCTCACAGTGCAAGGTGTATTGTTATTGCTCTGTGACCTGCCTGTCATGAATGACTATTTCATCATCCTGTGCTTCCTTCTAACCAGTCATAGGAGAGGTGCCCTGAGACTGAAAACAATGTAAACAGCATGGAGGCAAAAAAAAACAAAAAAAAAAACTTTGTGGATACACATCACAAATTAAAATACACTGCATGTATTTTAGTTGGTTGTCTGGGGTCAAAGATGTGGAGGTGGCTGTAAAGTTTCATCTGGGGTAAAAAGACTTTCACAACAATAACAGAGATCTGAATGAAAGGGGAAAGAAAAACAAAGTTAGTTATCCTGCCCTTAGCTGGACAGCAGTAGGGTATCAACAGGTGATGCTTATATCTCGCAGAACAGGAATTGGCTATATCCAACCAAAAGCATCTCTGTTTTTAAAAAAATAAAAATCTAAATATCAAAAGCAAATATTTGTTCATGGTACACAAAGTTATCAATAACTAATACAATCACTGAAGCAAAAGGACAGTATAATGCTTTGTCCCTGATGCCAATAATATAGGTGTTTGAATTGTGCATAAAATGAACCAACAAGTTAAGGAATTATTAGCAGCAGTGTATCCCCAAAACTTAAGATACTTTTTGTGAAGTCTGCAATGATATGATTAGCCATAAATTTCAGCTTAAGAAGACTGTACCATATTAAATATGAGAAAATTATTAACTTTTAAATTAAAAGACTTTTTTCCCTCTCCAGCAAGCAAATCAAAATACTGTAAAGCTTTTGAGAGCAGCAGAAAAACTACTCATGTTTTTTTTTTTTTCTACATAGTTGTAGCCAAACTTGGTAGTTGGTCTTTTAATTTATTCCAGTAGATTTTTGCCACTATTTAGCAAAAATGCTTGTTTATGTTTGACCTGAATCTGGTGTGTGGCTCTGCTTTATTAGCTAGAAATTCTGATTTAGGACTTTGCCACCTTAATATCTACTTAAATAAACCTGGGCTGCAGGCTGAGTTCCCCTGCCTAGACCCATAGTCTCCATCTCCCAGGGACTGCTCTTTGAGGTAGCCTCCATACCTGACATGTCTGTTCCTTCCTGATCTTCAGAAACCTAATTTTATCTCATCTTTCTGTTCTATTGTAACTCCTATTTTCTTCAGGCTTTAAAGTATTTTTATTCATTTTTAGCTGCCAAGGTTTTACTTTTCCTTAGGAAGGGAAGAAGGAAGCTTTCTGAGCCTGCTTTTTAATAGATATAACCACTATTTTTTTCTTTTTCTGAGGAGAAGGATGCAAGCTGGTAAATCCAAGACAGATCACTGCAAGATATACAGTACATGCTGACTTCTTCCATCAAGATCAGACCCAGGCTCTACAGGTTGTCAGTAGGAAGACAGAGCTGCTGTGTTTGAGTGAAACACCTGTAATCAGTGGGCTAAATCTTATTGGTATTTTCAACTTAAATGTTATCTAACTTGAAGCTGCCAAAATCTACATGAGGTGTTCATGAGGCAGTTTGTGTGTGAGGCCCTTTGCTGTCACGTCTCAGTTCTGAGGGGATATCTGTCCTCTGATGTGATGCTTGATACGGGGTTTAATCATTAATCATTGCCTTATAAAAAGTCTCCCTGAATTTATTTGGGCTGTGCATTAAACTGAGGGCTGTGTGGCTGAAGTAAAGACCCTGAAGGGTTTCACTCTTCCCCTTCCTTTCCTACCATCCCTTTACTTCCTCACTCTGTTAGAAATAGTCCATCATTCCTGAATGAAGGCGGGTGGGAGGAAAGTGATGGGAAAAGGCAGAGGTAAAAATGTTAGATATCACTTCTCACAAGTGGCAGTCTTCAGGGATTATAAATAGCTTGTGAAAATTAAGAGCATGTTTTGAAAATCCCTTCCTCAAAATTCTGCCTGGTTGTCACCTGCACAATTTATTAGAAGTACCCTTCCTCCTCTTCAGATTGATCTTTACAATTGCTTCCCTGTCTAGTGTTTCTTCCTCTGCTGTATTCTCTGTGGCTCTCACCACCCTGATAATCCCTTCTGGTTTGTTTTTTTTGTGGTTTTTTTTTTTTTTTTAATCTCACAGAGGGGTGGGCTATTTTTGTGTGAAGCCAAAACATGCTCTTGCTGCCACTTTTATTTCTTGACTTGCAGTGCTGGACCAGGGTAGGACAGGATGCACTGTAAACGGCACGTTTATTTTGAGCCATCTAACAATGGTTTAAAATAGAGATCACTGACACAAGCTGGTCATATGTGGGGAAATGTGAGTACAGAGGGTATTAACTAAGCTCTTGATTTTTGTTCTTGATGATATACAACTGCATCTAGTACCTACCTAGTGTCTAAGATTGAACTTTTCTGTGGCCTTATTCTAGTGTGTAAAATCCTACACCTTGTGTGCAAAATTCTTATGTACATTGGAGGGTGAACTGGCTGCAATACAACTGCTGTATCATTGTCATACATGAATGGACACTGACACTGTATGCATGTGTCAGGGCCACTGTTTGCTCAGAGAGGTTGTGGAAGAAATAAGCGTGCTTAGGCAAACTCGTGCTTTTCAAACTGTTGAGTTGGCACTTGTCTAACAGCATTAGGAAGCTCATTGAGTAGCTTGTGATAGCCTTTGAAAATCCTGGCCAGCCTTGGATGCTGGCAAGCGTGCCTAGATTATTTACGGTGCTCAGTTTTTAACTTCATTTGATAGAAAAAGGAAGGAAGCAGTCTGAATAAATGTGACACTCCCTTATTACTGTAACTAGGAAATTAATTTATGGCTCACTGTAAAATATCTCATGCTCCCTACTATTGAATGCCAAAATCTTCAAAGGACAGCCTAGTAAGGTCATATTGTTCTTCAGAAGCTTTAATTATATGATATCCAGTTAAACTCCTTGCAGGGTTTCCAAGAAGCTAAGGTACCAAATTCCTAAAGGACTGCACTGAGAGAGGAGGGATCTGGACTAAATTTAGAATAAATTATTCTTAGATTATTTGATTCTGTGGTATTAGTAAGTGCAGAGCTTGGTAGCCTTATGGTGCTGGACTTGGTGCAAACACAAGAGGAAGGAGTCTTCCTTTTAGCATTGCAGTATTCAGGAGAGGCAGGGAATGAGTGAAGGAAGGCACAAAAAAGGAAGCAGGTTGCCTGGGTAGAATCTGATGCTCTAGTAGAGCCTGGTTCACTTCACAGCCGAGACATTGGCCACTAGTCAGTCTAGAGGCTCTTCAGAATCTCTGCAACCTCATCTGAGCTTGTAGGGGTTGTGAAGAAATGATCCCTTTTGGAATTGTTTTCTGTGATTAAAGGAAAAAAATATTGGGCTGTAAATTATTCTCCTCTTCAGTGCTTAGCAGTTGAGTCAGTCTGATTTTAAAAAAAAAAAAAATAAAAAAAAAATCCAGGCTACTCTGTTCCACCAGGCAGGCAGACACCATGGGGATCTGCAGCCAACATGTTTGTTTTCCTGCCCTCCATGACCATCACCCAGCAGAGGAGCTGCCTGTCATAGGAGCTGGGGCTCACAGCAAGCCTTGGCTGCCCTCTCTGAGCATCCTCTCAGCTTCCAATTTCAAAGCCTCCAGCCATCCTGGAAAGGGCAGACGCTCTCTTGCTTTGGGAGGCTAAGAAACTCTACCATTCCCCGGGAACTCTGGAGGTCAGGCTTTCATCCGGATGCCTTGATGGATCAGACTGCCTCCCCCGCCTTTCTCTTCTGTCCTTTTTTTCCTGGGGATTGTAGAAGGCCATAAAATGCTTTGATAATTAAGCAGGGAAAATTTCCACAACCCATAAAACATAAAAGGTAATACTAAGCCCAATTTAGCTTTCAAATGCCTTTCAAATAACCTTTATTAAACACATGGTAAAGGTGCTTGGTCGGTGCTCTTGAACAAACAGTCTCTGAGCCTGGTTTTTAGTGTTGTGTGTCCAGACCGGCTGTAGCCATTCCGAGAGCATTCCTTGGTTCAGGTTTCCATCGTAAACTGCAATGTGGGAACTGGCGGAGCTGAAATAGAGTTGACCTGAAACGTTGCCCAAACCATGGACTGGACATAAATTGTTCTTTTGAAACTTTAAATCTTTTTTGCTTGTCTATATAATCTTTCTCAGCCAAGACTGCAAGAAACATGGTGAAGGCTGGCACTTGCAGCAGACTTGGAGAGAAATTTGCAAGTCTGGAAAAGTTTGGAGAATAGCCTGAACTGTGTTTGGAGATGACAGGTGACTTTTGGTAGAATAGATGTTAGATTAGTTTGCTAAGAAATGGCAAGAAAGCATTCAAAGAAGAAGTCAGTGGTACTGGCTGGGCTCTTCAAAACTCTGAATGTGGGACGAATTCATAGAAACTAAGGATGGACTCCTTCAAAATTAAACCACCATGTTTCACATACTTCCGTCATAGGTGGAAATGGCCATCCTGAGATACTGTTTTATGGTTAGCCTATAACTGAATTGCAAGTTGCTCTTAATTATTTTGGCCCATCACATTTTATGGGTAAAGTAACACGTTTGGCCTGTTCAACTTTACATTGGCCTATACTCGGCATGTTGTCATGTACTTGCACAGCAAGGAGCCACCATGAGCAGCTGTGGTCCTTGGGTCAGTGTACAAAGGGGCCCAGCAGAAGCCAATGAAACCTTTGAGACATAGAAGTAGCCCCAGGCATTTGGCTATCTCCTTCCATATGCTGAACAGCAGAAAAAAACCCAACATGGCTAAAAAAACTCCTCTTTGCAGCTCCAGATGCAGTCTTTGTGATCAGGAGGAAAATTGCTTTGCAATGGGAATACTGCCAGGTTGGGGTATTGTGGGCAGAGGGGATCATCTGATTATTTTAATACTTACTTTTTAAGAAGCAGCTGCGATATTTCTATGAACTAGGCAATCACCAGCCTTAGGTTGGAGAATATGCGGCTGTGATAAGAAAATGAGAGCAATGGAGGTCTGAAGCCGGGGAGCTAGATTGGGAGATCAATGAGAAAGGAGATATGGGGCCAGGAATTTTGGATATTGAGAAGGGTGAAAGACCTTGATGTTGACAAACTGCAAGTCTTTAGCAGTTGATATCCAATGTAGTTACAGGTCCCTGTATTTTTGTTTCTCTAACCAAGTAAAATCAGGAAATACTGGGAATTTTGCAACTGTTCAAATCAAATTAGAATTTTTTTTTTTCTATGATAATCTTAATGAGGTATCTTTCACAGTAGCCCTTGTGATAACTTGTTCCTTTACTGTTTGGTTAGATGTTTGCAAGGCCAAATTAAAGTGAAAATATTAATTTCTTAACGTTTATGGTTTTTGAGATCCGGTATTGTTTGAGTGTTTTTACAGTACTTCTAACACTAACTTGCTTCAGATCTCCTTGTTGCAGAGCTGGCAGCAGGCATTCTCAGTGGAGGCCAATATTGTTTGCAAGGTAAAGTTTCACTCCCTGTACTTTAGGCTGATTGATCTGCCTACAATAATCATCCATGCTATAACATCCTGGCCTGATAATTCAAAGGCAAAATGCAATTGTCTCTGCCTTTAAAGTTCAGTTTGTTATTTTAGGAAAGGTTATAGCACTGACAGGATCAGCCCTTGCAAGCTTACTGAGTTAGCATTGTGTAAATTCCAGAAAGAGTGCACTTAATGGGAGCCTAATTAACTCAGCTTTTAGTTAGATGATAATGACTGGACAAGATTGATGTGCGAGTTGGATGTTCATTTCCTGAAGCACTTCTAAAATTCCTATTCTGAGTAACCAACTTATCCTATTTCCCTGAAATCAACCAAAAGTCTCTGACAAGTGCTAAGTAATTACTAGGATAGCTGCACCCATTTATTTCTTTTTTAAGAGACATGTACCATATTTCTATGAACTAGTAACTGCCAATCAAGTTTCTAGCTGTGCTTTGGTAAACCATCAGACAATTTTAGCAGTGAATTTCAAGTGAGATGAAGCTCTGGAATGGCTTCTCTGTAGGGAAAGTTTGTGTGTGTGTGAGACTGATCCCCTTTCAATTTTACTTTTTAAAAGAAACATTAACAGAAATAAAGATTGTGCTTCAGGAGCATGCTGAATAACTGTAACCCAAGGGAAACATTATGCCCCAAACAACCAGCAAAGCCATCCAGCTGAGTCGGGTGATGCTTCTTACGTGTATGGTGATGCACAGCCATTTAGCCAGGGAGAATTTTGTTTTAAAGACTATTAAGTGACTTTGGGGAAAAATGCATTGCAGATGTTTTTTTTTAATTAAAAAAATAAAGAGGAGCTTTTTGCTGGAGTATGTTGAGGGGCTAGAGGTTAAGACCTTTTACATCCTCTAATATAAGTTATTGCTTCATCTTAAAATGAACTTCATATGCTTCCAATGATCCTAGGTCATTTCCTCTAGACAGAAATCAGCATGGTGTCTAATATTCTAAGTGCGGGTAATTAAATGTAGGGCCAGGCATAACACAGTGAAAACTCAGTCCTAGTTAATTTTAAGAAACAAGATGGTAAAGAATTTAATTGAACATAATATATTTCAAAAGGTTTGGAAATGAGTGTTGGATAAAAAGGAAATTGCAGTAAAATTGCATAAATTTTCTTTAAAGTTTTGTTAATAAGGCCCTACAGGTATAATAGCTTAAATATACCTGTGCACCTATATGGTTTACTTTGAGGTTTCACCCTCATATGGGAAATAACCTAAGTTATATTGTCACTGTCTGATACATGGCAGCAGCATCAGTGCAAGGAAAAAAGAGACAAGATTTCCCTGGATTTGTAGGATATTAAAATAAAACTATCATCTCTTATGTAGCTGGAAAATGTTGAGGTATTGTAGTGCTGAATTCAGCTGAAATGTTGGTCCCAGACTCAGGTCTGCTGAGCTATCATCTGTGTAAGTACCTTGATGGGTATTTACAGAAGACATAGTTTCAGTCCAGGTAGGGGAATCTGGTTTCTCCTGTCCTTGGTGGAAAATTAGATTGTCCAAGCAGTTGATTTGAAATGTCTAAAATAAGCCCACGTTGTTAATCTCGCCTTCTGGAGAAAGATCTCTCTATTAGGCATAGAGGCTTAACATCCATTTTCCCCCACGTCAGTCCCCACTCCTGATCTCTGTCCTCGAGCGATGTAGAGAGAGAGTAGAGGTGAAGCTTACCAACAAATCAGCTATAACTCAGGAAAGGCAGGTATAATTACCTATACATAGGTTTTCTAATGTTACGAATTTTCATGAAGTGTCACAAATGTGTTTATTATGTTCATTGGTTAGAAACATTATATATCTGCTTCACTGGTATGCGGACAAAAAATATATATGGCTCAGATGTCACTTTACACTTCTCCTCCGAGTGTTTTCATCTGCCGAAAGCATAAACAGAGAGGGTCATTCAACAGAACTTCAGTATCACTCAGCTTTGATTAAAATCTTTGTTTACATGCTTTTTTTTAAACAGATTTTTTAATCTATGGAAAATCTTATGGAACTTTACGAATGATATACAACAGTACCATATTACAGGGTACATTAAAATGTCACTGTCTCTCTAATTACCAAGCAATCATGAATCTTTCCCTAATTCACTAATAAAACCATAAAAGTGAAGATATTCTTTAACATAAAACTTAAATTAGAGAGGCTATTTGAAAAAAAGGCTAAAGAAGGATGTTGCTAATTAAGCTTCCTTGTGATACTAATGTATCATATTAAAGAATACGATGTATTCTTTAAACGAGGGATCATTAATGTCTGTGCTGTAACAAACTTTTCATTTCATAAGCTCTTGAGTTAGAGATTTACTGGAGTGAAAATCTTGAGTAGCTGGTAATTGGAGCATAAGGAACTGGCTGCTGCCACGGCTCTGATCTCGGCTCGGCTCTGCTCCACCGTATGAGAGAGATTCCACGTTTACAGCATGCTCAAGACACAGTAACATTACAAGCTGTGCTCTGAGCAAGAGAAACATTAAGAAATCCTTCTGCCTGAGAATAAAACATGTTTGATTTGTCAGGAAAACTGAAGTCAGGATGCATGTGATAATGGAGATGAATTGACGAAATGGTATGCCAATAAGGATAAACAGTTACAGGCTTGAAGCTGGGCTGCTGTTGCTCCAAGAGCACTCTAAAGTGCTATGCAGAAGCATATTACTGCAACAGTATAGAAAGGAAACATATCATTATCAGTTCAAATAAATCCTCTGGGTGGAGGAATAATTTTAGGCATTTTTCAAGTGATGTTATCTCCCGGGCTCTCTCATCTCTTCTTGGAAAATGGACTGAAGTGTTGAGATATGTAGCCTGGGAGCCACATCTCTCAGACCACAGATTTGAAAAGTTGACAGCTGTGCTCTCTATCCACTCAGAGCGGAGGGGCTGCTGAGTGGGCCTAATTTGCAGGTTCCTATTTGGTCCCTGTTTGAGCAAAGCTCCTTTTTAAAACAGTATGTTTTGGACAAGGAAGAACAGCAAGAACTTTGGGGGTTGGTCCAGTGACATGCAAGTGCTTTGGAAATGCTGTCTGTTTTATAGGGTCCTGAGAGATTTCAGGAAAGGGAAATAAAAAGTCACTAACAGCTTAGATGGAATACATGGAGAACAAAATGATTCAAGCTTTTGATACATCTTGAGAATAATTTTAAATTTGGAGTTGGGTTTTGAAAACCTAAGGATATTTGGGGGCATTTTCAGGTTTTGTTTTGCTTTGGGTTGTTTTTTGTTTTGTTTTGTTTTTTCTTTTAGAATGCAACATACCAGGTTTTGGTTGGTGGACAGCAAGAAATAGTGCAGGAGATAATGGCAATATGGTAATATACTCTAACAAAACCACAGACTACTGAAACTGATTAATTTTCTTCTATGAAGTGTTCCTTGAGATTCACCTCAGCAAGACAGATTTCTGTCTGGGTTTTTTGATTTTCTTTTGAATGGATGGAAATCATTATAAATACTACAAACAGGTTAGGCAGACTGAAACAGCTGGAGAGCCTCTCACAAACAGTTCTGGCCAGCTTACAATTACAAGAGAAAATGCCCAACTCATCAGCTTAATTAAAATACCAACAGACCTTTCATTTCTTTCATGTCTCTTCTTTTTTTTTTTTTGGCTGAACTGAAGTGGTGAGACCTTGGAGTGCAGGTGCACACCCAACCTGAGCCCTTATTTTGCTTCAGCCAAAATCTAGACCCTTATCAGTATCTCCCAGGTC
This sequence comes from Calidris pugnax, assembly GCF_001431845.1. Taxonomy (NCBI): domain Eukaryota; kingdom Metazoa; phylum Chordata; class Aves; order Charadriiformes; family Scolopacidae; genus Calidris; species Calidris pugnax. The sequence continues at coordinate 18,122,829 of NW_015090810.1, read as the reverse complement.
ACTCACCCTCCTACCTGATCACCACTGGAAGAAAACTTGATCATATATGAGTCTGGGAACTAAACCTATTTTGATAAAGCTGTGTTGAGGAAATGAGCGGTGGGGTGTTGTCTCCTTTTTGCATGCTTCCATGCACAGCAAAGCCCTTCCACGTTGAGGCTTTACCTTGGCTTTCAGGTGCCGTTGTCTTTGAATGCCAATGCAGATTTGAGAATGCTGGGGAAACTATGATTAGCATCCTTCACTAGTTGCGTTCACCTGGTTTGATAGCCCTGCACTGTGGATGACTAGTGATTCTGAGGCACTTTTTTCCTGAAAGAAAAGTTACATGCAACAGTGTAGTCAACAGCAAATGATCAACCAGTCTTATGTAGGTAGAACCTCCAACTTTGTAAAAACAACTAGTGATGGTTTATACACAAAAAAGCTGAGTGTTTAGCTGAAATATCCGGTCTAATACACAATTTGAATTTATTCTTTCTGGTTGTATAGAAGTGTGATTTATTGTGTATGTTTGCTTTTTTAAAAAAAATCTTTTAATGACTTTCACTAATAGTATTATGCAGCATCTACTGTAAAATAGGCGTAACTACTTATTTTTCTTAGCTATATTGCTCTCAATTTGCTCTCAATTCTATTGAGAAGCTTTACGGTTGTGTTTGATGGGAATTTGGAAAAGCATGTGGCTTGCTATCTATGCCTCACTTTTTTGTTCCTATATGGCTCTATGCTTTTTGCTTCAATTCCTGTAATCTCAGCCATTCTGATCTTTCTGTGAGCAAGGATTGCAAAACTGGGTGCTCATTAATAGAGATTTCACAAATAACAAAATGGATTTTACCCTTTTCTAACATTTTGGGACAAACTGGGTGTGAGTTTTGATTCAGACCGGTAAGTTTCAAGAAAGGGAGCATACACATGGGTATGGGATAGCTGGGGTTCTCACCAGCTCTGTGCTGAAAATATTCCAAGTGACTGCGGGTTTCGTATCTATCCAGTTTCATCCTGAAAGAATGAGTTTTGAATTCTGAGGTCTGAGCTAAAAACATAATGGAAAGCTTATGAGAAGCTCGGTATGTAAAACAGAAATTCTTCTTCACTAATTTTTCTCTGCTGAGGGATGGGGAAGAGGAATAAGGAACCAAAGCTTGAAAAATGATCATGGAACACTTCAGAAGACAATTGAAACCCTGGCTTTAATAAAATCCTTTTTAAAAAAAAAAAAAAATCACTCTGGCTTCAGGGAATCTCTCTCCATATTTTGTTAGGAAACTGGAAACTTAATGTAGCTTATAATTGATCCTTGTAACATTCCTCTGAATATGCCTGGGTAATGCTACACAATTACTTCAAATTTCAGGAATTAAGCTGCAATAGTTAACTTCAAAAAGAGGTGAACAATGCTGAATTGCCACTCTGCTTTGCAAAATCTCCTCCATTAACAAAACAAACCTGAAGGCAGCCTGGTGGAAGTTTTTGTAAGGTGCCTCTTAGCTTTCTTTTTATAGAAGTCAGTAAAACTAATGATAGAAACTGTCTGCTGTTAACCCTAAAGTTCTATGATAATTCAGGTTGGTCTCAGCTTCAGCCTCCTGTTTGAAGCCAGGTCAGCTCTGAGAACAGTCTGAGCTGCTCTGCAATATGGTCTTGAAAACTTCTAAGGATGGAGATAACACTATAACATGCAATTTCTGGTGGATGGTGGTTTTTTAACCTGTTGAGCAGATACATTGCCTTCAAGTGCACCTAAGAGAACTGCCAAGTGTTATGCATAAACAAAGTGGAAAGGGTCCAGATTCCTAGCTCCCAAGGCGGAGAGAGGAGGAAGGGAGCTGACTGTAGCTTTTGGGTCTTGAAGGCTCCATGATTGCAGCCTTGGGGCCATCCTCTTGAGCGATGCAGCTCCTTTAAATCAGTGGAGTGGCACACAGGGACATTACTGTTTTAGGTTTATTATTATTACTCCTCTGTATTTTCCTCTGGTCAGGTCTGTATTGTGTGCAATGTACTTGAGAGACAACTGCTCAGGAAATGAAGCATAGAAATGCCCTCTTCAAATGCTGTGATAAGCGTTGGGGGGACAAGGGTACGGATGAGTGCAGACATGTATAAGCCACCCAGGAGGGGTGCTGCCGGTCAGGTGTACCACATGAGGAGAGGGACCAGTCCCAAGGGCTGCAGCATCTCACCAGGCACTTCTGGTCTCCCTTCAGTAAAGACTGAACGTGTCTATGTACTGTTCCTGTAAGTGTTTGGAGCTCCTTGCTGCTTCTCCAAATGCATGAAATGTTAAAAGTGATTAGTCAGGGACATATAATGAACCGTTTGAAATCTTCTCTGTGATGTGTTTGATTTCTTCTTTAATCAAAGCTGGATTCACATGTTGGTAATTGCTGTGAAGCCCAGATCATATGATGACATCAGCTTCAGCTTTTGCTTAAAAAGAAAAGTCTTTCTTGAAAAATGTGGTAACTTATTCCCAGGGTGATTTAATCTATCCCTGCTTTATTCAGGGCTAAAGACTTAACGCTTTCAAATTCAAATGCCAACATGAATGCCTTGTCTCTATCAATAAACCAGATTTTGCTTTCACTTTTTTCTTTAAAATAGCTTAGTTGAAGTTACTTCCAACTGTTCAGTCTACTTCTGTTAATGCAGCTTTGGATATATGTGATCTATGGAGCTGAGCAAATGCAAAGGTGACAGATGACTTCCTAGGCTAATATTTAAACAGGGCAATGAATAATCTGAAAAAAAAAAATTCTTAGACATTCTGCTTCTGGTGTAGTCTCATTTTTTGTGGTCTCTTATTGCCAGCCTGAACTGAATAATTTGAGACTTACCTGATGTTTTTCTGGCAGATATGAATCTGAAAATTTTTCATGGTTTTGGTTTTTCTGTTGACATTTTGTTGCTAGTTGGTATTGGATTTTTACGGAGAAGGAATTTTGCTCCATGACCAGGTAGGGTACTGCTTAGTTTAAGTGAGAGTGGTGAGATATCAGTCTTGGGTTATATCTATAGCATCCCTAGTGAACATAATCCACTCCGTAAAGTTTTGACAATGGCCCAGAATGCAATAAGCTTCACAAAATGCTGTACAGGATAGATGAGGACAGCTCACCTGGTGTGTTCAGCCATGTTTCGAGCTGCTAAAGAGACTATTAGCAACATACTGCCTCTCTAGATGTCTTCCAGTACATAGTCCCTTCACAGCTCTAGGGAAAAAAAACTTCTGATCAAGCATTTAATTTCACTCCCACATTTGTTGCCTGGATGGTAAGCATTACTTGCAGACCACTCAAAAAAACCCCCAACAGTATCTAGATAGTTATTGAAAAAACTTACAGGCTGTTCATTCATACACTGAATAAATGCATTGACAACATTGTAGTTTCTGCCCAATAACAGACACAGCTGTGGCTTTCATTCAGCAGTTTCTGGCAGACACTGGAGTATACCATAAATTGTTATTCAATAGAGGAGAATTTGGCATATGAATTAAGGTGAGCAATTTTATAGCATTATCCAGAATGGATTTCCTAGTGCATGACATACTCCCTTAGGAATGTTTCCAAAAAGGCGGCTGCAAATTTTCCCTTAGTAAAATTTATCTGTGGTGGGGTCTGTTCATTTTCAAAGATTTTTATCTTCACAAGCAACTTCAAAACCCTATAAAAAAATCCGGTTGTTTACATAGACAAGACTCTAGAACAGTCCGAATTGTACCATCAGATACTTTTGCATTTAGATTGTGCTTTTCTAATGGCTCTGAAAGACATTAAAAATACATATTAGGTTTCACACTAGGACTGTAGAAACCTCTCTTGCAACATTTTGAAGCTGGCAAAATTAGAGATGCCATGATCTGTGAGCCCTTACTTCCAAGCCAAGAAGCCCTGCAACTCATGCAGTAGGAATTCTACCCCTTCTAAAACAGAATTAATTGTTGCTGATTAAAATGAATTGGTTTTTTGCAGTATGTTGCTCTGGTGAACATTTTGTTGAAAGTTGACACCACTTGTGGTGCCAGCGAATACAAATCTACTGTAACTGACTTTGACCCTTTCCTGTATTTGCAATTTAACTTGAAGAGATGACGTTTAAGTGATAACTTATGGCTAGTATTTTCCACAGAGGTATTCACTTTATCACTGAACCAGCGTCTAGGCACTGCTTGTAGTAATACTCCAATATTTTTTTGTAGCACCATTTTCTTGTTTGCTTGTTTTTTTACTATTGCGTGTGCAATGTGATGCATCGCAATGAGAAGCCATTACTACTGAGGTCTCTTTTGGGACACTCCGTGTGTCAAGATGTAAACAGATGCAGTACAAGTTATCTGATAATTAACGGAGCAGCTGAGATTAAAAGAAAAAAAAAAGAAAAAAGCTATAGAAGCACTGGAGAAAGTTGGTTTAATCATACTCATGCCTTAACTGAAAGTGGAAGTATGTGATATGTGAGAAGCCTGTATACAACTCATAAGAGCATTGGTAATTTCATGTGTGTATGAGGACTCATTTGGCTTGGTGTTTTCCCACTGCCTGCACGACGTGGCCCAAGCTGTGAACCGGGGCCAACTTTCTGCTCAGTGGGAGAGGCTGATGCTTACACTGGTTGCTGTGGGGCAAGGGGAGGGGTTGCACCTGTGGGGGAGGGGTGGACAGGTCAGGTGACCCCAACCAACCAATAGGATGTTCTGTCCCTCAGCCATGGTCAGTATAAAAGCTGAGGGAGCAAAGGGGTGTGTTTGGCTCTTGGTCAATGGCTTGGCTTCTTCAGTGGCTCTGCTTCTTCAACAACTAGTGTCCAAGGAGGAGGGCGTCAGTTGGTCTACCTTTGATCCCAATCCATAGATTTCCTGAGTCAAGATCTGGAATCCAGTTCCCGTCTGTTGCTGAGTCCAGTCTGGAAATTTTCCAGTGCCTGTTGGTGATGTCTCCCTGGGAGCTTGATATGGTTTTGTATATACACTTATATATATTATATCTTTCATTATTTCCTTTTTATTTTATTATTAATATTTGATTGATGTAGTTTAGTGTTTTTTTTTTTTCCCTTCTAAACCCACAAATCTCTTTATCTCTCCTCTTCCTCCCCTTGGAGTGAGAGGTGGGGGAGAGCATCTGTCTTGTCATTGGCCAACCCGGCCTAAACCACGACAAATGCTGTCAGCCAAATGTGAGAATTGGAAAGATAGTGGGTGAAAAATATCCTTGGAAGGGTTTGGTTGCTGTTTGATTATATCCTGTTTCAGTTTCTTCTCAGCCTTTCTCATCCTTCTGTTTCAGTAGCTCTTTCAGGGATACTTTGTGTGGTCCTGTTCACTCCATGTGATTGTTTGGAAAAGGACTTGTACCTGACCAGAACCACCAAGCAGAGAGCTGAAAATGTGCCATGTCACTGTGCTGACCAACTATGCAACTGGTCTGGGTCACTTGCAGGGACTACATCAGTGGAAAAAAAACCCCTGAGACACTAATCTTAATGAAAACCAGTTCTTCAGCATAAATATTGTTTCACTGGGTCAGTGGAAAGTTTTAGTGAGACTAGTGTCCTCTTGCTGATGATGTCAGGTGCCCAGAGAAGGATATACTTGTAGGAGAATTAACCAGCAGCATGTTCCTGCATTTTATTTTCATAGCTTCTGTCAATCTGTGGCTGAAGTCCTTCTTGAGCTTAAGGTACCTTTATTGTTGTGTTTAAGCATCTTTTATGGACTTCTCCTCTGCGTCTTGATCTGATTGCTCTTGGGACCCTTGTGCTTTTAGTCCCCATAATACTACATGGCAAAGAGATGTGCAGTTGTGTTGTCTGCTGTGTGAACAAGGGCTTCAGTACCTTGTGTTAAATCTGTTGCTTGATGGCATCATGTGAAGTTTAATATTTCTCTGTTCACATTCTCCATGCCCTTCAGAAATTACAGATCCTTCATATCTGTTCCTTACTGTCTCTTTTCCAGGCTGAAGAGACTTGGCTTGCTCCTTATTTTCCCTCATGGAGAAATTATTCTGTACTTCATCCTATCGTATTGCTTTTATCTGTACCTTTTCTGTTCTAATAGATGTGCTTTCAGTGACGAGCTCTGTCCTCACCAGTCAAGCCACAAACCCAACACAAGTTTATACCACTATAAACACATTGATAGTGATGTTTGATATTTCTAATTTCTCTATTCTCTTCCTATAGGTTTGGTAGCGTCTAATAAAAAGTCTACTTTTCTTACATATTCCCAGTTTCTTTCCTAGATCTTTCCTGAATGATATTTGGTGTAGTGCCCAACGTTCTGCCTGTGTAGTTAAGGTTGTTCTTACTGACATGTGTTACTTTCTGTTTAATGGTATGGACTACTATCTGACATATTGTTCAACCATACAGTGATATTTCTGTAACTGTGTAGTACACTTTAATTTATATATTTTATGTTGTGAATAACTTTTACTCACTATTCAGCCTCTGCTACAGATGTTATGGATAGGTGAAGAAGTAGAGATCACAGCGCAAATCCTTCTGCTTTTAGAGAAGCTGTTCATTTCAAAGTTACTAATTATATATTAACTCCTGAGAGAATCTTTCTCCTTTTTCCATGACAACTTAGCTTCTTTACATGTCTCTCAATCTGTTAAAGGCTTTTTGGGAATCCAAATATAGTATATCAAATGACTCATCCTACTCACATGTTACCGAGGTCTCCAAAGAACTGCAATGCATCTAGGAGGAATGACAGCCCTCTATAAAAACGACTTGTTTCTTCTCTGTTAAGAGATATTTATGGGTATATCTACTATTAAAGTTCCAACCAATCTGCCTGACATAGAAACCTAACTAATGGTCTATAGTATCCTGTATTTTCTTGCTCCTGAGACATGTTTAATAAGTTTTGTCATCTGTGCAGCCTTCCATTTTTCTGGGCTGGGAGCCCTTTGAAGCCATTGAAGTGATAAATCACATACTTAGGATTTTGTATATCAGTTCCTCTAGGACTGCTAGGTCAATGGCATCTGGTCTTAGAGATTTGCTACTGTTTTATTGACCTCTTCTAATCCCCTGCCGCTGGCACTTCAGTTGGAGATTTCAAACTTGCTTCACACATAAAACCTCCCTGAGCTTTTCCCTTATAAACACCAATTCTGATAATTCATTTAGCTTTTCTGATACAGCCTTGAACTCTTTTTACACTTCTGTCACGTATTAGTCGTATGAACTCTGACAAAGGTCTTGCTGCTTCTTTGTTTGCAAGACTTCTGTGATTAATTGGGATGCCTTTAGCAAGTTTTCTTCAAAATGTTTTCTGATCTATTATTGTTTTATACTTATATAAAATTTATATTTAACATATAAACTTCCTTACCTTTTTAATTTTCTTCACTTGGACATGGCCTCCACTTCTAAATAATGTCTTTCTACTTGTAAGAGCCTCCTTTAGACTGACATTTAACAATATTAGACTTTTTTGGTCCTCTTTGAAACTTTTGAAGAAGTGATACAGGTTTACTCCAAAATGGTAGTAAATATTTTTAGGTAGTCTCCTAGCTGACGTCAGGTGCTCTGGCCTTTTAGCAACTTTGTTTTCCTTTTACTAACCTCTCACACTTTCCTGTAGTTTCTTAAGTGATACTTGAGTAGGGTTTCCCCCCTTTTTCCTACAAGGATCTTGAATTTGATTATGTTATGATCATTAGCAGTCATGGAGGCCCTTTGCAACAGATTTTGAGCTGAGTCCAGTGGATTGCTTGGAACTAGGTCAAGAGAAGCTTCTCCTTCTGTCAGGTCTCCTACTGCCTCATGGAGCAACCAGTAACTTATACCATCAAGTCAGTTAGCTTTTTGCATCACAACCCACTGTGTCACTTTTCTGGTTTGCATGAGAGTAACCAAAGTCTCCCATGATTATTGCCATGTGTTTGCCTTCATTGCTTTTGTAATCAGCCTTAATATGTCCTGGGCACCTTTTAATCCAGGGGGATTCTGTAGCTGAGACATCCACATTTTCATTTGCCTACAGACTGATTCCAAACTTTACTTCATTCTTCCATCAGTACGATGGCATTGTTGACACTTGAGTGATTTGTATTGTGATCCCACTGATTTTTCTTCCTTCTGTCAAAATTCAGAGGTGATTTGGAAGAGATTTTAGTCCAGGTCTGGTTGTCTGATTTCATATATTAAGTTTAAATGAGTCTGTCTTTATTAGACTGTTTTTGATGGTTTCCTCCCTGACTTTCATTGCCTTTATTCTATACCTTTTTGCGGTGTACTTTGGCAGAAAGATGTTATAGAGTTATTATGGGAATTGCATACTTTAGGGAGACCTAGTTAACCAGATAAGACTCTGAAGCTATCTTGAGAAGGGAAGAAGAGGAGAGAGGTTCTGCTTGGAAGGGAGAAAAGGGGAAGAAATTTAGCAGCTCTCCTCCCACCTTCTCCAGTCACCCATCAATGATGAAGTGAATTCTCAGGACTTGGAGAGCAGAAGAGGTCTGCAAAAATTACAAGAGAAGAAAGGACTGGGAATGGTCTGACTTGAAAAGAATTGCTTACTTAATGGTTTGATGTGGTTTTAATCCCATACCCTAAAAGGATAAGAGGCTCCAGGGACTGGTTTGCCTACGTGTTTAGGGAGTGAGAAAATCTGAATGCCTCAGTGGGGGTTGCAGCCATGAGAGGGTACAGAAGCCCGAGAAAACCACTAATAACAACCTATTCCTGAAAACATGATCATTTGTTTGTTTTAAATTCAAGGATCAAATGGGGCAATTGTTTCTGACTCAATAAAAATTCTCAGATTTTTTTTTTAGTGTTATGTATTATGTATTCACTGAAATAAGCATGATCCACCAGTATGTAAAGTTCTGATGGGCTCTCTAGGTTGCTTCTTACCAGCTTGACCTCCTTCCTAATCAGTGAACTGGCTGATGATAGGAAACTAAAGAGCTTCAGAGAAGCCTGAGCTTCAGTTTCCAGAGGCGAGCTGCTTTGGCATTTTGATGATGAAATTTCTCTCATATACCTGCTTCTCTCTGGTCTGCTGTGGATGATCTTGTGTTTCCCAAGGTGTTTTGCACCTTAGCACACCTCTGGCAGCTCAAGAAAACTTGGATGACTTCAGAAAACTGACATGGCATTCCCCTTCCCTGGGGAGCTTCAACATTTCATTTTCCTGTTCGCTGTCAAGCTAAAACTCCAAGAACATGTTTTAATTTCCCATTATATAGAAATTTTGGGATCTGGCATGTCTTATAGCCAGTTCTGCTGAGGATTCAAGAATGAAACATACTGACTGGCGTATCTGGAAAGCTTCTAGGATGTGGGTAGAAGCATTGCATCTGAAATCAGCGTAGTATAAGCCTCCCAAGTGCGTACGTGGTGCCACTGTTGTTACTGTGGATCTTTGTGACGGGGCACTGATACAGCCTAAACTGGGAAAGCCTGAGGGCTCTATGTGAGTACTGCTCTCTTCATCTGCACTGGTAAACTGGAGATAAAGATCTGCCCATCACAAGGGAATATATTATACATGACTGAAAAGAAAGAGAGATTATTTTCCGTGTCTTTTAATCGGCTTGAGGAAATGTGGCCGTCTGCCTTGAGCAGTCTCCCCCCTGCCCCAGTTTGTACACAAGCTGCAGAATTGGAGCAATCACAATGAGACTGTTTTATTCCAGGGACCCACAAGTTTATCCCATAATTACAAAGCTTATTAATTGTGTTTGAAAAATTATTATAAACTGGACTTTTAAAGGCATGGGGACTTTTATTAAGTTACCAGACTAGCGTACAGTGTCATTGGAAGTCAATGGTAATATCTATTCATCACAATGGCGACTTCTTAACTGAAATGTGCTGATATAGGAAAAATACTGACACAAAGAAGCAAAAGGTCTCTTGAGTACGGAAAATCTCATTCTATTTTCTGTGTGTATTTTGTCTTTTCCTTTTCTTTGGTAGTCAGGTAAATGTGGCGTGGGAATGCATATGGAAAAATATCTGTCCTAAAAAGGCACAGTCAATTGGAATTGATGCTTCAGTCAGTGACTGCACAATAATTTGTGTTAGAAATAACCCCTAAAGCTCTTATGATTGGAAAAGTTTGGTGAAGAAACGGATGTTTGTTCTTTTAGGCAGTTTAGAACATCGTGTTTATTTGACAACACTATGTTGTTGCTCTTTCTTCAGTTAAATCAGATGCTTTCTCCATCTGTTCTGAATGCAGGTCTTCTGTACAAGAAAAAAGAAATGAGAAACTATGTATGTGAGTGTATATATAATCTATAGCTTAAAAAAAACCACAACGCTATCTCTGCCAACTTCTGTAGTTCTAGGAGTAGGCAGAATTCTTGAAACCAAGCTTCAGCTGTGATTTGAAACTAGGCTTGGTTCAACATGACATGATTTTTTTTTTTTTGTCTTATCTCCAAAATCTGCCACTTTGACAGGAAGCGTGAATGGACTGAGAAATGTTTTTTTTCAAAAGTACATTTAATGCACACATTTTTTTCATCATTTGACTTTGCTTCCTACTTTTCTCTAATTTTACAAGTCCGTAATTTCCAGTGATAACGATAGACTCATAGAAGGGGTTACACTGTGGGTGGAATAACACTTCCTACTATTTTGGATTTGAGCTATTTCGATGAGAAATATTAATATATTAAAATCAAGGTGTATGTGATGGTTTTACAGTGTCTTGGATCTATTTCCCTTTGATATGGAGTGAGCTCTGAGAAGGTTAACAGAAACTTGAAATAAATGTGTATTTTAAAGACGGTTTTTGTTCTCACAGGGTTTTTCTTGGGTGTGTGTCAGATGCTTTCAGTACTTTTAAAATAAAACACATTGGTTTTGAGCAGTGGAGACTTCATTTCAGAGGTATTAAGTGATGTTATGGTCAGGCAGGAACAATTGTAGATGATAAAGGTGTTTTAAAAATTATGGTCATAAAATTAGTTATTTTCTATTAAAAAATCCATTTATCAAAAGATGCTTATAAAGGAATACTTGAATCTTTTTAGTGAGCATAGGCCTCTGTTTTCCGTTCATAAAGGACCATATTTTCTGTTTTATCACCACGCAGAAAGCAAAGTTTACATTTTCCTGGCATATGCTACTTCTGTACACCAGTCTGACATAATCCTCCCTCCCTTAATTCTGTGATAAACTTATCTTTTACAATAAGCTCTTAAACTCTCAAAACTATGAAGCAACACTTCTGCAGGTCACTGTCTTCATGGACAGCCAGACCCCTGGTGTCAGTAGTACAAGCACTGGCAGACCCTAGGAGTCACTCTTCTGAACTGAATGGAGATCTTCCAATTTTCAGTAATATTATTTATTATTTTTTAAAAAGCTATTAGGAAGGTTAATATGGGTGAACAATATGCAGGAATTATTTTTCAATGAGTTTTACCCGTTCTGCTCCCCACTTTTTTTTCCTGAACGTTGTCAACAGTTTTTTTTTCCCCTTTAAAAATGTGTTTGCTATTATATGTTAATCATGGAAAAATGTACATGAATAATTCTTATGAGAATATGTAAAATATGAAAACCAAGACATCTTTATTCTGTTGTGAATTGAAGGTACACTTTCCTTCTGTGATCATCCTTATTTTACCCATGAAATCAACTATTGATATAAAGAATTGCTATTACAAATCTGAGTTTAATTTTCTGGGTGCACTCTGTTTTCCTGCTGTTTCACTCAAAGTATGTGTATAAAATGAGCTCAGGAAGTACAGGAATGCTGCTGAGGAGAACAAATTGGATTAATATTTGAATCTGTCATTGAAAATGTTAGGTTACTTCAAGTGGTGAGTGATGGTGTGTGGGGCAAGATGACTACTGACATCTTTCTCTGTTTATTGACACTTTCTTCTTGCCCTCAATTTGTTTTTCTGGTTAAGAAGAGAAATAAGAAGTTTCAGTGGGGAAATCAGTCTTCCTGGGTCTGAGACTACTATAACATTATGAAGAATGGCAATTCTAGACTGGACTTAAGGTCCATCTTGCCCACTGCTTTCTCCATCACTGATGATAATCAGGCACACAATGATGAGTAGGCGCTGGGCAAATATTTTTAATATTACCTCCCAAATGAAATCCCAGCCTCTATTTTCAGCTCAGGGTCCCACTGATCCTGTCATGGTTTGGCTGTTCAGCAGGTCTGTATGGGTCTTTTTGGCATCTTCTTCCCATCAACTTGTGCAAACTTCTCGCATTTGCACTGTCCTTTGACGAGGACAGCCTTACCGTAGTTGTATGGAAAGCCATCTTGTTCTGCCTATTTTGAACTTGGGTTTCAGGTAGCTTCATCTGAGTGCATGTGTTGCTTGTGGCTGTGGAGAGAGTGGACTGTTGTTCTCCCTCCACCCTCTCCATGCTGTTTGTGACTTGATCTTGTAGATCTTGGCTGTAGGTGTGCTAAGTTCTCCCTCTTCCAGAGTGAAGAGGCTCCTCCCTTGTTCATCAAATGGAAGCCTCTCTGAACTTTTTGCAATTTAAATGCTGTTCCCCACCTCTCCAGAAGGACTGCATGCCATTTGAGAGGTGAGTGTGAACCAAGGGTTGATACAGCAGCACTGAAAGGATTTTGCTTTGTTCTCTCTTCCTTTTCTGATTATTCCTGACATTTTCACTTTGCTTTTATGGAACCATCTATCATAACACCAAGGTCTTGCTCCAGAATGCTAACTGTTATTTCAGAAACCACTGCTGTCTATGCAGATCTAGGATTTTCTTTCCCCACATGCATCACTTTACAGTTATACACAATGAATTTCAGCTGCTGTTTTATCACCCAGCCATTCAGTCTCGTCGGACCCTTCTGTAATTCTTCACAGTCTGCTCATGTCCCTGTTCTTCTGAATAACTTAGTGTCATCATCAGTCTTTACCTCATGCCTCATCCTTTTTTCTAACAATGTCTGTATATATTAAATAGCTCATTTCTCAGTGACAGTGCCAATAAAATGGAAATGTTGACCTCCCTCTGTTGCAGAACTGACCACTTACTCATACTCTGTTTCCTGTCTTTTATTTAATTTATTCATGCAATGACTCTCCTTATCCAATAGTCACTTAGCTTCATCTGTCACCCCTAGTTAAGAAACTTCAGAAATCTTGGTCTGTACCTTCTCTTCCTTGAACCTAAATGTTACCTCCAGAGTGTCCTTCTGTCGCTGGTGTCACTGATGCCCAGGTAGATCATCATCTTTCCCCAGGCTTCCTCAGACCCTGCCCAGGTTTCCGGTGAAGTCCACCACCTTTCTTCTCATAAGGCAAACTCCCCTGCAGTCCTCTCCAGGGTCATGCACCCTTTTGTTTATTTGTCTGATGATTGAATCTTCCACTGCTACAACCTGTTTCTTCCTATCTGGTCTTTGATCTTCCCCTCACTTTAACTTCCTTTGAAGAAATCTGTCCTTGGATGTAAAAATGTAGCTTCCAGGAATTTTCTTTTTGGTGAAGCTTTGTTTTGAAGTGGGAGAGGAAGGCCTTTTCTGTTGCTTCCTCTGGAGACCCTTCCCAAGAGCCAGGTGCTTCTCCAGAGCACGCATCAAGCTCTTGCTGTGAGGGCCAGCTGCATGCAAACTTGAGGTACTCTGCTTTGCAGTCATGTGCTGATGAGAGGGATACATAGAGAATTTTTGTAAAACCGTAAGATAAAATGACAAACTAATCTCCAAACTTATTTGGAGATTATTGGCTATTTCATGCTTCCACGTACTACTTCTGGCACTTAATTTCACTGTCTAAAAGGAGAATCTTCCCATACTTTGTATAGGAAACTTTAAAAGATTGTGGTACTCTATTTGCACCCATAGACTGCTAATTTTCACCCAGCATTAGCAACTCTTCCAGTCTGTATACTCCAAAGTGCATGACCTTTGAAACACAAAGGACTGTGATATATCTTGTCATTTGAGAAGAAATGTACTTGCTTCCAGGTACAAAAAGAATGAGCAAATTAAGAACTAGATCTTTTCTTTCCTTCCCTTTTTGTACTAAATTTCCAAGGAGATCCTGATGGCGTTGTTTCACTGGGGTTGGCTGAAATACGTGTTGCAAACAACTCCAGTTGAGTCTCAGCTGAGTTACATAGATTTATTATTTTTTTTTTTTTTAGAGCAATGAAGAACAAATTGATTATTACAATAGTACCTGGAAAAGTTTAATTTTCTTTTTTCTAGAATAAATCCATCACTTCTATGTTTGTGTGTCAGATTGATATATATATATATATATATATTACTGAGCAAACCTATGAAAGCCTAAGAGATGCCAGCTAATTGCTGGTGGCTGTACGCTATCTGGTTTGAACTACTACTGATATGCAGCAGTGGTGATTTACAGTTTAGTTTTGATCTCTTGTGTAATCTCTCTATGAAATTAAAACTATAAGTCAAGGAAGAAAATTAAGAAAATGTCTTTAATATGATGATTAAATTATTCAGCAGGTGAGTGTTAGATTTGCCATGAAATATCTTTGAAATGATAAATCTGTGAATGCTCTCTGATGCCCTGTGGGGGAGGAGGGCAGCCAGGCAGGTTGAAATGAAGCACGCATGTCCGCTTCATTATCACGAAAGATACTCTGAGAGTTAAGCATCTGAGATGGAGTTCAACTGCTGTTGGCTTAACAGGAAGCAACTGTGCTTCTTATGAAGGCTGGAACAAAATCTAAGCCATAGCCAGGCACAGCGCTGAGCACTGAGGGGATGGCCTCCAAGACCTCTTTGCCTGGTGTGCTGATGAGTGGCTGTGACTGTCAGTGCCCTTCATGGCTTGGAGAGTGACTATCAGTAGCTGCCTACTCTTTCTGGAGCACACTCTTAAGTTTTTGGACCCCTAGGGTCCTGCAGTCTGGCAAACTTAGGGTTTTCTGGGTTTTTCTTAGGGTTTTTTCCTTTTTTTTTTTTTTTTTTCTTTTTTTGGAGTGGTGATGGGGCTGACTTTGAAAGACAGTCTCTGTAGTGATAGGACTGGTTGAGGACCCTAACCCACTCAGCTGTGCTGTGGATTTTACAGGTGGGAAGGAGCAGGGAAAGGCTTGAGATTTTTCCCTTCTAAGAAAAGAGGAAAAACAAAATAAAAAGAGAAGGGAAGAAGCTGCTGGCTGGGTGCCACCCTGAATGGCCTCGTTGTTCTCCAGCTCTCTGGACCTAATTAAGTGGCTCCATTTCTACAGGCAATGGTGAAGTCTAATGGCAGCAAACAGAAGATCGTTAACACATGGGGCAGGCCTGTGATGTGGCTTTCTGGAATGAGAGATTGCAGGCCGGGGGAGGAGGAGAGAAAGGATGAGAAGGAGTACGGGGAGCAGAGGGAAGGAGGTCCCTCCGCTGAGACAGAAGCGGCAGACACAGGAAGGAGTTTTGTTTCCTCCCAGGAACACTGGGAAGAGCTGGGGAGAGTTTGATTTCAAAGTCCAACAATGCAGCGATGGCATTTGTTTCCAATTCAGCAGGAATGAGTGTATGGTTTGAACAATTCTTTCGAGGTTCCTGGCAGGGGGAATATAACTCATCTCAGCTGGCTGTTTTAGGAGATCAAATGACACAAAAATTTTCACTCAAAGCTAGGGTATCCTTCTGGCAGCCAGAGACCATGCACATCTTCACAGATTTGCTATTTGCTCTAATGTGGACCAAGAGCTGCGTGCTGTGTAGAAAACTGCTTGCTTACAAAACAATCTTATTATTGCCAGATGTTGGCTTCCTGCCCACTTTTACATAATTCAGGCTTTTCTTTGCTCAAGATGTTACAATTTAAAGGTGCTTTAGAAGTCTTATTTCAAAAGCCTTGATAATACTTCTTCCCTTATTCTTTTTTCTCCTTGCTTAGAGTGGCTCTTCCACCAGCCCATGCTGCAGTCTGGTGTGTGTGATATACGTTAATGCGTATAACCAAGACTAGGAAAACTCCTCCTTTGATCTCTAACTCTGGGTTGATTCAAACAAGAATAAAAATATCTGCAAGGCCTTCCTGTCTGCATCCTGTTGACTCACATACACCAAACACAATCTGCATCTTTGTTTCAAATGCTGTCCTAGATAGTGAATATGGCTTTTGCTTTTTAAAATTTTTTTTAACTTGAAACTTTAGGTAATGACTTATCGTTAAGTGTCCAAAGACTGTCAACAGAAGCTTAAGCCAGGCAAGTGATAGACCTCTCTAAGCAAATTTCTCTATGTGACTACTGGTGCTTTGCTTGTAGACTTCATCCTTCATCCACAGATCAAATAACTGTCAAAGAAGTGTCATAATAAGCCTGCGACATATTCCTTATTGCATCTACCCATAGCACCAATGTAAAATTTATTTTTACAAGATTATCCTAGCAGGTTACCGGCAGAGTTAGAAATGGGATTCTTCAGTTCTGAGACTGAGCTTTTTGCTTTACTTGCTTCAAAGACAGGAGTTGCACGCCTTCCCTAATTGTGGTCTGGCCACCTAAAAGGTGCGGACCTAGGCAAGGCTGATTCTCAAGGCTCCTTTTATTGTCAGCAAAGAGTAGGACAGCTTCAGGTGCCAGCTCATCTGATTTGAAGGGAGACAGGCCAAATGGGGAGACCTTCTCAAAGTCTCTGTAGAGTGTTGTAGGAGGAACCAAGGCAGCTCACTTCCAGCTGAGCTTCTTGGCAGCCCGTGCCATGCACATGGTTGGCACAGTTTTTTGTGCCTTGCTAATGACTTCAGTTCTCCATTTACCTGGAGAACAGACCACGGTGCATTATTTCTTTTATAGTATATTTGTTGTACTTCCTATTCTATAGCCAGGAAATTCAACAGTGCTTAGAAAATTGTAGCTACTTAAAGGAAATAATGCAAAAACCAACACTGTGCATCTGAGATTCTCCTCTAGTTCTATACCAACGTAAGAATAATATAAATTTGAAAAGGGTAGCTATAAGCCTGTTATTTACTTCTGTATGTGGAGCAAAAATATTGCAAATCACAGGATAATCCTGCCAAAAGCGCAGTCATGTGAGCTGATGATGAAATAGTCTCCCTCCACTACCCTTCATATTTAGGGTTTTGAATGAACCATTCTTACTGGGAAATCGGTTCCAGTGTATTTTACTATGCAAGTTCACAATTTCCCAGTGACATCTAAAACACTTAAAAAAACCAAAACAAAAAACCAAGAAAAAAAACCACAACTAAAACACACACACACACACACACCCTGCTTAGAATAAACACCATTGTAAGTAATAGAATAAGCAAATGATGGCAATAGTTGTAGGAAAAAATAAGTGATAATAAGTTATTGTCATTTGGCAACTGAGAGAGAGTTCATATTTTACCTATTTACTGTATTTTTTTCCCCTTTATTTTACTCAATGGATAGGATTTCTTTCACAAAATGCTGTCCTGATAACTCATATTGCTCTAATCACTATGATGCTCTATGAGTGTCTTGGACAAATAGAGTAAAACTTTCTCGCTTTTGGTGAACAAGTAGCTGAAATGTATAGATGTATAGAAAAGTCTGCTTTCTGCCTTTGATTCTATGAAAATTAAAAAAAAAAATCAGGTTGGAAGAGACCCTTGGAATCATCGAGTCCAACCATCTACCCTACTCTACAAAGTCCTCCCATACACCATATCCCTCAGTACCGCATTTTGAGACAGTTGTGAGCTAACAGAATCTGTTTACCTGAAATGGGACTTTTGTTCTGTGCCGTCCTATTGCTGTGCCTATTATCAGGGTCTCTGAAGGCCATAGTTTGTGGCTAGCATTGAGAACTGCACACCTAATTCACTTCTGAGCATTTCTCTTTCCTGTATGTGAAAGCATAATTTTTATCTCCATTACTCATCTGTAACATAAGCGTTTAAAGTGTTTCTCCTGCTTCAGAGTCTGAATACCTTGGCCAATGTTAATTATGTGCTGTGCTGGAACTTGCACAATCAGATGTTGCCCTTTATTTGCCAGTTGGGGTAAAGACTCACTGTGTTATGCTTCCTGGAGGAGCTAGTTGGTAATAAGATCTGGTTGAAATTAGGCATTTTAATGTTCTTAGATACATCAATATTTGGAAATACATTTTGGTTTGACTTAAAATGAAAACACATTGTTTCAAGATTTCATGCAAAACAAATTGCTTCAGAAAATTAGGACGTATAAATAAGCGATCATTTGTTTTGAAATGCAGGCATTTCAAAACAGATTATAGAGTGCTTTGAGAGTTTCTTTTGATATTTTTTTCCATAATGAAGAGTTGTCTGAGATGTCAATGACATAATGTATGAGTAGCATGAAAAACTGTCCCAAAACAAAATTCCCTTAAAATCAGAAAATTATCTGAAATAAAGTCATGATGTTCTCTTTAAAAAGTTTTCTCACTGGAATCAATGCATTTTTCAAAATGCCTCACTTGACTTCAGAAGCAAACATTTTGAAAACATAAAACATTTGGGCAAATGCAGTTGGGAAGAGTTTGTTTTCAGGGACAGATACCACTTAGAAATACAAGGGTATTTCTGTCAAACACAGCCTTGTTGACCAACTGCTCTCTGCTACTGAAGAACTTTTGAATGAAACATTTTGGTTTTTTTTCTTTTCATAAACTTCGTTGTTTTTCAACAGAGAAGTAAAGACATGTTGAAGCAGGCACTCTTTTGGCTGTTGCACTGAAAACAATGCAGTCTGCCAGTCTTTTTTTTCTTTCCCCTGGGCTCTCTATTCCCCAAATCTAGCTGTGCGCACTGTTGGCGTGTGGGTGTGCGTGCACCCACATGCACATGGAAGGAATTGCAACTCCATCAGTTATCTGGAGCGTGCATTTCCCACCAGGTGGTGCTAATGGAAGAATCTCAGCCACGCTGGTAGGTCCACATGTATATATATAATTGAGTAAAGGGACACAGAATACCATTTACGAAGGGTTGGGGACTATCCAGCTCTAAGCTTTAAACATGTCACTTCTAGACCGTGATACTAAAATTCAGTCCATGCATTGCTACAGGAGGATGTATATGCAATATACTCACACAAATAATTGGGCATTGGTTATTCTCTGATGAAGAAACTGTGCAGAAAAAAAGTCCTTATTTTAACAATGTCTTCTTTTTTCATACACTTTTCAAGATTGTTTAATAGTTCATGACATTGCTTTCCAGAAGTGTAGAGAGGCAGACTAAGGAGAAGGTACAAGTGGCTCTGGGTTTTATTACTGAGCAGCCTCTTGACTTGAGTACATCTTTCAGTTTTGCTGCATCCCTGGTGATAACATGCATGTAATAATGATTAGCAATTTCTAATGTATTTGTGAAATTACGCTAATATCGTTGCCATTATTTGTTGAAAGGATCTGCAGAGATGCAAAGTGTCATCATTCAGAAAAACATTGAGTTAAAACTGCATAAGCTTGCTTTATTTTATCATTAGGGTAAAACAGTACACTGAAACATAAGCTTCTGCTCAAAGGATCATTTTATATAACATTTCTGAAAAAGTCTTTAGGTTTAGAGTTTTCCAAAATGATCAACGCTTTCCCGCTGCTGGAGCCAAAGGTGAATTTCTCATGAGTCAGGCAAATGTGGAGTGATTTTTTCAACATCCCACTCCAAAAACTTGCTCGATCACTTCCCAAACACAACAGAGCTGAAAAAAAAATCACAGAATTTTTTGAGGAGAAAGACTTAACTAGCTTTCACACCCTAAGATCTACTAATTAGAGTGTTTTTGATTACTGAAGGTGAGAACAGAAGATATGAATGATGTCATTGTCAGCTATTTTTAGTGTATGTTGGTCCCTATGATACAGGGCAAAAGTATTGCAAGCTCTGTCAACAGCATCTTTTATAAGAAAGAAGTGGAATTTTTTTCTTTGGTGCCTCTGAGTAGCAAAATGCCCGTGTGATGTGCAAATAATATGATGGATTTTAAAGGAAAGTGCATAATTACACTGGGCATGGCTGGGCCAATTCCTTCAATGATCAGCGCTTCTGATCATTCCACGCAGGAAACTGGCTGGATGTTGGATCAAGGATTATTGGATAACACAGGAGCACTCGGAGCACTCCTCATAGATAGCTATTTCTTACTGTTTGCAGGTTGACAAAGGAGCAATACCCCCTCGGTTGAGAGGTAAAGTGAGCAATGATGAATCTTAGTAGCAGTGAATCTCCCTGCTCTATCTCTTTCTACTGTCTTTGGAGATGGCTATCTCCTTTTTCAAGTACAGTTTTCTCCTAAAACAGATAGATCTCTTGTGAATCTTGGAAGAAGTGATAGGGATCTTGGTGCAGGGTATAAAGAGGTATCACAGCTTCAGAGATTACCAATGACAAACTGTCAGTGGGCCTGGTCTGCCTAAAAGCAAATGTTTACCTTTTGGACATCTACAACAGAAACAAGTCATCCATGCTTTAGAGTCACTTCTGGAAATAGGCACTTTCTAGAGCACAGCCCACTTTTTTTTTTTTTTTTATATATCCCTCTTAGAGTGAGATGACTCATACGTTAACTGCCTACACAGGGCCTGATGAATCCCTTCCTTTCCACTGCTGACTCCAAACAAACATCATGCCTGCTGCCTCCCTTTTGGCAAGGTGCAAGCTCTTCCTCTCTGGAAGGGATTGGGGACAGTGCATCCTCTAGCTTTGCTCTCCATCCACTTCCTGGTGGATGTCCCTCTCACTCTTCCATACCCTAACACCTCCAGCATTTCCAGACCATCCAGAAAATAGGCAGAATGGGCGCAAAACATACCAGTCGATGGAGACCATGTAATGTGAGTGGAAGGAAAGGTTGCCTGAGGCTGAGCCTCCTGAACGATTTGTCTCCCCCAGTGGAAAGCATAAATATGCAAGCAGAAGCTATCAGCACCTGTGTGGGGGGTCCCAAAGTAATAAGGAATCATGCTGGTCCAGATGGTATGACCCTGAATCTGATAACTGCAGTGGGAATATATTCAGTTTCTTTGGTTAAGATTGGACTATTTTTTCATTGAAAATAAATGCTACAGTGGTTCATTCCTTTTGTTTTCAAACTAAGCAGTAAATTTTCTCTGAATAGATGTGTGTGTGTGAGAGATGTTATCCTTGTTCAACATTTAAAAGACGTCTGACTTGAGGCAGATATATATAGACAACCCCCTGGATTACTGTCTTCACTACTAGAACCAGGCTGTGGTGTTGGTAATTGATGTAGCAAACTGACTGAAGCTGAGACAGAAGAGAACAAAAAAATCACAACTCCAGACTCTAACACCTCTTTCTCTCAGTAGGATTTGGCTTTTA
This sequence comes from Calidris pugnax, assembly GCF_001431845.1. Taxonomy (NCBI): domain Eukaryota; kingdom Metazoa; phylum Chordata; class Aves; order Charadriiformes; family Scolopacidae; genus Calidris; species Calidris pugnax. The sequence continues at coordinate 18,101,578 of NW_015090810.1, read as the reverse complement.
AAGAGGGATTGCACTGAGCAGCTTGCATTGCCTGCTGCTGAGGACCAAATTATTTAATCAGGGAGGCTGCTGGTGAACTGTGACTGAAACCATGCAGAAAAAGAAGTTCTCAAATGTAAAGGCTGGAGGAACCTTCTTAATCACATAGCAAGGTGTTCTAAGAGAAGCAGTAAGTAAAATCTTGCATCAAGATCAATAATTTCAGTTTGATCTTTTCTCCACCTTCCCAGGAGACTTTCAGTCTCTTGTGACTTTCTACAATGCTGTGCCCAGACCTCATCCAGACAAGGAGTCAGGACTCAGCAAGGGTGCACACTAGGATCTGACAGTGGGAAGTACTCTTGGATCCCACAGTCTAGACATAGCTTCAGGGAAGATTTCCTTTCCCCTTGTTTTTGTGTGTTTTTTTTTTTTTAAATTTTTGTTTGTTCCCCCCTCCCTTCTTTCTCCTTTTTGCATCTTGTGAACTCTGAATTGAATTGCTGTAACTTATTTATGTGAACACTTCTGCTTGGTGTAAGTGACCAGTGGGGGGAATGTAATGTGTTGATCTCCCAATGATTTTTGAAGCAGAAGACACTTATCTAACCATTCCAATTTCACACCAATTGTATGCAAGTGCAATTTTGCCAGTGCCAGTGAAGCTGCGAGAACAGGCTTCCTCTTGCTCAGTGAAAACCCTTAATAATAAGCCAGTGTTGTATCAGGAAGTGTTCAGCAAGGGTGGCATGGAGAATATTAACAGAAAGCAACAGCTGACCAAGTAGATTGCTGAGTTTCTCAGCTGCTCTGCAATGGGTGCAGGAATACTGAAGTTAGAGAAAAAGAGTTATTTTGAATTTATTGCAGGAGAGATATTTGCGCTTAGGATACAGAAGTGCAAAAATATTCTAGGAAACGCAGCTTGTGCTGGGAAGCTCTTAGATTGGGATCAAACCATGAGGTCCGGAGGTGTTTCTCTTGTAGCTGTGTCTGGGAGAGGTTTGCTTGTGTTCAGGAATCCATTCTCTTTAAGAACAAGACCTTTATTTTACTGCACCAGTATTGAACTGGAAGCTCCTATGATTTGCTAATGCCTCAGTTACTAAAAAACTGGCAGCTTTTTTTTTTTTTTCCCAGTGTATGTTTAGTGTGGGCAGATAAAGCCAAGCCAGGACAAGCAGTAAAACTGAGGAGGATTCTTCATTTACATTTTATTTCCTTACTACAATCTGAAGAATAATACAGGTTGTACTGCCTTTGTGTGATAAAGAGAAAATGGTGCAAGGACCTGGCAGCTGAAGTTTTGAAATCGCCATTTAAAACCAAAACAAGAGCAACCCCACAACTCAGTTTTTGCTGGATACTGTCCACAGCCCTCAGATCAACCTTATATGTTGTGGGCTATGCATCATACATGGTAAAAATATCTAGCTGTGCTTTCCTCACTTGTGTTCCCAGACAGCTGGAAGCTGGATAATAGTGTGCCATTAAATACAATAATAACTCCCAGCAGTGCCAACATAGAGCCATGTGTTCTAAAGAAGAAAAATTAGAGTGCTCAAATGTTTTAAAACATTTATCTTTTGGATGGAGAAAAAAATGATCCCTTTTAAATAGCACTGACTGTCATGTTCTCCAACGAGAATAAACAGCCAGGGTCTTCTGGCACAGGAGGCTGAAAGTAAATTTGATCTTTGGTTTAATAAAATTAACAAGTTAAAATCTTATTCTGCTATGATTTCTAATACATTGGTGGCATCTTGAGCTAGAGATGACAAAGTGTGATTAAACAAACTAAACCCCCTGTTGATACAAATGCATGGATAGAAATGATGACAGAGTTCCTAGATGTAGGATAAAAGTTATTCTTCAAAATCTGATCTTCCACCTTTTACTTATTTTTTTTTTCATTGAAACGTGTTTACACTCTGTAAGCAAGAGTAAATTTAATCTGTTATGCGTGCAGTGGCTGAGGAGAATCCGCCAGTGTCCTTGCAGAATGCTTTCCTAAACATCTTACAGCTATGTCAAAGCATATTTAACAGTCTAAACAACTGCATGCTTTAAAAAAGCACATTGGAAAACTGCCACTTTCCCCATGGTTTTATGTTCTATCAGAAAGACAGTCAGAGTCAATTATAACCACTTAGATTTTTACTAATTCCAGGAACACTGAAATTGGTATAAATGCTGTGTTCTTTGATGAAAAAAAGGTGACTTGAGCATAACTATTTTTTACTTGGACTTAAAACCTAGATAAAGGCAAAAGTTTTCAGAACTGTAGGGTGCTTTGACAAAAAACTCCATTTCTGATAATTATGATTGCTATACACAAAGCAGATTTTCACAAATTTATCTCTTTAAGATTGCTATATACGAAGCAGATTTTCACAAATTTATTTTTTTTTTTTTTTTTTTTTTTTTTTGTCTAGCAGGAAAACCCCCTAAAGTTAATTCAGTTTGAAAACCTAAGGGGTTACTTTTTTCTTTGTTGAACCACCCTCTGCCCCCTAATTAATCAGCTTGACCCATTCTCATTTGAATATGTAAAGCATAAGTCAATAGTGGGAAAATAATAATTAAATCCTCATTTTATCTCGAACTTTTGGGCTTGGATAACAGACATTTCCCGTCTGCTACTGCAGAGAGGGGCCGGAAGGGGGGAAAACAACAGAAAGAATGTGTTGCACAAGGATCTGCTTTGCCAGTCACTTGACCCGTGCCCAGCTGCAGGGTTGAAGGGATCACAGACCCAGTCTAAACAGTGAAAGAAAGAGTGGTCTTCACAACTGTAACCCTTATGGAGCCGTTTATATTTCCTCAGAGATATAGACTGGGGTACTGCAGGACCTTGTGCCCAGGTGGGATGTGGGGCTTTCCTCCATATCTTCTGCCCTAGTTTCCCTCCCAGGAAACTTGGGCATGGGTAGGAGCTTCTTCCTCCTGGCTGGTTCCCAGCTGGGATGACTTTAGGGTGCACCTTAAAAGAGAAATCTTGGCTTGGTCAAATGACCTACCAAAAGTACCTAAAGGTACTTGTTACTTGCAGCCTGGCTTTGTAGGAAGCAGCAATGTAGACTTGGGGTAGACAGTGGCCAGATCACTGTGGTGAAGACTCAGTGCTAATGTTACAATTGCTCTCTTCCCAAATTCATGGTTATGCCTTTGCTCTGCAGGCTCCTTCAGAAAGCCCTGTTCAGAGGGAATGTGCCTGTGTGTTTACTGAGAGGCACTTGGGTTTTTTAGGGTATGAGGGGAATTACCCTTCTGGTTTCTCAGCCTTTTGAGCTACCAGTCAGTCTTACACTTGGAATTCCATGTGCTCTCTGCCTGAGTGTGAAAAATGTGCTTTCACCTAGAAAGACCTTGTCATCTTGTGCCCACAGATTTGATTGTATCTTCAGCAGCTGGTACAAGAATGTGGGCCAGAGTATCATGAGGTGTCAACGATGGGATTTGTGAGTGGGCATTGCAAGTGCCGTGTTTATTATTTATGAGTTAATAACACTATTCTTAAAATGATGTATGGATGACTGGTTGCTTAGCAGAAACATGGTCCAAAAGCCAGACCTGCAAATGAGATAAAGTTACAAAGAGTAGTTCTATTTCTGCGGCTAAAGCAATGTGCTTTTCAGTGAACTCCGTGCAAAGTATCTCTGCACACAGTATATTTCCGCATTTTGTGAAAGCTTAAAATTCCCTGGTGGTCCAGTTTCTCTCTGAGCAGAACAAACACACTCATTGTGTGGTCCACACATATGACCAAACTTACCTGAATATAAATCAAAACCTACATTTTTGTTTGGTTTTTGCATACAACCAGTATTCTCCTGTCAGTTGTCTCAGTCAATATTTTTCAGTTTAATTTTCTGTGTAAGAATTTTATATCATGCAATGTATTTGTTCTGCAGAAGGCTGAGCCAAAAGTCTTAGTGAAGTAAAGAAATAGTCAAGAAAAAAATCTCAACAAAACCAAATTCTATCACTATTTTATTCTTTCTGCTATCATTTACCATTTCTAAAGATAGGTTCATTAGCATTAGAAATTTGCCTTCTTAAAAGCTGTGTTGCTCTGTTCATGCACTTGTAATGCTTTTCAGAAGTGCTTTAGTGAGGGAACCAACAAACATACAAACGTTTTTTTCTGTCTCTCTTTCAGATAGTTTCTTAGTAGTAGTTTTCAGACCAGCACATTTTTTTAGAAAATATGTTTGTTTATTTTTTAGGAAACATACACGGTATGAATCTGAATCACTTGAGACAAATCTCAGATACTCGGGCAAACATTACAATATGCATATGTGCTACAAACTTGGATCACTGCCACTCAATTTACCCAAGTAAAATAGTACCATGACTTGTGGTTAGTGATAAACTTATGGTAACCTTCTTGAATTTTGGTGTACTGATATTTGCATTAGTTATGCTTTATTTAAATGGCATTATCAATGGATCAGGTATGAATAGTGAAGATGTATTATTATAGGCACGTTTTAGAAACTTGCAACCATTTCTAAGAGAAATCACCTAAAAGTTACATAGAGAGTTTTGCTGTTTTTTCAAGCACCAGGGTTAAATCTAGGTATTATTTATAACAGGGCAAGATATTTCTTGGTGCAAGAAAATGTGGTTTTCCAGCTGGGACTGAATACATTTGCTAATGTGCGGGTTTAGGCTGAGGTAGAGTTAATTTTCTTCACAGAAGCTAATATGGGGCTATGTTCAGGGTTTGTGATGACAACAGTGTTGATAACACAGGCATGTTTTCATTACTGCTGAGTACTGCTTGCACAGAGTCAAGGGCATTTCTGCTTCTCACAGTGCCCCACCAGTGAGTTGGCTGGGGGTGCACCAGAAGTTGGGAGGGGCCATAGCTGGCTCAGCTGACCCCAACTGACCAAATGGATATTCCATTCCATAGGATGTCATACTCAGTGTCCCAGCTGTGGCCCCTCCCAACTTCTGGTCTATCCCTCCTCGATGAGGCCCTGGGGCAACCTGGTCTACTTGGGGGTGTGCCTGCTGACTGCGGGGAGGTCGGACTAGATGACCTCTGGAGGTCCCTTCCGGCCTGGACCATTCTATGATTCTATGTAAAGCTGAAGAAAGAAGAAGGATAGGGAGGATGTTTGAAGCTATGGCCTTTGTCTTCCCAAGGAACCGTTACGTATGATGGAGGCCTGCTTCCCTGGAGATAACTGAACACCTGCCTGCCCATGGGAAGTAGTGAATGAATTCCTTGTTTTACTTTGCTTGTGTGCATGGCTTTTGCTTTACATATGAGTTGAGATAAAGACAGTTTAATGAGTTTTCTCACTTCTACTTTTCCGCTTCTCTTCCCCATCCCACCAGGGGGGAGTGAGTGAGGGGCTGCTGGCTGGGGTTAAGCCACAACAGCTAGCTACTGCATGCATTCTTCTGGTGAGACAGGCCCAGTTCCTGTCCTGTTTCTGTACTCAGTAGTCTTATGACAACTGCCGGTAGTGGCTAAACCTTTTACAGACAGAAGTGCAATTCAAACAAATTTTTTTGTTGTTTACGGAAATTCATTCACTTGTGTGCGCAATTGTTAGTTCTAGCTATGTATGCAGACACGAAAATGTGTACATGAGAAAAGGTGAGAATTTAAAAATCAGTCGTTAGGCTTTATCGATAATAACAGATAAAATTTCACTCTTGTATTGCAGCAAAGTAAGACATACTTGGAGAGAGTGTGTGTGTGTGCAAGGCACTCTTCTCTCTCTTTCTGTTCCTCCCTGCAAATTTAGGGTCAATTGGCCTATTTCAAAACAGTTACAGAACAGGTCAAAGTGATTGATTTCAATTCCATACATGTAGGTGTCTGGCTAAGGAGACCCTGCTGTGATCCTCACTGAGGAAAGTGTCATCAACACAACCTTATTCCCTCTTTCAAGGTATATCAGTTCAGGGGAGTATCTCGAGAGAGAGATGGAAAGAACAACACAGTTGGAGGGAAAGCTATGACTTTTGCTTGCACCTTTTTAAATGTCAGAAAAGTCAACTGGAGGGAAAACCAGCTTTTTTGTTCTGGAATTTGTGGTATTGCTCATTACTCTGTTGCTCATCCTATTGGGTTATTTGGGAATAAAGAGAACCTGGGAGGATGGGAAGCACAGAGGAGCAGTTATTCTTCAGCCAGCATGTAAGAGCCCTGGTCAGAGCAGGGATGCTGATCTGTAACCACGGTCCTCTGAGGTGTCAACATACACAAATAAAGAGCTGCAATTCCCTGTATCAAATGAATTATCCCAAATATACATTTGAGTTTTGCTGGAAGTGGTTGTGCTGTAAGGGAATTTAATAGTTGATTTTTAACAGACTAAAGTCCTTTTGATGTAAAAAATTCTCATCAGAACTGAAAACCCAAAATATTAAGGACTGTATCTCCAGCTGGAACCTGCTTTTCTTTACAGTTCAGCTCTCCAGTTCTTTCTGTCTGTCTTGTTCCCCGACACAGATCCCCAAGCAGGGAAAGTGGACTTGCCAATGGTGCCTGAACTGCAACACCCATTTAAATATTTACTTAATTTTTCTTTTAGGGACACCTGTAAGCACCCCTTCATTTGTCATGAGAATATTAAAGCAGGTATGTCTCAGTCCTCTTTTTTTACAGAGCTACCTCTGAGCCACTGTTGAAAGGGTCTGTGACCATGGCTAATTTAAGGCATTGACACTACTATGTCTTAGTACAGCTAGTTTCTGTTTTCCTTGCCCTGTCCTTCTGGACCTCTTGGTTGATTGATGGTGCTACCCAGTGATTTGGGAGTGCAACACCCAGCTGAGGCTGCTTTGTAAGAGACTTCCCCCTGTAAAAGTCACTAAAATTACAGTGTGTAGACAACTATCCAGGCCCCAGGGAGAGCAAAACTTATTCTTTTTAACATGGGATATTTCTGCTGTCCTCTAAGTCTAGGCCATGTACTACCTCTGTCTCCCATGGCAAGTGGCTGTGTGGCCAGTGCTACAGAAGATAAGCCCTTTCCGCTCCATGAGGTCCCCAGAACCACTGTGCCCCACAGCCAACCCCTCCGAGGTGCTCCATTCATCACTGCAGGGGCACTCACTGTTTTAGTAATAGAGACAAACGGGAAGTAGCACATCAGACTTTTACTCTTCCTTTGCTGTCATTTTTGAACTGTGGCTGAGGACGGTCGAGGTGAGGTCGTAGCAACACCCTCCTCTAATGGGAAGTTTTTGGATAGACAACATGGAGAATAAGCAAATATCAGTCTAAACTGTGCCAGCCATTAGCCAGTGACTGGAGGGGTTGAAAGACCCTAAAGGCTTTTGGAACCACATTGTGAGGAAAATAATTACTGTGCTATGAAAATAAAGAGAATATTCCAGCTCTTGCACATTTCTGGCAGATTTTCATTCAGATGTAGAAGAAAAACAATTCTGTCTACCCTGAACTTCCTGAAAAAACCTCTGCTTCTTAGCACCTCCTGTGAACTCACATTGGAAGGAGCCAAAGCGAACTCAGCATAAAAAGATTCAAATATCCCCCCTGTCATGATTAAGTGAGACACCACATCCAAGGGGGAAAATATGTCCCTCAGCCATTTCCCCTAGACTGTAAATGCCTTGCATCTGCTCTTTAGTCCTCTGAGTGTGTCTTTAGTGTTAACACCTATTAATGGTTATGGGGGACTGGCATAATTTTTAATAAGGTATCAGACTAGAGCAGTGCTAGAAAATCTACTTTGGAGACCCATGTCTGGGTCAACATAACTCTGGACTCTTCCTAGTGAACCCTCTGGGGAGGGAAGACAAAGTGTCTTTGTTTTATTCTTTATGGAGAAAGCCCTTGGAAGATTGAATCCAGCATTTTAGGACTAGCTGTGGCTTGTGAACTCCTCTTACCAATTTCTTCCTCAATTCATGTGAAGGAAGCCTAATCCTATGAAGTTCTATTGCTAGAATTTTTATTCTACAGTTTTTATTGAGAACATTACAGTGGATTTGCTGTATCTGACTGAATTAATCATTTTCAGATTTAGAGAAGCCTTTTTGAAAGACCAGCGAAATAGCATGTCCAAAATGATATAGTTGTCATTTAATTGAGGTCTAACTTGTTGCTACAACAGCCGTAAGAAACTTGTGTTGCCAGGGCCTGCTAATACGGTACTGCATGCTTTGACAACGTGAAAGGACTAGGCATAAATTTCATTAATTGAATAATTTTTTTCATCATTGATATTCAGGACATTTTGTAGCTGCGCCATTCCTTCCCTGTGCACACCTGAATATAGAAGTAGTAAAACAACAGATTGAAATTAAAGCACTGCAAATGTAAGTATGAGAGTAAAATGTGCAGGTTAGGAATAAAAGGATAGGACTAATAAGGGTCTAATAAGAAGTCTCAGCCGCCTTTGTGTGATCTATCCATATGCTCAAAAACATCTGGGCTTTTCTGGGGGGGTCATGGGGGTTATTTTTGTTAAAAGATTCAGGAAATAAGATTCCCCCATGCAGTTTTATTCATGAGCAGCTCCTCATTTGGTGTCTGACTTGCAAACTATGCTGGGCGGATTTTCTTATACTCATAGTTGCATAGTATATCCTGATAGGAGGGATGTAATTCCCTCAGATGAGTTTGGAATTGGGATTTATCACATCAGTAACTGAGGTTACTCCTTAAAATACCCTTTTCCAAAAAAATATTGCTGACGCCAGACTTGCCCATTGGAATATTTCCCAGAAAGTTAACAATGTATGTCCAGAAACATAAATGAAACACAGTGTGTTTGAGAGAGTTTTTTTTCTAAAAAGATTTACAATAGTTTCTCTCCGCTGCTTGTGGTGATCTAATGTTCTACCTGATGGTGTTGCTTTTGGGAAGACAATAAAGCCAAAGCTCTTCATAAAGTGGAGGTTTCCCTTGTAGATTAACCTAGCGCTTACCCAAGGGCACAGGCTGCAGTTCTGGTACTTCTCAGATCGCTTAGACCAAAACTTACGGTAAATGACCCAGAAACTCCTTTCCTTGCCTGTGACTACCCTAAACTGAAAACTACTCTGGAACCAGCATTGTTGAGACTGTGAAGTGCCCTTCCAAATAATCCCAAAATGTCAGCCCTCAGTAACCATTTCAGGATAGATACTCACATAAATGGCGTAATCTGTTTTGAGATTAGAAAATAAAACCCACCCTTTCCACAGGAAAAAAATTGAATCCGCTGTGAACTACAGGAAGCTTCTTGATGTAGGCTAGGTCTACTGTTTTGGGCAGAGAGATTTAAACAATGGAATTTATGTCTGTAAAAAAGAAAAAAGATGAAAAAACAAAGTCATACCTCCAAAGTATTGTCATTTGTGCAATTGGATTGGCTGTACTAAAGGGATGGAAGAGCATCATTAAGTTCAGCTACTTGCTTTTACTATTTTCCATGAAAATAGCAAAATAAAAAGATAATGGGAAGCCCTTCCAGCTATACATTTAGAAAATGTTTGCAGTTAGTTTTGTCTCCCATGCCTTGATTCTGTAAAATCCCGTTTCCAAGTTTGTTTAAACCCTCATACCTTAAAATAAGAAGTATTATTCAATTCAAGAATTTGACAAATAGCATGAATTTCTATTCCCATTAAAAGCCACCCAGCTGGAATAAAATGCCCCATTGCTTGCCAAATCAACACCATCACAACTCAGAGATAAAATTGTAACTAAACACTTTCACAGACACAATGAAATTGTCCTGAAATAGTCCCTGCTCACAGCAAGTTTGGTAAAAGTTACTTAGGTCTTAGTAGTCAATGTTGAATTTTCTGTTTGTCTAACACATTTCTCTGTTTGGCTACATCATACAAAATCACACAATTCCTTAATAAGGAATTACTTTTTTGCTACCGAGAAATTGCACTTGACATTAGGGCAGCCAGTCAAACACTAGCCCATGGCATTTTGATTTATGGATCCCATAGGCTGTAATCAACTTGTTGCACATGGTAGCACTGGAATGCTGCCCCTTTTTAGAAGTAATAACTTCACCCATGGAAAGTCATTATATCTATGGCAGCTCAGAGGTAGAAACAGGGAGGTCAGAGATTATTGGAAAGACGCCTCCAGAAAAGGTCTCCACTTTTTCTTTTCCTTGAAAATGTTTTGAAAGCCTATAAAATTGTGTGGCTTTTGCCAAATGACCTGTGAAATAACCATCCACAGCTGTGGTTGTAAGAAACATTACGTACCACTGCTGGCACTTCCACTGATCTGATGAGATCTTTTTAATGTGAAATCGTAAAGCCTTAGAAAAGATGAACCTGTGCATCATGAAAGAGCATGACACACATTTTTGAGGAGCAAAAGAGCCCTATCATCAACAGCAGCAATTGTTGAAAATAAGGAATATAGAATAGATTTCTGGAAATGTATCTGAAATTGCAGATAATCTATTTTGGGGATAAATACTCTGGCATAGCAACAGGAAGTCACATGCACAGTGTAGAAACTCTCTTGCTGGAAGCAACTCTGTATAGAAATTCCAATTCAACTTACTCTGTGGAGATGACCAAATTATAGTTTGAATTGTGGGTTGATAGATTTTGATGTATATTTCGGACTCATTTATACCTCTTTTTTATCTGAAGCTCAATATGTGAATGAAAGGTTTATACAAATAGTAAGGCTGAATTGCGGAGGCTGTTTACTTACTAAACCATATTACACCTGTTTTGGTTTGTCCTTTGTGTCAAAATTGTGAGTGGGAGACTGTGTCCCTTGAGAGAAGAGTTGATATTTTTGGTGCTCTTTTATTTTATTTCTCTGTGTTTTTCTATTGTCTTTTTGATCTCTCCTCTTTGCAACTTTCCTAATCAGCAGTAATGTGTTACAGGCTCCATGGCTATTTCTTTGATGAAACCAGTGCCATTGTCTGACACTGATCAACTACATCAATAATAAAGGTGATTGATTGACATCTCGTTTTCCGAGGTTCATATTAGCAGCTGGAAGACGTAAGCAGAAAAATGGAGGAAGTTCAGTTGATCTGTTGGCCTCAGGTTATTTGTTGTTCGCCTCAAGAAAGTTACCTTCACAAACATATTTTGTTCTTTTAAACTCTTCTAAAGCATGGACTGTTAGATTCTGCAGTGCATTAAGTGTGCCTAGCTTGTCACACACATGGTTCTACTTATTAACCTTATTAATAGAAGAGATGGGAAAGCAAGCCTCGCACACAACACCAACGCAGATGGCCACCCTCAGATGAATTCACTGCCAGGCTGTTACCAAGTACCTCACAACTATTTGCTCTTGTGCTGCACGCCTGGGACTTGCTGGCAGTGGTCTGAAGATGCCTTTCTGATTTCCACGTTTAAAACTGGAAATTGGTAGCTAATGTTTTCCTATATATGTAATTAATCTCTTTCCACCTTAAGGAAGACTTACAGGATCCTGGCCGTGAGTTGGGATTCAATCCAGAGTTTAGAGGCTAATAGGCTAGAAGGGATGACAGGAGGGATGACCAGGTCCAGTTTTGCCTTCCAGATTGTGGGATGGTATGTTGGCAGAGGTTTAACTGAGAGCACCTTTCTTTTACTTGGATCTTTCTTGAGAGCTGTGCAGCAGAGACTGCTTTCCTTTCTGGTCCCTGGGGAGCACATGACAGGAGCGCAGCCCCATGTGTCTCTCTGTCTCCCAAAGGCAGAGATGGAACAGCAAGTCTCCTCTCTGACCTACTGCCTCCAAAAATGACTTTAGGAACTTTTTCCCAGGCCATTCTTGTTCTAGAGGGCAAATCTTGGGGGCCAGCTCCAGAAGCACAGTGCTCTGTAGGATGGTCTTGCCGTTTCAAGCAGCTTCTCTGGGAAAGAAATAAAGCAGTGTAGCAGGTGTCCTTCTGTTGGAGTATCCATGGTAAGCCCAGAACTATTTTGAAGCAAACATACAGAAGGCCTTAGTGATTGCTACAGCATAGTGACACAGAGGTTGTAATGCTTTCTCCATGCTTCTAGTTTGATGACAGTGGTTTTTGGATACACACCAATAATTTCTTTTGCTTGCAGGCTGACTACCAAAGCAAGTTTACGTATCAGCTCAGTTGGATTCAGTTGCCTCTGAAGCAGAAATCCTGTGTAGCCCTCAATAGTTGCAAAATCTGGATAATTTTTTTAAAAAATCTACTTTTCCTTTGACTGAGCCCTACATTCATTTCAAGGCATTTTGTTTTGTTGGAAAGGTATTGATAGATGCTCTCTCCTGGTATTTGTTTCTTGTTCTTCCCTTTCTCTTTCCTCTTAAATTGCTATCGTTTTTAGGTGGCTAATCCTGTCAAGTGCTTACATACAGGAATACTCCTACCTAAATACATGTGTGGGTAAATAATGGCTGCACAATTCTTATATACAAAAAATAATCCAAATTATGTTGTTTGGAACTTAAAAGAGTCCATAGCTCACAGTTTCAGGCCTCAAGACAAAGCTGTTCTACTTCAGCTACTGACCTTCCCTCCATTGACCATCCCGGAGCCTCTCTCTTTTGCAGAGAAATCTCCATTAGTAGCTTTGGCAGTATTTGTGTGCATGGTGCCAGTGAGGCATCCCTGTTGCTGTCAGTGGGATCTTGGCCAGGCTGGGCAGCACAGGATAGAGTCCTTTGTGGTGGTAGTCGTCGTGGCAGCTTAGGAAATCACAACCTCTCTGAAGAACTGGTTTCAGACCTGGAGTCTGACCTTTCCTCTGGGAGACTTGGGCCATTCTCAGATCCCTGTTGTAACACCTTGCCCTGTGCTGTGTGGATGTAAAAAGCATTGGAGATTTTAGCCCTGCTGAGGATGGGTTTTGAAACATGTTTTGTTGGTATAAATGTCAACAGGGAAGTAGCTGCTGCCATCCTGGTTTCTCACCAGTCATGGGTGAAACTGCTGGTGATTTGTATTCTCCCTCCCAAGCCAACTCTCTATCACTTCATAAGATCAATAATAAGGAGGTAAGTGGAGGACACTTCATGCAAATCATCATATTTCTCATCAGCTGAATCTGTGCTCTGTACTGGCCCATTTTATTCCTAATTCTTGTTATTTTATAATATTGTTTAATAAGATATAGATTGGGAGTCTGGCCCATGGCGTCTCCCCCAGTCCCTCACTGTGTTTCAAGAGCAGGGCTGCCCCCTTCTTTGAGGACTTGGCAGGTCATGCTATGATAGCCTCACCTAGCAACGGGGACATTCCTTTGGGAGAAGAGTCTTGGTCCAGGTACTGCTTGTGCCTTCACCTACCAGCACTTGAAAGCAAAATGACAGTTTATTTCTATTTGGAAAGTGCTTTGCGAAGCACTCAAAGTTGTATAGGAAATCAAACTGCTCATTGCCATCAAGCAGCACATCCAATTTAATTGAAGATTTGCTGGATTATTACCAGAAAGACTGGCCAAATTATCAAATTCCTGGTTCGTGGGAAATTCTGACATTTGGTTTTGTTCTGATTTGGAATGAAACCAGTTATTTCAAAATTGCCCACAAAAGAGAAGTTTATAGGGAAGAAAAGAGGAATAGGAAACAATGACGCATGGTATTTCCAAAATAAAATACGCTCCCCCTGATGTGCTGCTTTCCAGCCTCGCTGCTGCCTCTTACGGAGCAGCACGTTGAGCCAAGGCTGGGGTTGAGAGCTTACACTTTGGGATTGCTGACTTCAGCCAGGTCTCCCAGCGCTACCAGGCTCTCAGTTTGGTGGCAGCGAGCCTACGATCCCTGTGTCCCAAGCAGCCCACCAGGCTAGCTGGTAGGAAGCCAGGCAGTTTTCCAGTGGAAAACTACCTGTGGTTTGATGTTGGTTCGTTGAAATAGATATGTTTTAACATGAAGATTTCTGGCTCTGACGATTCAGGGTTTTCCAGTGAAATGACATGTCGTCAGAAATCTCATGACCTGCTCTAATTGCCACTTTGATGACCAAAATCTTTATTGACCAGAGTCTCATAACTTCCTGGCAATCACCAATTATCTTGAGGAGAAAAACAAACAAACAAAAAAGCATATTTCTTTTTGTACTCAAGAACTGTGAAATTTCCAGGGCTGTTTCTGGGCAAGTACATTATGAAGAAAGTTCCTGCCTTCAGGGCAGCAGTGCTGGGGACACACGCACCTCTGTTTCAACCTCATTGCTGTTGTGTTAGCTTAAAACTACCCGAGAAGCATCGCGTTCCTACCTCTGAGGAGAAGACAATGGCCTTATTGCCCAACAAGGCATGTTGTCCAGGTCTAATTAGAAACAGGAACTCGCTCACTAGAGCGCTATTTATTCTTGTTCTTACAGTCTGAGATTTCAATAGTCCTTTTCATTGTTTTTATTATTATAATAGAGAAGGCTGTTTATTGATTTTTCTACTATATGAGTGTTTGTATACACAGAGACCTCCCTCTCCTAATGAAACGGAGCCTCCTAAAACAATAATAAAAAATAATAATAACCTCACTCAAGAGTCAAATAATTGTGGCCAGAATCATACTTCAGCAAAAATGTTCCCCCCTTCTGAAAGTGCCGCCAGAGACTTTCTGTGGTCTGAGAGTGGCCTCTCAGTCTCCGTGGTGGGGAGAGGAGTTCTCTCCTTAGGCAGCAGAGTGCCTGGGCCCTTGCTGGGACTGCTTTAGGATGGATTGTCTCCTCTGAGAGCTGAATTTCTCCCTTCCTCTAAGCTCACCTCCATTTTGTGTGGCGGTGGGTGTGGGCAGGTGTAGCAGAGGCAGGCTGGTGGCAGTCATGGCCAGGTCCCCCTGCTTGGACTCCCGTGGCTCCGAGGAGCGGTGGTGCTGCAGAAGGAACACCGAATAAGAAGGACTGTAGAGAGAATTCTATTGGTACACACCCAGATTTTGTTTGTAGAAACATAAAGTTTTTCCTCCTAATTTTTATCAGGGATCTCAGAGCTGAAAACCACTGCTAGATACAGGTCAGTACTGAAAATAGCTTACAACCACATTATTTTCCAAGGAGCTCATCAAAACAAGAACAAAGGATGCAAAATTCCTCTTGGAGTTCTCAGCAGTAGCCTCAGTGTTTTGGCAAGGATACGTACAGACCACAGTAGTACAATGTAGCAGTGTGTGAGAGCAGGCTTGTTACTGGAATTAGCCTAATCACAGCGACAAATGTGGTCAACTCATTCTGCTTTGTGATTTTTCTGCTTCCAGTACCCCAAAAGTCTCTTGCATGTCTATAATATGACTCAGGGTTCAAGGAGTTGTTGCAGCATCTAACCAACTTTTGTATGAGTATGGGGTGAAGTGGCAATGCAGCTCCGTCACTCCTATGCTTCCCCTCCCGTTTCCCCAGCAGGAAGGCATCTGATTTGTGCTTCTTTGTGACAGAGGAGATCCTTTGATTGCTTTCTCTGTTCCTGCAAGGACTAGTCCCAAACTAAATCTCACCGAAGCCAACTCCCACTATGTCCCCATCTTGAGGGGACTTTCCAGCAGCTTCATCATCTTGGCATGGGCATGTACAGCTCATGGGACCATTACCAGCTGCTAGGTGTAAAGGCACAGAGCTTTACTCTTCTGGGCACAGATGGAGTCAAGAGACTGACTGAACCATCTGCCTTTCAGTACATTATCTTTTGTGCTCTGTCTGCCTCTGTGTCAGCAGAGCCGGATGAAAATCTTGTAAGACCATTTTCCTCAGGTTCTTTCTGCAAGAGGGCAAGGGGGTATGCAGGGAGATATTTGTTGCTTGACCCCTTGTAGAGGTGTTCTCATGGGTGGGTAGCTAGTGCTTAGTCTGCATGAAGGTGCAGTGTTACTGACTGGTTGGATCCCGGTCTGAAAATAATTTCCATAAACATTTATCTTTGATGCTTAGTTAGGAAGATGTGCTGCTGCTGAGAGACTTTCCAACCTGCAGTAAAGTTTCATTTTTCTTTCATGCTCTGCTTATGTTGTGAGTGGCCTCTCAACCGTACAATGGGTGTTGGCACAGACACGTGAAGCCAAGTTCTTTCCCTTGACTGAGAGAGTCATAGGGGAGGCCACATGGAGAGGGAGAATTCATGAAGAGATGCATGCAATACGGGGTGGTTCTTCCATCACACTGCTAGCCACTGAGCAACACGGCTCACTCATTGAGCAACACTGAGCCTTTCTTATGCTTTGGGATATGATATGTGACAGGATTTTCTCTCTTGTGCTTCCTGGGATGGGAAAGCCACCCTTGGTGTCTGTGGTGAGCCACAGCTCCATTCTGAGGGACAAAGCCAGGCTTCCCTGGCATGTTGCGGTGGCACACTTGGGTCTGACCATGTCAGGAGCTTTGGGAGCTGATAAGGACACTGATGTTCAATGAGCTGTTGGGCCTTCATCAGCAGCTCTGACAGGGGGCAAGACCCCTCTTGTAAACACTATAAATCCAGGTTTAGAATTGCCCAGTCAAATCCCCATTTGGCTAATGTGTGAAAAGGTGGTTTCCTAACTCTAACGTTGTGATTACCACATCCACAAAAGCCCTGCTAAACTCCCACGGAGTAGAAACCAGGTACCTGAAGGCCCCTTGCAGGTCTAGCCTTTACTGCTGTGATTCAGTGGCAAAAAAAGAAAAAAACCTCCTATGGAATGAGGTGCAAAGCAATGGTTGTCAACTTGTGTTTAACTTTGAATGTTACTGCAAAACCTGATGAACCAAAAATAAACCTTAAGAAAGGGTTGGTTTGGTTTAATTTAGGATTACTTAAGATTGTTTAGGATTATAGTCTCTCTCTCCATTTCTATAGATAAAACTCCTGCCAATAACAAAGTTACTGGAAAGTAAAGTGCCTTCTGTGTATACATATGCTGGGATTGATATATCTGCATAATGGCTGACAGTCCTCCTCATTTCTGAAGGCTAGAAAGATGGTGTATTTTACATCACCTGTATGCAGTCAGTCAGTTGCATTGTTCTGGACTGTATTATTACTCTAGGCCAAAATGTGCTGAATATAACCTAAAAACTCCTGTGCCAGGCATGCTGGCATCCAGCCTGGCACCACCAGCCAATGCCACAAAGGGACATGCATCTGCTGTCAGTGGGGTCCCCATCATCTAAAGAGCCTTTGGGTCACACCACCTCTGTGCAGGGTGTCCCATCCAGGAGTTTCAGGTAGCTGTGAAAGGGGATCTGGCTTCTGTAACTTCTCTTGAATGAGCTCTGAGGGTGATGGGGTTTCTGTGGATACACCTAAAACCGGTCCCCAGTGATCAAAACAGATACTGTGTTCTGCTCTGAGATTGTGCCAGTGCCCCGAGTGCCAGGGGAGATGAAGGGCATGTGTTGGTTTTAAACGAAAGACTTCTTAGATGGGGTCAGTACAAGGTGTGGGATGTCAGATTTGTTTAGTTTTCTCCAATAAAACAATAATTTTTCCTTTTAATCTAGAAAAGCCATTCATAGTAAGTTTCAGGATTATGCTATATGTCTTGGGAAAACAAAACAGAGGGATTCACTGACAAGAACTGAAAGTCTTGGGTTCACTCTGTGGAAACAATCAGACTAATTCTCTGCTCAGAAGTTTATTGGTATAAATGGTAGAGGAACCAGCCTCTTTCCTCAGCCTTATATCTCCAAGTATCTCTTGGAGCCAAATCCAGACACCACACAATGGGTGTTTAAACACACTTGTCCCTATTTCCCCCCTTGCTAGAAGCAATGTCTGGAATACAGGTTGTAAATCAGGTCCTACAGTGATTGATCCATGTGCCAGCAAGTGAAGCATAAAAATAGCAGTATGGTTGAAAGGACATAAAAAAGAGAAAACAGACCATTATTATTTCTGAGCTCAAGGGAAAGAGCAGTTCAGTCTGACATGCCAGCCAAGTCTGAGTAGCCCTGGCCTGTCTAAAAAGCACACACAACTGCTTTGCTCCCTCCTCTGCAGCTGTGTGCCCCCTGTAAACAAGGAGCTGGCCCCATTCTCTGGCCTGTGAACCTGGCACCCAGAGGTCTGATTTCTTTCAGGAACTTCTCTCGAATCTCTTTGTGTGCTCTAAATCAACTCCTGTGTTTCTCTGGCTGTGAAATAGCATTGGCAGGGCAAATTGCGTCTTTGCTCTCTCTGATGCCTTCATAAAAGCTGCTGACATGCTGGCCATATGTTTGAAACACTTTTTCCCCCTTATCTTTTGCTGGGGGGAACATTTCTGTGGGTTACATAGTATTATTAGATGTAGAAAATTAATAGTTTAACTATTCTGACAGCTTAATTGGGAGTCAGAAGGTTCTGTCCTGTTAATGTTTAAATAACAAGAACTGCTGCTCCATCAGGAAAGAGCTACAATAGAATACCAATATTTTCATTAAAATAAGAAGATGAAGATAGAGACAGGAAGGGAAAATCTGCTACAAGCTCATTTTGTCATTAACTAAAGCAAAACAGTGATTAATAATAAGCATCTCAGTATCTTAAATCTCTTGCAGGACTTGTCTGTCCACCATTATTGTATTACAAAGGAGCACTGAGTAGAACTGAAACAACAGGAAAGACTCAGATTGTCTTTAAATATTGTCCATATACTTAAAATAGTCTTCAGGTATGGATGGGCCTATAGTAATTAAGTAGTGATGAGCAAATAGTAATTAAATAGTTTGGTAACCGTTACTGTCTGCACGGAGCATAGCTGCTTCTTTCCCAGGAGACAGTTTCATAATTTCCTTTCTTTGGTTGCATATGCCTGAAAAACCCTAGTAAATCTCTTTGCCACCATAACATGCACACATCTACACACATACACAGAGTCTATTTTGCACATATGTAAACTACAAAGGATGGAGGGATTTGTTTTCACAGGGTTCTGTTCTTACTCAGGTGGCTCTGGTGCCACTGAGCTCAATGTTTAAAAAATTGCTTTTGTTTCTGAGTATGACACAGTCCTCATTTAACTGCAGACATCACCAAGCTTTCTGATCTGCCCCTTCCTTCAGAAGCTCTAAAAGATTCTAGTGATTCTTAAAGGAATCAGGTAAGAACTCCCACTCCTATGATTTGATGATTCCTTACGATTTCTACTTTGTCCACATCTGTTTGGTACCTGTTACTACTTCTCTAACTGCTCCAAGACGGATTTAACCTTCTGTTTCTCACTGCAAAGACATTTCTGTGCTGTGTCTTGTATGTCCAATACTTTCTTGTCAGAACTTGTGATCACTTTTAATTCTTGGAAACATGTATTAGTACTCAGAAAGACCTAATAATGCTTTGTGTTGTGCTCTTGGATACTCAGCAAAAACTTGTCTTGAATAGTTTGGAAATTTCTGCTGAAAGTATGATGGTTATGTCCAGCTATATATCTGTGAATCTTAAGATCATGTCATTTTCAATGTACTACTGTATAGGTATTTTCTAATGACTATGCTCTTAGTTCTCTGCCTCTGGTTTGGCTCCAGCATAACAGCTGGGATGCATCCTCTTTGGCCAAAGCATCTGTGGTAGAAGTGACATTGTCTACCAGGCAGTGAAGGAGCTGTTTCTTGTCTTAGTCTGTTTTGCTATGCTTGTGCTTTAATTAAGCCAGTCTCCATGCTAATGAAAATAATCCTCAGCAAGGCAGAAATTAAGGCAGTTAAAAAATACATCAAAATGCTAGTACCCAAGCATTTGTACATGCCTCTCAGCATTAATACAATAAACCCAAACAAACTCTTGAGTAACATATTACTTAAGGCATGTCAAAAATGCCCAAAAATAGAGTATTCTTATAGGCTGAAAACATGGGTCTTTTCTGACACATTTAACTTCAAGGAAGTTTTAATGTGGCGTGGGCTCTTGGTTCGATTTAGGAGTGGCTTGCTTCAGTTTATTTTAAACCCATTCTGCCTTGGGGCTGAGATACGTGGTCACGTTAGAGCCATTCAATAAGCTGTCCTTCAGTGGCGGAGTCTGCAGTGAGGCTGAGTCAAGTTGAAAGGGGGTTAGAGCTGCCTTTGCTCTGGAGTACGCAAATGCATTTTGATAGCTGCACCAGCCTCTTGGAGGGAAAGAGAGAGGTAAGACTGTGTGTCTAAAGGCACAGCAATACGCCTTTGCTGTGGTTGGGTTAAGAGAGAACTGTTCCCTGCATTCCTATAACCTGCTCCATTGCTCTCCATCCCCTCACCTTGCAGTCTGTGTGACCTGTTCTCTCATTGCTCTGAAACGGGTCTTGTAATATGATGTGGTCTGTTGAAGGCTTCCCAGTCAACACACACTTTTAATCCACATCAGGTGATCAGCAGCTGGAGCCTGCACCTTGTGCTAACCCCTTGCTGCAGACCTCTTGGACACTGTTTCATGCAGCCATTTTGTGGGTTATCTAGCTCAGACCTTAATTTCAATAGAGGCAGCTTTATTTAACTGTCAAGCCCAGGTAGTAAGGTTGCTTTCATACCATGTCCAAGCAACCAGTATCTTGATGTCAGGATTTAGCTTATCCAGGGGTCATTTTGCCAGCTGAAGCAGTAACTTGAGTAGACTCTGAAATGCCAGCTGAAACCTCTGTTTATGCTTTTATTTTCATCCTTGATACAGTATTCTTCCTTTCCATGTTGATGCATGTCCCTCTATTACACTTAGTTTTTGACAAAGGCAAGCAGCTGATGTGAGCTAACGACTTATGAAAAATCTGAGGCTTCATGAGACACCTGAGGACTGGTGAACAGATTGATGGGTAACAAAAAAAGAGAGGTCTGCAGGCACTAAGGAAAAGAATACAAGCCTGACAGCATTTGTCTGAGTGCTTCAGATTGGTCACTGTACTGCAGTGACCAGTCCAACTGCAGAAAAAAGCAAAGAATGTAGGAAAAAGCTGGAGAAGTTAAGACAGGCCAGTATCTTTGTCATGTGGATAGGCAGTTCTGAAAGGGGAGGTATACACAAGCCTGAGTTTTACTGTCTACGTTAGCCGAGGTCACTCAGAAAGGAAGTCCTAACTTGTTCCCATCATCGTATGTTTATTACCACTCAGTACTTTATGCTAGGAACGCTTTCCTGAGCTGTGCCCACAGTCCAAGAGTCCATGGGTGTCTTTGCTGATGGAGAGGATACCTATATTTGAGATGCTCAAAAGCTCTACCTTCTGTGCCTCTGCTTCTGCTCCCCATGCTGTTGCTCAGCCCGCTGCAGTGAGGAAGAGGTGGAGAAGAGGGATGTGGCAAAAGTGGATGTCTCTCTTCTAACTCAGCCCTAAAGAGACCATCTGAACTTAAACTCCTGCTTTGTAGGAGACTCATTTCGCAAGACAAATGACTTAGTTACCTATGTAAGGCAGTGAAAATATCCCTCTTTGCTTTGCCAAGAGAGGAACTTAGAGATCAGACATAACAGGCAGTGTTCAAAGGCAGCTCCTTCTGAAGCACAGAGAGAGGTGACCCGTGAGGTTTGGTCACTCTGTAATTAAAGCTTAGAGTATGGAAGAGCCTTTATGGAGCCTCTGTAGAAGACAAGCACTCAGCTGGTGAACTAGACAAGTTGTTTCATTGCTTCATTTTCTCTGAAATGCTTTTGTTTTGATACATGGTATTTTGCAGGAGAAAGGCTGTTGTGCCTTGTTACTGCCACCCCTGATTCTGGAGGAAATTTGCAGGGTTTGGAGACTTCTTGGACTGGTCGATGTAGCCTCTGTTTACTGCAAGGCACAAGGAGCAGGGGGCTGCTGCAGGATTCCCCGGTCAGATACAAGGTGGTTGGAGGTCAGGGGAGAGAAGGTCCTATGGGGATCTGGACCCTCCAGGGCTGTCAGGAGCTTGGGCTGAGATACCAGCCTGTCAGCTAAGTTGCTAAAAGGCATCATTCCTCACAGCAGTCAATTTATTGTTTCCATACACTAATAATAGATTATTACATCCTGTTTAAAAGGAATATTTAAGGCTTCTTGATGATAGTCCTGCAAAAGAGATGATTGCTGCCTTCCATCTCTTTCCTTGTGCCCTGCTGCAGGGCTTGTTCCAGGTGGCTGTGTTGGCTGCTGTGCCCCGTGCTGATGGCATTACAGTGCTGACAGTTTTCCCAGAAGCTCCAGGAGCAGACATGAAGGTGGTTCCTAGATGATGCTGCTTGCTGTACAAAACACAGGCGCTTCATATATGGTTTTGTTTGCTTGTCATCAAGGTCTGCACTGCCCTCTTCCCCTAGCACAGGGAAAGCAAAGCGCAGCAAAGCACAGCAAAATGCACGCTCTTGTTGAGCTCTAAAGACTTAATTACCACAAGCCCCAGTTTGAGGTAAAGAAGGCCAAATTGGGAGTTGAAGTAAACAGCTATACCTTCAGCTTTCTTCAAGCTCCATCAGTGAAGAGACTCACTTAAGCTCTAAGTCAATGTCAGGTCTGTCATTTCCACCACTTTTCTGTTAGTTTGCATGTGGATCAATGAGACTGCAGAACTGAGATAAATCAATGTAAGCTCTCTGAGCTGCTGGGACAGCAAGAGTTAACCAACTGAGCTGGAAATCTCATGAGATCAGGCTTTTCTAGTGGGAAGATTTCCCATACTTCCTGCTTTTTGATGTGCTGGAAATACTTTATGCTCAGCCTTTCTTGTGGTATCTTGGCACCGCTTCTGTAAATAATTGAAGGGACATCATCAACATAACAATCATGCTTCTGTCTAAAATGTTTTCATTAGTCCAAGTCACGACTAAAAGAGAAAGAGATTAAGGTCCCTTTTATTCAGGCTCTTAAGCATGAACCATCTTTTCTAAGTGTCGGTCAGATCACGCCCTAGAAGATTTAGGGTTTGAATTTAGGACTGTGTTGGCTTTGCTGACAGTGCTGGTAGAGGAAGTTTTGACAACTTGTTCCTATCTCCACCACAGTTTGCTGCCCCTTTGGTTGTACTGTTACAGCTCTGTAGGCAGCTGCCCAGTCAACCTGATCGCTTGCAGGATTTGTATTAGAAGTATTCACCTATTTTTCTTTCTTTTTTTATTTTGAGAGAGTTATTTTTAATCAGAACAATTTAATCACCCTGGTTTTACTCCAGCATCTGCTTTTTGGGCTGATCTGAGGGGATTGGCAAGTTGGGGCAGGACAAAGCACTCAGAGTGGGAAGCTCAGAGACCTGGAGATAGAAGTGCTCAGTGTTTCTGGCTGATGATTTGCCCTTTTTTGGGCTTTGACTGAAAGCCCAAAGGCCAGTGCATATGTACTCATCATGGCTCCTCTCAACTCATGGGCCTAAAGACTGAAATGAAGTTTCTGCTCTCTGCTCTGAGATGATCCTCTTGTGTTACACAATTCACCTGCGTGTATGGCCTGGTATTTGTTGTGTGGTCTTTAGTCAGTAGCATTTCTTATTGCCTTTATTGTATTTTCCGTAACCACTGAAATTATGCCAACTACAGGGCCACCAAACAACTGTGGAAGTCCTGCGAGTTTCCAATGAGATTATAGATTTAGCAACTGAAGTAGAAAAAGGTTCTGTCATAAAACTGAAACTTAGCCAAAGTTCAAGGCTGTTAGGAGCCAGTGCATTAGTTGGGCATTATCTTCAGTCTAAAACCAGTCTTGGAACTGCGTGAGATTTATAAGCAGACAAACAGGTCTGTGCTAGGCAACACAGGCTTCTGACAGAAACACTGACACAGGGATGACATTTCTAGATGCACTGGCATGCTCCTGGGGTATGCTGATGAGGAAAACGTGCACAAACTGCTTTTAAGTTATGAAATGTATTCTCAGAATGTGTAAACTGTGCAAACAACTGTCCTCAAAAGTTAATGTGCTGTGTCGTATTTTCACTTCTACCTCCTGTACCTTTGATTTCCTCATCACGGTGTGCATGACTCCTCTTGCAGGGGAGATGCAGACCCTCCATGTGCTTATACGCTAGTGGGAATGACAGGACACATTCTTCTAGGCTGCCTAATGAATGCTCCAGAAGGTACAGTACAGGAGTGGATTAAGACCCTTCAGAAGTCAGGAAGTCTCCAATTTATTGTCCTGTCAAATAAACAGATTTAGCTTCTCATTTCCCCACTTATGTTAATCATGTATGTCATGGGCCACTTGGAGAACTGCAGCCACCTCAGGGCTGCCTGTAATGTTGCCTGCTTCGCTCGGTCCTCTGCTCATTCAAGTTTTGCTTCCCACTGTTTCTAGGAAGCCTACAGGAGGTGAACCAAATAAGATATTTACTTCTTTCATTCCGCAACCGAAGCCTTCACCATGTGGTGCATAAGCCTTGAGGGAGAGGAGACTGAAGAGGTAATAAACATCATCTAAATGATGCGGCCTCTAGTTCTTCTTCCCACCTTTTTACTAAAGTTTTCTTAACCCCTTGCTTCCTCATTTCTTGAAGTGTTCTAGGACACTTAGAAGATTTCATCATATTTATTTTTCAATCTGTTAGCAAATTTGCAAGTGCCATGATCAATATTAACAAAAATCAGCCGAGGGATGAGCTTTTCTCTGGACGAACATACACTCCCTTCTGAGTTCTTGCCAGTTTTTAACTTTATATATACTCGATTTAATTTTTTTTTTCTTTATTTAAGAAAAACTTAAAAGAACATTGTTTTTCAAAACATAACATCTTATTGAACAACGGACAGGACCAGAGAAGCCCTATCCACCTTGAACACAGGGTCATTTTAGTCTACGTAGAGAAATTACGTCAGTCTAATACCTCTGTGATATAAATTTGAAATACTCTAGGTTTGAGTGATATTTGAATCTGAATACAAACTAAGCTCCGTTTAGCCTCTGGTCTTGTATCCAGTGTGTTTTTCACTGGCCTGCAAGACAGGAATCTGAAAATAGGAGTTGGTTTCTTTGCATCGTATTCACATTTTTATGATAGGGATCTCTTTCTGCCTTAACTCTCATTTCCATCTTCTTACATGTAAAACCTCTAGAATGATGGAGTTACAGTTTGTAAGTATTTTCATATGGAGAAAGCATTCATTAACAGTGGCCTTTTTAACTTACGACACAATGGCACAGCATTCAGGAGACAAAGGGTGATGTAGAGGAATCCAAAGTGTAGACTAGCTGTCTTACCGGCTTTGCATTTCTAAACAAAGAAACAATATCATTTTAAGACATGGATTGTCATTCCACCAAAATTTTTTAGCTCCTGTAAAGAAATTACTCCATGATATTATGTGCTGGTTTTTTGTTGATCAGAAGATGCTTAAATGAAATTATCATAATGATTCTTTGTGGCCTCAGTTGTAAAAGTATGATTATTCCCTAAAAAATCAGTACTTTTTGCCATCACTGATCAGAACAATCTGATATTGCCAAAATAAGTTAGGCTTTTATTTCAGGGTATTAATGGTTAACTCTGTGCACAAAATGTCTTTCTCTCATTTCCTTTTATTTTATAACTCTTTATAGAATGAAGCCTTTCCTCAGAATGTATCTGTCCAAGTGATTCTCTGTTGTATGATGCTGTGTTTTTAATCCCACAGCATATGGAAAACATTCCCTTGTACTGGAGGCATATCATTTTATAAAGTTGAGATTTTGCTTTGGTGAGTTGGAGTCAAAGGGGTATCACTTTTGGGCTTCTAGTCAGGGACAGAATAAAGCAGACTTCCATATGCACACATTAAAGATATGCTACATACATGTATGTTTGTGATTAGCAGCTGGAAGTCCTGACCTCTAAGTTGCCTGATTGACCAGGATGCATTTCTCCCAGCTGCAGAGGGCCAACAGAAGGCCTATGCACAATTTAAGCTTCACTTCAGCTCAGTTTTGAGTACTTCCATGGGATGTGGGTGGGCAGCAGGTTTCACTCACTGGAAACATTTAAATTTCAGTTTGGAAATGATTTTACTAACCAAAGAATTATTTTCTCTTAAGCTTTTACAGACCAAGGAACATTGTCACATAATTCCATTACTGAATCCAGCAATTTTTTGTTAAATTACAACACCTCTCTTAGGAAGATATTAAATAATGATTTAAAGACTTAAAGGTATGACAAATTTACCACTTTCCTCAATGTCTTATTCCAATGCATAATTGCCTCTGCTTATTTCGACTTGGAATTTTAGATTTATCTGCTTGTCATTGAATGTTAATGCACTTTCTTGTTAGTTTGAAATCCTAAGACTCATCACAATATGAATATGTGACAGAGACAAAACAGCTCAAAAGAAAAAGAGTGAATAGTAGGCTATGTATCTCCCTTAACACTAGTAAAATTAATTCTCAAATCTTTACATCTTGTACCCACAGTAACTGTTCGAGCTGAAGAGAGAAACACCATTTCTCTGAAGATGGTGGCTCCCTGTAACATTGGGTTTATTTGGCTTTCCATATTGTACAATGTGATTATCCATCAACAGTAACGCCAGAGGCTCTTGCAGTTTAACAGGGGCAGCCCGGGACATGACTTTCATCTTGTTGAAACAACTAGTAATATCAAAGTTCTTACAGCCCTCTGAAATAGGTTAGAGACTTTGAGGTGAATAGTTAGCAACTTGGCTGTGTGTAGGCAACGCAAACACAGGCTGCAGCAAACAATAGTCTTCCAGCCTTTTCTTCAAGGTGTCCTACGTAGGGCTGAAGGTTGCGAGCAATTTGCTCATTGTTATTAGACCGGAGTCACCAGACCGGGGCCTCTTCACGTTGACTCGCAAAATCCTTTCATGCTTATCAGCGTACAGCTGGATTTCCTCTGTTTTATCACACTACCACTTTTCCTGTATGGCTCTCAGCTTTGTTTGGAGTTCTCTGGGCTTGCTATTATATGCAGTTCTCTTTGATGCCGATGATAGATCTTGCAACTGTGCTCTGTGAAAGGTGCACCTCTCCTGAGGTGTTGTGTAATTGCAGGATCACTCTTATCTCATCAATCTTAATGTTTTCTAATTTTTTTTTGCCCTGGGGTCTTGTTTGAGGCATGGCAAAAGATATCCCTGAAGATTTCCAAACTGTTTTGCTGAAATTCTTTAGAGCTTTTCACGTCAAGCTTTTAATAAAGCAAGTCTTTGAGGATGAACATCTACTCAGTGCACAGTTTCCCTTACGGTACGTTGTTTTGTAAATGAAGGAAGTATTCTATTCATTAGTGGAAAAACTTTTAATTATACTTGTTATGATAAGGAGAGGACTCTGGACAGTTTCACGTTAATAAAACTTTTCCTCTTACATCAAGGTTTCTACTAGGCTATTCCATGTAGTTGTTGTCTCCTCCTGAAGTGGCAAGCTTGAAATATGTACGACCTCGTGACTGAAATGTTGAGAAAACTGTCCAACATATCAGCTATACACTGCTCTGTAATCTTATGAATAATTTCAGATTAATTGATTCCAGTCTCTTGTTTTGCCTCACTTCTGACAGCGGTATTTCTTGTTTTATTCACTGAATATTAAATGTCTTCCACATGTACTTTATAGTTAACTGATTTTGTATTGTCACTTTGAATTACCTACAAATTAAGATAAACAATTTCTTTAAACTGGGCCTTTTTTACCATTTTTTTTTACGTTGTTTTGAATTCCTGCTTTAATTGACATATTTTTGTCCTCCTTTCTCTTCATTTCCTCTTGCTTCCTAAGATACGCTGCTGCTTTAACATAGTTGCCTGCCTGTTTTTATGGCAGGGAACTGTAGCAGAAAGAAACTCGGCAGCAGTAATGGAACGAGCTGGTGCCTAGACAAGCTCGTGAATAGATATTGTATCTAGGAATGGAGAAATAGAGCTTGCTGTACTACCCACTGGATCTGACAAAGGTGTAGGTTTGAGATCTTGGCATAGCAAGAAGCAGCAGCAAGTACTTCAGCAAGCAGGACTGCCATTTTTATAAAGGCATGGCTCAGTCCGAGGTAACTTCAGCCTCTTTAAAAGTCCTCTTTTTTTTTTTAATATAACTGCACATAGCGTACATCTTCAGATATCCCTCACAGATTTGGAAGGATAGATTTGAAAGGGAGAGTAAGAATTAAGACTATTGGAGACCATAGGGTACACTGGTGGGAGTAGGGGTTGCAGACAACCGGGGGTTACACCCATGAAAATATGGTGCTTATGGATTTTCCTCCACTAAATGTTCTTGGGGAATTTCAGAGAGAAGTTTAGCTCTTCAGAGGAATAAAACAGTGTCCCATCCTTAAGTGCGGATGCCAATGTGGTGCCCAAGTGAAAAATATGCAGGGACACCAAGGCCAGCTCTCAAAATGAATATAGTGTTGCAGGAAGAGTGTTGTGCTCCACCTTTTCTTGGGTAAAAACCCAAATGCATTGATATAAACTTTCTTAGCCCGTAATTATTACTCCCCCTTCCTCCTGTGTAGAGGCAAATACTCACTATGAATTACTTACTCAGCCCAAGTTAATTAATGGAGAAACAGATAGCTCTTTCATATATCCCAGCAGCAAAAGTTAGTGGCAGCAGTACTGCTCTGTGCCAGAAAACCTCTGTGAAGAAGTAAGATAGATTTATTTTTATTTTTTTTTAAGAGAATGCGTAGCTCCCGACAAGCACATGCAATGACAAGGAATATTCAGTTCTGAGCTTTCTGACAACAACATGTGCAGACCATGCCGTAAGTGGCTGCTGTGAAGGCCAGGCAGGACTGCAGTCCTCTTAGGTGCCGAAAGAGAATGCTGAGACCTCAGTTTCAGAAGATCAGCTTTCACAACATCCCTATTTATTGAGCACTCACTAATTACTGGAATTGATGATCAGAGGGTTAACCAAATGAACCCTGTGGGTAGGCAAACCCAGGCAGTTTTTCTTTGTGTTATCATCTGGGTCATATCACTATGTCATACGCAGGGAAGAGAAAGGGAAATTTAATCTACAACTTGGCCTTCACACCCTTTGGCAGCATATTAAAGTGAACAATCTGTGTAAGTATATTCTATAATTTCAAGCTCCATGGATATGACAGACACTTCATGCACAAATTTTGCTTTCAGCACCGTTTTTTACCATTTCTAAAATAAACTCAATTGCACATTTCAGCTTGTTAAACTGATATAACATTCAGAGGCATGAAACAAAATACCTGCCTTGGGCTGCCGCTCTGAGCTGTGGCACTAAGCACTTACCAAAATGCACATTGTAAAATATTGACCATTCAAAGTATTCCCTTCCTCCTTGCTAACCTTTCAAGGGTCAAGATAGACCTTCATATCCAAACACAGCTAACCTGGAGGACAGAATACATTACTTGCTGTCATGTGAATAGAGCTGCAGTCAGTATCTGGTTAATATTTGCCATATGCAATGTGGGATATGCTTTTGTGATAGCTGAGAGCTAACAACACTATTTACAGAGCAGAGGGGGTTAAGTGTGCCACTCTTTTTCCCTTGTCTCTCTGCTAAGAGGGCTGTGTTTGCACTCACTGAAATCAAGACATGGTGTGACCTCAGCTGTCAGGGATTAGTTGAGTTTTTATTTGTTTTTGATGGGTGAATACAGACAAAGATAAACCATCTAGTCTCAAGTGGATGGAAAACAGAGACATGGGTCCTGCACACTGTAGTAGTTATATGTTACTGCCCAAAATTGCAGGTAGCAAAGGGAGAAGTAATGAGAAGGGGTGGTTTCACCCTCGACTCTTAAGGTGCCAAGTTGCTTTGTACAAGACACATAGGTACACACACCGAACTCCCCTGAGATATTTGGCATGAAAACACTTTAAAGCTCATGCAGTTGACCCTAAGTGTTTGGCTGAAGGATGGTTTGTGGGGACCAGGTCTGGCAAACCTGGGGTAAATGCTGCAGTCATGGGTCACCCCACACGGTTATCCAGGGAGTCTGGGAGTGGCCAGGGCTGCTCGCAGTCATCCTCTAGTGTGGTACAGTGGTTTCTGTACGTATTACACATGAGCAACGCGGGCATGGGTCTGGTGATGTGTCATGTGAACACTTTGGTATGAGCTCTGTGAAGTACGGAAATCAGACCAGCAGTTGAAGGAGGCATCCTCGTAAATGAAAAAAAAAAAAAAAAAAAAAAAAAAAAAAAAAAACATCTTTAAAAAAAAAGGGGGGGGGGCAGGGAGCAAATGTAGTCACAATGTGAAATACGTTACGCTGTTTTCTGCCTAAATGTATTTATTCTAAGTATTACAAAACACTGCCTAAGTTTTGTCAAAGACAGGAAGCCATAATCAAATCCTAGATACACACAGGCCTTGAAGGGTCTGACAACATGGACTCAATGCAGAAG